>NC_064634.1:385910342-386226772 GCF_023864275.1 Schistocerca cancellata
AAGTGTTGCATCTCCCGTGGACACCATAGTTAGCAGGTCTCAATATTATTGAGTCTTTGTGATCTACTGCGGAGAAAAGAGTGCGTGATTGCTGACCATCTCCATCTTCGTTACGTTGAGTTGTCACTAGTTTGGGAGAAGAATGGATAGTTATCTACTACGAGACGATCGGAGGCTGCTTTGAAAGCGAACACGTCTCCTCCACCGTGCTCGGCGTTATAATGTGCTGTTCTTTGCGATTTCCGTATTTCTGTCTACCCCTGTATATATATGGTTGAGCCAAAAAATTATGACCACTGACCACAGAGAGGCCGAATGGTGTCTAGCGGCGCTGTGGGCACGTGACACGGTAACGGAAGTGTCGGAGCAGAGACTGAGAATCATTATAGCGACGATAAGGAATGCAAACAGAGAAAACCACCAACATAAACGACTTTGATGAAGGGCACATTATTATGGTCCGAGCCGGCCGGCGTGGCCGAGCGGTTCTAGGCGCTACAGTCTGGAACCCCGCGAACGCTACGGTCGCAGGTTCGAATTCTGCTTCGGGCATGGATGTGTGTTAGGTTGGCTAGGGTTTAGTAGTTCTAAGTTCTAGGGGACTGATGACCTCAGATGTTAAGTCTCATAGTGCTTAGAGCCATTTGAACCATTTATTATGGTCCGGCGTTTGTAAATGAGCATCTCGGCAACAGCGAAGCTGCGCGAGGTTTATAGGACACGTTTATGGGAATTATTTGAAGGACGTTGAATCCACGAGGAGGTGAGTTGGATGTCCGCACCGAGTCACAGAACGAAGAGGTCTGAGGCTTGCCTACTTGTAGAGTAAGATAAGAGGCGATCTGTGGCACATCTCACGACACAGTTCAGTGTAGATGCGGACACAAGTGTTTCGCAGCAGACTGTTCAGCACACGTGAGGTTCCATAGCAGGCAATTCCTACGTGTTCCCATTTGACTTAGCGATTGCAGTGGGCACGAGATAATCGAAATTCGATAGTCGATCAATGGAAACTTTATTCCTGGTCAGGTAACTCATATTTCTTGTTACATCTGGGTAACATACATGATACAGAACATAAGCTGACGTCTTGGCTGCACAAAATCGCCTGACTGAAAGCCGATGAGACACTACCGGGCACTACCTATTCTACTGGGGGATTCTCAAAGTCTCTATACTGCACTCTTTTTACATGTAGCTTTCCGTGATTTGTAAAGATAGTTCCTCCGATAAAGAGAATTCTTTGAAGTGTTGCATTCCAGAGTGAACTCATTGGGCATGCGTAAATAAGTGATTTCTCTGCCTCGTGATGACTGGGTGTTGTGTGCTATCCTTAGGTTAGATAGTTTTAAGTAGTTCTAAGTTCTAGGGGACTGATGACCATGGCTGTTAAGTCCCATAGTGCTCAGAGCCATTTGAACCATTTAAATAAGTGATGTTTCAACTTGGCTAGCTGAGAGCCAAATAGACCAGCTGAGAACCGATGTGTGTGTGTCGGTATGTCAACATAAGAAACAGCAAGGCACTAGTAGAGCGTTGCTACGCAGTCTCCGAGCGAGGGAAGCAAACACCAGTCACCACAATACACCATAACAGGACATTATGAAGTAACGCTCCGTAACACCAAGCACCAGAGCGCCACTACAACAGTCAGACATTGAAGAAAGACTGACCTCGACATCTAAGAATAGTTACTGAGCCACCGCAGTCAGGCAAGGAATACTAACCATTCCATCAAACCAGAACAAATTCACTCATTCACATAGAGCCACCACGTCATAGCCGTGAGGGGTGGGTTGTTTGGGGGAAGAGACCAAACTGCGAGGTAATTGGCCTCATCGGATTAAGGAAGGACGGGGAAGGAAGTCAGCCGCGCCCCTTCACAGGAACCATCCTGGCATTTACCTGGAGCGATTTAGGGAAATCACGGCAAACCTAAATCAGGATGGCCGGACGGGGGATTGAACCGTCGTCCTCCGGAATGCGAGTCCAGTGCATAGCCGTGAGCTCTGCTGCTTAAATAAGTTGGCTTTTGGAATTCATCGTTACATTCAGACGTGCCGCCATTATGTCGTTGTCACCAGTACCAGAGAGAATGACGGTCTATTTAGGTTTGGTGAAACAACGGCAAGATGACCGATAATGGTCTGCCTTCTACCTGGTTTCTGATTTCGACACTGAGACACAGCTGCCCTGATGCAAGCCACAGTTGTGGTCAGCCGTTGCAGCCTACATGAATATTCCGGATGAGGAGGAAATGGTGTGTTGCCAGCGCTCCAGCTGCTGAAGGTCGTTGGGGATCTGCAGGCTGTCATTCCACCATCCAAGCGTGGCGTGTCTGCGTAGCCCTCTGGTCGTTAGTTGAGCGCCTACTGCAATCTTGGTCGCTTCATGATGGGAGACCAGTGCCTGCCTTCTCAACAGCTGGCCGCTGTGGCCGAGCGGCTCTAGGCGCTTCAGTCCGGAACCATGTGGCTACTACGGTCGCAGGTTTGAACCCAGCCTCGGGCATGGATGTGTGTGATGTCCTAAGGTTAGTTAGGTTTAAGTAGTTCTAAGTTCTAGGGGACTGATGACCTTAGATGTTAAGTCCCATAGTGCTCAGAGCCATTTGAACTATTTTGAACCTTCTCGACAACCATCGTCGTGGACATCACAGTCGGCCACACTAACCTAAGCAGTAAGTGGATCAAAATCATCTACTCATTCTCTCAGCGACCACACCGGCACCGAAACGGAAGTTAACAAAGAGAAGGCCGAAATACTCAATTCGGTCTGCCGAAGTTGTTTCACTGCGCAAGATCGTAACACTGTGCCTCCTTTCGACGGTCGTACGAACGTCAAAATGACACATATTGAAATAACCGATAGCGGAATTGAAAAGCAGCTGCAATCGCTTAGGGGCGGAAAGGCTTCAGGACCACATGAGATACCTATAAGATTCTATAAAGATTACGCGAAATAAGTTGCTCCCTTTCCAGTAACAATTAGTCGTAGATCGCTTGAGCAACGAAAGGTACCTAACGACTGGGAAAAAGCGCAGGACATTCCAGTTTTTAAAAAAGACCGTAAGACAGATCCTCACAATTACAGACCTACATCGTTGACGTCAGTCTGTTGTAGAATTATGGAACATATTTTGTGCTAAAGAATTATGACGTTTTCGGAAAATGAACATCTGCTCTAGAAATCAACATGGATTCCTCCAACAGAGATCCTGCGAGTCTCAGCTCGCTCTATTCCTCCATGAGATCCACAGCGCAGTGGACAACGCCGCTCAGGTTGATGCTGCGTTCCTTGGTTTCAGTAAGGCATTTGACACCGTCCCGCATTGCCGTTTAATGAAAAAATATTCGAGCTTACCGAGTGTCGGAGCAGACCTGCGACTGGATTCAAGACTTTCTTGCAGGTAGAACTCAACAGATCGCTCTTAACCGAACTAAATCGGCAGATGTAAAGGTAATATCCGGAGTACCACAGCGAAGTGTGATAGGACCGTTGCTGTTTACAATATATATATAAATGACCTAGCAGAAAGCGTCGGATGCTCTTTAAGGCTATTCGTAGATGAAACAGTTGTCTATACCAAAATAGCATCGCCAGAAGATGGAAAAAAATGGTTGAAATGGCTCTGAGCAATATGGGACTTAACATCTGAGGTCATCAGTCCCCTAGAACTTAGAACTACTTAAACCTAAGTAACCCAAGGACATCACACACATCCATGCCCGAGGCAGGTTTCGAAACTGCGACCGTAGCAGTCACGCAGTTCCGGACTGAACGCCTTGAACCACACGGCCACCGCGGCCGGCGAAGATGGGAAGAATTTTCAGAATGACCTGCAGAGAATTGACGAATGGTGCAGGCTCTGGCAGTTGACCCTGAACGTAAATAAATGTAACATATTGCGCATGCATAGGAAAATAAATACACTACTGTACAGCTACAATATTGATAACAAACAACTGGAGACAGCGTCTGCTGTAAAATATCTAATCATAACCAGCCAGAGGATCTAAAGTGGAATGACCACTTAAAACAGATAGTGGGAAAAGCAGACACCAGTCACGGACTCATCGGAAGAATCGTAAGGAAATGTCATTCATCCGCGAAAGAAGTGGCTTATAAAGCACTTGTTCGCCCGGTTCTTGAGTATTGTTCATCTATCCGGGATCTTTATCACGTAGAACTGATAAAGAAGATAGAGAAGTCCAGCGAAGAGCGGTGCGTTTCGTCACGGGATCGCTTGCCTGGCGAGAGAGCGTTACGGACATTCTAAACAAACTCCGCTGGTAGACGTTACAAGAAAGGCGTTGTGCATCACGGAGAGATTTACTATTAAAAATTTCGGGACAGCACTTTCCAGGAGGAGTCGGACAACATATCACGAGGGGTATTCGGAAAGTAAGGAACTTTAGGTCGTGAAATGAAAACCACATTGAAAATCCAAACAGGTTTTTTTTTTTTTTTTTTTTTTTTTTGCAACGGTTAGCTACATCTTCCAGCTACTTCTCTACACAGTCGCCGGTCAGACCTAGCCATCATCTGTCGTAGCGTTGTACCAACTGTTCAATTCCCTCGTTATAGAAGACAGCCGCCAGTGCTTTACGACAGTTTTCTACCCCAGACTGCAGCTCTTTGTGTCAAAATATTGTCTTCATAGCCAGAGGTTCGTTTGAGTAGAGATGAACCTCAGGGGTAGCCAATTACGGGTTGTATTGTGGCTGATCAAACACTTCCCATCGAAAACGCTGCAGGAGCATCTTAATTGTCCCTGCAGAATACGGCCGAGAATTGTCGTGTAGAACGAACCGCATGACAGTTATGTTATGTGGATTGCATAGCTTCAGGCGAAATCTTTCGCAAGGCCCTCATATTTGGCGGGAGCGCTAATTTCTAGCCATCTTTACGTTCTCACTGAGAGCTCAGAACTGAAAAGGGCGACATGATATGATCGACGGGCGTACTAGAACAGTGCCCAACACATCTGTGCAAGGTTTCATCAGATTTTCACTGTATTTTACATTTAGCGTCCGATCATTCCTTACTTTCCGAATAACCCTCGTACTTCCCCCCACATACCTCTCGCGTATTGACCACGAGGAGAAAATTCGAGAAATTATAGCCAATACAGAAGTTTACTGACAATCATTCTTCCCACGCACTATTCGCGAGTGGAACAGGGTTGAAGGTATCGGATAGTGGTACCGACTGTTCCCTCCGCCACACACCATTAGGTGGCTTGCGGAGTATGTTGTAGAGGCATACGACAGGCCATCAGCTAGAGCGTTTTAAGTTGAGCCTCCCTGTGCTGCAAAGCATCCAGTAAAGGACAATGTGTACCCATCTCTCCCGCCGCAAATCGCACGGCATCGCGCCGACCGCCACTCACGGATTGTGGCACTATACACCGATGAGCCAAAACATTATGGCTACATGTTTAAAATAGTGTGTTACTCCACATTTCAGAGACAGTACAACAGCGATTCTGCTTGGCATGGATTTTAGAAGACATTGATAGGTTATCGGATATCTACTCAGAGGTCACAAAATTCCCGCAAATTACGGGACGGTGGTTTGTGGACACGCAGCTGGCGCCCGATGTGTATTCCAGTGGATACAAATAAGGGGCGTTTGCTGCCTAAGAAATCACTGTTAGTTCACGGTAATGCTCCTCAAACCACTAAAGTACGATTCTGGCCTTGTATCGCGGAGAGTTATCGTGCTGGAAGATATTATCGCCATCAGAGAAGACTTCAACAACGAAGGGATACAGGCAGTGCGCAATAAATTTCACGTAGTTCACTACAATCGTGGTGTCTTCGAATATTACCAGAGGCCCCATGGAAGCCCCATGAAATGTAGCACATAGCGTAACTCTGATCTCACAGGCCAGCATCTGTGGCGCCGTGCACGTTTCAAGCACGCCTGGATGACGGCGTGTAAGGATCCAGCCATGACAATAAATGCGGTTCATGTGACAGGTGACACTTTTCAACTGATCCACGGTGAAATCTGAAGTGATGCTGTGCCCACTGCAGCCGTAACTGGCCATTTAGTCGGGTGAACACATGAACACGTAGAGGCTGTGTGATGTGGAGTTACATGTTCAAAAACGGCTTTTGAACGGTATGCCTGCACCATCATTGTAGTCTGACTCAGGTCTGTCACAGATCGAAGCCTATCCTGGATTACACAATGAGGGATCCTCCGATCTCTACCACATGGCGTACGCGTTATTCCACCATCCTTCTACCAATCTCCATAGGTGCGCACGACAGTAGTAAGCCAACAGGCGACCTGATTCGCGGTTTCAGAGATTCTCGTTTCCAGCAATAGCGCCACAACAATGAGTCGTTTATCAAAATCACTTACAACAGCGGATTACCGCATTTGCAGCCCGTATATTTGCTGTAATGACTGTCCATTCGTTTCTCTTCCACTTACATTCGATCCTTACTGCGCCACGTGCGCGCTACGCCACCAGGAGTAATTAAACTCTGCGGTGGGCAGTGGTCGTAAAGTTTTAGCTTAGCGGTGAAGTTTGATTAAAATTACACTCCTGGAAATGGAAAAAAGAACACATTGACACCGGTGTGTCAGACCCACCATACTTGCTCCGGACACTGCGAGAGGGCTGTACAAGCAATGATCACACGCACGGCACAGCGGACACACCAGGAACCGCGGTGTTGGCCGTCGAATGGCGCTAACTGCGCAGCATTTGTGTACCGCCGCCGTCAGTGTCAGCCAGTTTGCCGTGGCATACGGAGCTCCATCGCAGTCTTTAACACTAGTAGCATGCCGCGACAGCGTGGACGTGAACCGTATGTGCAGTTGACGGACTTTGAGCGAGGGCGTATAGTGGGCATGCGGGAGGCCGGGTGGACGTACCGCCGAATTGCTCAACACGTGGGGCGTGAGGTCTCCACAGTACATCGATGTTGTCGCCAGTGGTCGGCGGAAGGTGCACGTGCCCGTCGACCTGGGACCGGACCGCAGCGACGCACGGATGCACGCCAAGACCGTAGGATCCTACGCAGTGCCGTAGGGGACCGCACCGCCACTTCCCAGCAAATTAGGGACACTGTTGCTCCTGGGGTATCGGCGAGGACCATTCGCAACCGTCTCCATGAAGCTGGGCTACGGTCCCGCACACCGTTAGGCCGTCTTCCGCTCACGCCCCAACATCGTGCAGCCCGCCTCCAGTGGTGTCGCGACAGGCGTGAATGGAGGGACGAATGGAGACGTGTCGTCTTCAGCGATGAGAGTCGCTTCTGCCTTGGTGCCAATGATGGTCGTATGCGTGTTTGGCGCCGTGCAGGTGAGCGCCACAATCAAGACTGCATACGACCGAGGCACACAGGGCCAACACCCGGCATCATGGTGTGGGGAGCGATCTCCTACACTGGCCGTACACCACTGGTGACCGTCGAGGGGACACTGAATAGTGCACGGTACATCCAAACCGTCATCGAACCCATCGTTCTACCATTCCTAGACCGGCAAGGGAACTTGCTGTTCCAACAGGACAATGCACGTCCGCATGTATCCCGTGCCACCCAACGTGCTCTAGAAGGTGTAAATCAACTACCCTGGCCAGCAAGATCTCCGGATCTGTCCCCCATTGAGCATGTTTGGGACTGGATGAAGCGTCGTCTCACGCGGTCTGCACGTCCAGCACGAACGCTGGTCCAACTGAGGCGCCAGGTGGAAATGGCATGGCAAGCCGTTCCACAGGACTACATCCAGCATATCTACGATCGTCTCCATGGGAGAACAGCAGCCTGCATTGCTGCGAAAGGTGGATATACACTGTACTAGTGCCGACATTGTGCATGCTCTGTTGCCTGTGTCTATGTGCCTGTGGTTCTGTCAGTGTGATCATGTGATGTATCTGACCCCAGGAATGTGTCAATAAAGTTTCCCCTTCCTGGGACAATGAATTCACGGTGTTCTTATTTCAATTTCCAGGAGTGTATTTGGTAGCTGACGTCTATCACTTGCCGCTGCAGTGTTCCCTTATCGGATGCCGGCTACCGCTACCTTACAGGTGAGGTCGCTTCGCAAATGCTGGTAATGTGTAATGCGGAACGACGTTGGAAGCGGCCGCTGCGAGATATGACGGAAACGCGAGATGCTCTGCCGCCAGATGATTTTAAGTGAGCAATAACTGAACTGGTGTAGACGACGCGTTTTGTAGTCCTGAATCTGAACTCATATCCCAAGCTAACAACAACCTCGTGAAGTGCAGTGTATCCGAGGAATAAAAAACGGTGGTCAACAATCTGCGGCAGATCTAAAATCACTATCACCTTGTTCAAGACGATAAAAGCTAACCTCTACGAGCAAACTCGAAACAGACAAATTTCAGTTTCAGCGCTAAAAAAAACTGTAATTTCTCGTTATCACTCATTGGTTACCTGAAACCGTCTTTTCAAGGCGACACGAACTGTCGCTTTATCAACCGATGAGTAGTCGTGTTTGGTACTTGATTGTACATTGTAGACGATATTGGGAGATTCCAAATGGGAAAAGAACGATAGGAAGAAAAAATAAGGGCAAATAAAAAAGTCAATACGGTACCGTAGCTGACGAGGCAAAGCATTAGAAATAAAAAATATATGTAAACTATTTAATTGAATAAAAATAGTAAAGAAAGTCTTTTGATTAGATTTAGAAATAAAAAAATTCGCTGACCTTCACGAGTTTCGAACCTACTGACCTCTACATGACAAGTTCATTTCTTTTTTTAAAATTTTAGTTAATTGGTGAGCCACTACACTATTACACTACCGCTCTTCGGGTTGTTACATTGTTACATTTAAGACTCAACGAAGAACGCAGCTTTCAAAAATTTGGCTTCAACTAACGTCGTGCGAAACTTTATAATGTAAGCCGACCTCTGTGATTATAATAATTATGCATGTGACGCTGAATCGCGTATTGTGCGGAAGATCTAGTAGTGTTTGGTTTGTACTGTGTATGACGTGCACGTATATCGTATATCGTTGTGGCCGCGTGTGTGTGTTTGTGTGTGTGTGTGTGTGTGTGTGTGTGCGTGTGTGTGTGCGCTTGTGTGTATGTGCGTGCGCGCTCGCGCGCGCGCGTGTGTGTATGTGTGTGTTGTTTTATGGCTATCATGTGTGATGAAATACGAAATTAAAGGGCCAGTCAAGCATTCAGAGTCCAAACACAACAAGAAGGAAAACCGGGCAAGGTGAACTAAACATTATTGTTGTGGCAGTTTGAAAACGGCGAACGCTTCGGACGTGATGTTGAGGGCTCTGATTAGAGGCATACAGCTCCAGTTCGTGAAGTGTCAACTATCAAGTAATTTTAATCAGACTGTAGTGTCACTGCTTGCTGACGAGGTGTGTTTGCGGTTCTCCCCAGCGTGATCCTGAGGCCCGCGCGTTGCACGAACGTACGAAGCAGCTACATTACTCTCTGTAGTCATTTTGGCAACAAAAATGTCATTCCAGATACCAAACTCCAGGTGTAGCAGCCAACTGCTCCTGCATGACCGCTCTGCACCCCAAACTATTGCAACCTTGGCCAATCCGGGTCGCTAAAGAAGAGAAAAGCCTGTTGTCCTGATGTTTCACAAGAACAGAGCGACGGAATTCTATATATATTCTGCAACCCTGCCAGTTATACAGCTGAAGTGACACATGGTATGGATGCAAGATATATCCGCGAAAAATGACATTCCATAAACATTCACTGTTTCTCTAGGCTAACGTATAGATTATGAAGAATAGCTGCAAGAAAAACTATTTCTTACACAAGCTCGCTCCTCGTCCTTTGTATAGTATTCCAGTGCCTTGCCAATAACATTTTGTTTTTCACATTCTTTGGATTATCATTTTTTTGCTGGATAGTATCTGTTGGGATACCTATTTTCGTACAACTTACTGATCTCTTTGCGTTCCCTATGCATTCTCTGCAGAAAAGTAGCATACCTAATTTCTCTTGATTTGTGAAACTTATTTATGTTTTCAAACCAACCAGCACTCTAGACATGTGCATATCAAATACAGAATGAAAAGCTACATTTGCGATGTACCCATTTTATAATGGTATTGCACCTATATAACACTGCTTCCTTCTTATTCGACATGACTTGTTTCTCTTAGAAATAAGAAACTTCTGCATAAGACTGCAATGGATTTCATGTTCAAAACAGAAATATTAAATTGGAAGTATTGTAATTACTTCTAAACTATGAATGGGATCTTAAAGATTGGAACGCCGTCGAATTTGCCTCTTATACTTGAAGAAGCAATTATTATAGTTCTCCACTGTCTGACAGAAGAACTGAAGCACCCCGAAATGGATGAGGAAACGAAATGGAGTTCCACTGATTGAGAGAGTATCTGATGTTATTTCAGTGATCGCAAATCTAAGGCAAATTTGCAGAGAACATAGCAGTATGAGCCCACTTATCAATATAATGTTGCAGCACTGTGACCTGAATGCATGTACTTTAATCGGTTCCCAAGGATGTCATATGGTCGTTGTATCCATTCCTGAGCTGACACTGAGCTGTTGTAACTGGTCTTCGATATCATGGATATTGACACTGGGATTGAGTTGACGCCCGAGCTAAGCCAACACACGTTTTCTATTGGGAATGATAACTGCGACTCTTGTAGTGCACCTGAATACCTGACCATCACACAAATATCTCACAGAGACAAGTAACACATACGGATGAGCATAGTGTATACCGGATGGCTCCCACACCATGATTCCCTTCCTGGCAGAAAGTAACAATGCGGACGCGATCGAACCGCGGTATTGACCGTCTACGCATGGTTGAACTACAGACAACACGAGCCGTTTACCTCCTTCCTGGTGGAATGAATGGAACTGATCGGCTCCCTGATCTCTTCCGTCTAATAGGCGCTGCTCATGCATGGATGTTTATATCTTTGTGCGGATTTAGTGACATCTCTGCACAGTCAAAGGGACTGTGCCTGTGATGTAATATCCACAGTCAACGTCTGTCTTCAGGAGTTCTGGGAACTGGGGTGATGCAAAACATTTTTGATGTGTGTATTTGTAACTTACTATTTCAATACATATGTCATGCTCTGTGTCGTCAGTTACCTTTCGACATTCATTCGGACGTCAGAGTTTAAAGATCGAAGCCATGTTGCGTTCGCTACCTTACTACTAGTCGTAATCCGGTCCCCAATCAGTGACGCTGTTGACGACACTGTTTTAAGCAAATGATTTTGTGTGTCTTCGTAAGAAAATGATCAGTGGTCTGCTGTCCGGTGAATGAAATGGGCATTCCACGTGCCTGCTACAGATTATCACACACATTTAGAGAGACGTTATATTAAAACATATTTGTTTTAGGCCGTCTACTTACACAAAAATGTGTTGTTTTCCTAGTCCATCGAACACGCTTCCCTTGCAGGCTATCACTGCTAGTGTTCACATAGTTCGTAATTTTTCACTTTACTGCGCGTTAAGCTATGATCTATGGCATGTTTCCGTGCCTGATGTTTTATGGGCATTAGGTCGCCGCCTGAGTATCTTTATGTGTCTGCCGTTTCGTTTTATGAACATTAGGCTGCAGTCTATGGCATATATCTGTGGCCGATGTTTTGTGGGCGTTTGCTTCTGTGCCTAATGTTAGTCTCCTAACGCTGGAGACATATTGAGAAGCTATAAAAACTTAGTTGATTTTCGAAAGCAAACAAGCCCTAGCTCTCAGAAAAACAAACGGCAAAAACAGTACCGCAGTTCAAACTGTATACCACACGACGGAGACTCCATGATCTGTGACAGCGGTCAGAAGATTTCACTGCACCAGCCGTGCTCGGTTCCATGTAAACAGTTCAGCTTGCACATCTTTTTTTATCTCAAAAGCAACTAATGATGTCTTTATGTACTCTGATGGTATTTCTCTCATTAGAAGAAGAAACGTTAATCTCAGAAATATACTTTAGACTACGGCCTAATGACATGCAAGAAAAAACCACCAAGCATACTCCCCATCGCTGTATTCTTTTTCTGTCACTCTTCACAGAAAAGAATATGAATATGAACACACACACACACACACACACACACACACACACACACACACATACACACACTGATAAGCTAAACATTATGACTACTGCCCACAGTGACAATGTGAAATTGGATGTTACCTGGTGGCGTTGCGGGAACTTGATGCGGCAACAGAAGTATGCAAGCGGAGCAGACACGCACGGGGAACCACCCTAGCGAAGATATGCGCTACAAATGGGGAAATCAATTGGGATAAGCGACTTTGACAAAGCGCAGATTATTATTACGCGTAGCCTATGAACGAGTATCACGAAAACGGCGAAGCTCGTCGTGATACTGTTATGACCATCAGAGGGAAAAGGCAGGAGGACTGCGAAATTACCACTAAGCGATAAATGGTTGGACGACCACGACTCTTCACAGAAAATGAGTGTCGAAGGCTTCACTGTTCGGTAATGTAGGATAGATGGTGATCTGTGTCATCTCTGCCGAATAAGCTCAATTCTGGTACACGAACAAGTGTTTCGGAGCACACCCTCCACCAGAAATTGTTGAACAGGGAGCACCGTAGAGACCACTCCCACTTGTTGACATGTTGACAGTTGTAGTAAGCACGGGACCATCGTGATTTGACCGTCGATCAATGGAAACTTGTCGGCTCTTCGGGAGAATCAGATTTTTGCTACACTAGGTCGTTGGTCGTCTCCACAAACCCCGGTCATTGTGGTGAACAGCGGCTCGAAACGTGCAGCGCGCCACGGACGCAGGGTGGTGCGAGCAGTATTATGCTATGGTAGACATTCTCCTGCGCTTACATGGGACCTGAGGTAGTAGTCGAACACACGCTGACAGTTGTGGACAACCTGCATCCCTTTATGTTTGATATCTTCCCCGACGGTGATGTCATCTTTCAGCAGTGCCGTTGTCCGTGTCTCAGAGACGAAACCGCGCTACAGTGGTCTCAGGAGCATTATAGTGAACTTAAGTTGATGTCTCGGCGACCAGAACTCATCCGGGTCGCTATCGGGAGCCATCACCGCGTACGCAAATCAGCTGCCCGCTATATACGCGGATTACATGACCTGTGCGTAGACATCTAACGCCACATACCTCCACAAACCTATCAACAAACTATCGGATCCCTGGTAAGCAGACTCAGTGATGTATCTCGGACATAAGCTATTAAGCAGGCCGTCATAATGTTTGCGTTCACGTGTGTATATATATATATATATATATATATATATATATATATATATATATATATATATATATATATATATATATATATATACTCCTGGAAATTGAAATAAGAACACCGTGAATTCATTGTCCCAGGAAGGGGAAACTTTATTGACACATTCCTGGGGTCAGATACATCACATGATCACACTGACAGAACCACAGGCACATAGACACAGGCAACAGAGCATGCACAATGTCGGCACTAGTACAGTGTATATCCACCTTTCGCAGCAATGCAGGCTGCTATTCTCCCATGGAGACGATCGTAGAGATGCTGCATGTAGTCCTGTGGAACGGCTTGCCATGCCATTTCCACCTGGCGCCTCAGTTGGACCAGCGTTCGTGCTGGACGTGCAGACCGCGTGAGACGACGCTTCATCCAGTCCCAAACATGCTCAATGGGGGACAGATCCGGAGATCTTGCTGGCCAGGGTAGTTGACTTACACCTTCTAGAGCACGTTGGGTGGCACGGGATACATGCGGACGTGCATTGTCCTGTTGGAACAGCAAGTTCCCTTGCCGGTCTAGGAATGGTAGAACGATGGGTTCGATGACGGTTTGGATGTACCGTGCACTATTCAGTGTCCCCTCGACGATCACCAGTGGTGTACGGCCAGTGTAGGAGATCGCTCTCCACACCATGATGCCGGGTGTTGGCCCTGTGTGCCTCGGTCGTATGCAGTCCTGATTGTGGCGCTCACCTGCACGGCGCCAAACACGCATACGACCATCATTGGCACCAAGGCAGAAGCGACCCTCATCGCTGAAGACGACACGTCTCCATTCGTCCCTCCATTCACGCCTGTCGTGACACCACTGGAGGCGGGCTGCACGATGTTGGGGCGTGAGCGGAAGACGGCCTAACGGTGTGCGGGACCGTAGCCCAGCTTCATGGAGACGGTTGCGAATGGTCGTCGCCGATACCCCAGGAGCAACAGTGTCCCTAATTTGCTGGGAAGTGGCGGTGCGGTCCCCTACGGCACTGCGTAGGATCCTACGGTCTTGGCGTGCATCCGTTCGTCGCTGCGGTCCGGTCCCAGGTCGACGGGCACGTGCACCTTCCGCCGACCACTGGCGACAACATCGATGTACTGTGGAGACCTCACGCCCCACGTGTTGAGCAATTCGGCGGTACGTCCACCCGGCCTCCCGCATACCCACTATACGCCCTCGCTCAAAGTCCGTCAACTGCACATACGGTTCACGTCCACGCTGTCGAGGCATGCTACCAGTGTTAAAGACTGCGATGGAGCTCCTTATGCCACGGCAAACTGGCTGACAATGACGGCGGCGGTGCACAAATGCTGCGCAGCTAGCGCCATTCGACGGCCAACACCGCGGTTCCTGGTGTGTCCGCTGTGCCGTGCGTGTGATCATTGCTTGTACAGCCCTCTCGCAGTGTCCGGAGCAAGTATGGTGGGTCTGACATACCGGTGTCAATGTGTTCTTTTTTCCATTTCCAGGAGTGTGTATATATGTATATATATATGAACAGACACATTTTGATCTAGTAGTCGCTCTGAATTAAGACACAATGGCGTTACAGACATTGACTGCAAGTGGGCACTGATTGAAATCAATGTGGAAAGTTGAACATCTGTGCCAGTCTGGGATTCGAACCCATGTCTCCTGATTATTAAGTAGATTCTCTGACCACTAAGCCAGCGGAACAGAGTGGTCATTGCAAATCCACAGACTACCCTACGACGCCTCCAATCAGATCAAGTTATCCACACACTTCTAATGTAGTGCCCCTTGCGCATTATCCCCATTATTCGAGGCATATCGGCAATTCCCATAAAAGTTCGAGTCCGGTGTGCTTTGGCACTGAAGAGATCATTGGCCATCTCCCCTTACCCATACAAACAAGAAATATAAATCTGTTTAACATGGGTCCAGAAATACATACTCTCTGAGATAAGTGCAATAAACTTTGGTCTGTTAATTGAATAATTTCTGCAATAATCAGATGTTTACAGGAGGTGTTCAACGTGGCCTCCATTCATGATAATGCACCACTCTGCACTCAGGCATAAGAAATGAAGAACCCTTTGAAGAATACTCAGTTGTTGTTGTTGTACCTGCTGGCATGCATTGAAGACGCGTGCCTGTAGTTTTTAGACACTATTGATTGGCGTGGTGGAGACCAACTACCTCAAGTATCCCATACCCAAAAATCTAGCGGATTCAGGTCTGGGGAACTAGCAGGCAGAGGCGTGGCGCACTTGACCAATCCAGCGGTCCCGAAATGTGTGCGTCAGATGTTCGTCACATTGTAACGAAAGGGTGCTGGTGCGTCATCGTGCATGAACCACATTTGTATTCTTTGTTGCAATGGCACAGCCTCTAGGAAGGTAGGCAATACATTAATGAGAAAGTCCAGATTGTGTGCTTCAGTTAAGATTTATGGCAGTAGCTATGGCCCTATTACTCTGTCACTAACATAAGTAAGCCTGCCCATACGTTCATTGAGAATCGACGTTGATGACCTCTTTCCTGAACTGTTTGCGGTTTACATCTGCCCATAAATGCTGTTTACCGAAATTCACAACATCATCTGTTGTGAACCCTGCCTCATCGGTAAATAAAATTTTGGATGAGAACAGGAGATCTGCGGCATCCTTCTGCAACAGTCATTCACAGATTGGCCGTCTGTTATTAGAGCCAGAACGCGCTGTAGATGATGCGAATACAGAAACTGTTCATGAAGTCCTCCAGAGATAAGAGACTGCCACACCACTTTGCCGCTGCTAATCGTCGCACATGGACGTATTCTTTCACCGAATGTAGCACATGTTCCTCCATGTCGAGCGTCAGGACTGTGCAGAGCTTGCCACTGTCAGTCTACCGAGGTGCTAGGGTACCTGTGTCCCTCAGACGCTGAAAAAGTCTGTCGAACAGCGTATCAGACGGCACTATGCACTTTGAATATTTTTCAGCGTAGATGGCACGGGCTCGCAGGCTACGTCCATTTGCTGAACTATGGCAGAATATCATATCCCTCCATTTCACTTGTCTAGTAGTAGGCTTCAATTGCTGATAGTGGAGAGAAAATGTAAATGTACTACAAAGAGAGCAATAATAGCAAACACGTAAGTGAATCCGCATTTAGAAGAAGGTAAAACACCATGATACATACCAAGGGTTGATAGCACTGTACAATAAGGCACACAAGCACGAAGAAAACTAACGTAGCCTACAACACGACTCTAAGCACACAGCTGACTGCAGACCACCTAATGATATATATAGAGTACTGCCAGAAAGAGCCGCCCGCGGTGGCCGAGCGGTTCTAGGCGCTTCAGTTGGGAAACGCGCTGCTGCTACGGTCGCAGGTTCGAATCCTGCCTCGGGCATGGATGTGTGTGATGCCCTTAGGTTAGTTAGGTTTAAGTAGTTCTAAGTTCTAGGGGACTGATGACCTCAGATGTTAAGTCCCATAGTGCTTAGAGCCATTTGATTTTGACAGTGAGACATCATAATACCCTGCCGACATATTTGATGGAGCGCCAATGTAACGACTGTGCCAGCATCTGCAACCAAGCGACGTACAGTCCCTCCTAAAAACATGTGTTTATCTCGGAAAGTATGCCTTTCCGGACCCATGTTTATTGGACTTATTTTTCTTGTTTCGATGAGTACTACCACCTCTCAAAGTATTCGACACTTTTTTGAACACCCTACGTTCTAAACGTTTCTTATGTTTCTTTGTTTTTTCAAAAAGAAAAAAGATACACAGATGTGAGTTCATAATTTCTATCCCCACCTTCTACACATTACGGTAAAATATATACTTCTACAGAACAGAAACACTTGTCAAGGAGAATATTTATCAATTTGTATTCAAATTTTATCTTGCCCACTGTCAGACATCACTGGTAACTAATAAAAATTTTTTTTGTAGCCCTGTGCACCACTTTTTTGTGATAAAGACAACCTTGACATGGAGTAATGAATGTCATTTGTCCTGCTGGTGTTGTTATTACGTACATCATCGTTCCTTTTCAGCGGTACTGAATTATTTACAATCTGCTTCATGAGGGAATAATATCGTGAACTTGAACAGCACAAGATAATATTATTCTTACAGCACGTTTTTGCACAAAGAAGCATTCTTTCATAAAGATGAATTATTCCAGAAAATTATTCCATATCACGTTATTGAATGAAAATAGGTAAAATATCTCAACTTACTGATTTGGCTCTCCCCAAGATTTTTAGTGATTGTAAGTACAACTGCTATTGAACTAAATTGTTTTAAGAGTACCACAATATTTGCTTTTTCAATTTAATTTCTCATCAGTATCGACACCAAAGAATTTTTAAGTTTCCACCATATTTATTATTTTCTCACCACGTGTTACGCTTGTCAATGGTGTACTACTCCTAAACATGCAGAACTGAATACGTAATATCATTTTAAAACTGAGACCTGACCACTCGCAGGCAACCAGTCAACGATACTTTCAAGAACTTTGTTTACCATTGTAAGGTGCCTATAATTTCGCACCTTAAAAGCACCCATCCACATACTTTGCCATGATCTACAAACACAATTAGTTATCATGTGATAGGTTGCACATCGTATATTTGAATATATAAAGGAGACTGACATTGTTAAATACGCCTTGTAAATAATTGTTAACGCTTATTACATGAAAGGTAACGGAGTGTCTTTATTATCAGAACGGCGTAATGAATGATTGCCTATACTAGTAGAGGTTGGAACGCCAGTGGAGATGAAACGGCAGGCACCTGTGGGTGGAAGGCCTGCACAGGTGTTGGTCCTGCTTAAACACAGGAAGTAACTAGACGGACGTCGTGGCACCTGAACTCTGAAGCACAATAAGGTGACAGCCGGCCGCTATTGTAGTAGGGCCGGAAGGATAGCCGGGTAATACTTCCGAACTTTGCAAATCTTGGACGCACGTGAGAGTAACGAAGAAGCGGCACCTCGGAAACCACGCAGGCTGGGTTATTTCCAAGGATTTTTACTCAGAAGCGTACTATTGTACGAGTATAGGTTTTCCTCACAACTTTCCGCGCTGGACGACAAAAGACTAAAATATGGTTGGTCGGCGTTCGGAAGGATCTGTAGAGAGGAATAATATTCCGTGCTTTCGGGAATATGATTCGTTTTCGAAATTGTGATGGTGGGGAGCTGAACCTTGTTGAGAACCGAGTGGTGGAGAGACGAGGTCTTCCGTTGTGAGCGCCCGTGTGTGACGGTCGCTCGATATCAGCTTTGGTTGGTACAGACGGACTTGCTGTGTTTGCTCTCAGGAGAGTTGATAGTTTGAACAGTTAGGCACTGTACTGTTGCGAAGCTATACGATTATGGACTTCACCTCCGGGTTGGAAGTCGTCGTTGAGTACTCAGCGTTCAGTAATTGAGAGCCTATACTTCCTCTGCCTATACTTACGTTGAGGCGTTATGTGAACTCCATCCTTGTGGCTGGGAGTTCGCGTTTCTCGTCTGTAGAAAACAGAGAGGAGAAGACAGTATTACAGTATATTAGTAAGAGGACCACCTTCTGCCGTCCCAGCGTTTGAAAGAATT
The DNA here is from genome assembly GCF_023864275.1 of Schistocerca cancellata. Taxonomy (NCBI): domain Eukaryota; kingdom Metazoa; phylum Arthropoda; class Insecta; order Orthoptera; family Acrididae; genus Schistocerca; species Schistocerca cancellata. The sequence continues at coordinate 385,929,182 of NC_064634.1, forward strand.
TATTTGTGGCTGGAGTTCTTCCAGACGAGTTCTTCGCAGACGAGTACGAGAACCATCACTTCGACACACTGGACGCAGTACATACGGTGATATCGCAATTTGCTTCGGCTTATTATGGCTATAAAAGCTAAACAGCTGTGATCACGTTAGTTTATTTCCGCTGCGGTTCTACACCACCGTAGATCATCCTTGAAAGTAGTGTCTTCTAGTGTTTGATACGTGGATGATGTCAGTCTTTTTGAGTTATTGATATCAGGTCACGCAGTCATAATAAGAGGCAGAGTTGGGAATTGATTAGTAATTTTAATTAGGAAATGTAGGACTTTGTAATATAAAGTTTTTTTTTAAATCTTCAATACATATGTAAGCAGGAACAACGTTTTTCATTTAGTAGGATTGGTTGCCTTAATCATTCATTTATGTTTAGGTTGTAATTTATGTGTTAAAGTCCATTAGGAGATCCTAAGATTTGCTTCAGGGGGTAGTCAGACAGGCCAGATCTTTATTTTAACGTTTACTATTTTCCGTTGCGCACATTTATTTTTACACCCGCCTGGAGTAGCATTTGGACCGTTTATTCTGTTTCTATTTACATACTTGGATTGATTGCAGTACTAGTGTCATCTACAAAAAGAACTAATTTTGCTTGTTGTATATTAGACGCAAGATAGTTTACATGTGTGAGGGACAAGTGGACCTAAGATTGAGTCTTAGGGAACCAAATACATGGTTTTTTGCGCAATCAGAATTATGTTCCTAAACTATTTTGGTTGAATTACGAAGTACAAATTTCTGCATTCTTTTCATTAGATATGACATTATACACTGGTTAGCTATACCATCAGTTCCATAAAACTTGAACTTATCCAGGAGGAAAGAGTGATTCACACAATCAAATGCCTTAGATAGGTCGCAGAGAATACCAATCGACGTCATTTTGTTATTTAATGCTTGTAAACTTTGGTGAGTATAAATGTAAATAGCCTTCTCAATAGAGCAATACATCTGAAACCCACACTGTGGTTTGCTGAGGATATTACTACTGCTGAGGTGAGATACAATTCTAGAACAAATTTTCAAAAATTTTGGAAGATGATGTCAGTAGTGAAACAGATCTGTAGTTATTGACATCTCTTATCACCTTTTTTTATAGAGGAGATTAACAACGGCATATTTCAGTCTCTTTGTAAAAATGCCTTGAGTTAGTGACGCATTACATATTTTGGATAAGGCTGGACTTGTTACATTGGGACAAATCTTTAGTACTCCATTGGAAACACTGTAAGTAGTCTGTTTGGCCGGCCGTGGTGGCCAAGCGGTTAAAGGCGCTACAGTCTGGAACCGCGCGACCGCTACGGTCGCAGGTTCGAATCCTGCCTAGGGCATGGATGTGTGTGATGTCCTTAGGTTAGTTAGGTTTAATTAGTTCTAAGTTCTAGGCGACTGATGACCTTAGAAGTTAAGTCGCATAGTGCTCAGAGCCAAGTAGCCTGTTTGTATGTTGGCAGCGCTATAGACTGTGTTAATATCGCTGACAGCGCTCTGCACCCACGGTAAGAGACCCTATGGTTGGACGGACTTGCAGTCAGCTGTTAGCGGCTACCAGTTAGCGAGCAGACAGAGAAGGTTTTGGACATGTTTTCTTAGTGGAGATTCAGTGTTGGTAGAACATGAATTGTAAAATGAGGATGGATATAGTAGGTAATGTTTGGATAGTGGAATTATTGACAACCATACACTTTTTAGGACAGGATGCTACATGAATGAGGTAAAATATTATAAATACATTGTTTGCTCTTCAACAAAATCTTTCTTTTGCTAACCATATGTATCCGTGTAGTTAGCGTCTATAGTAGTTAGAATCTTTTTATTTAGCTGGCTGTAATTGCTGCTTGCTGTAATTGCTGTAGTTCGTGTTATGAAGATTTTCTGTGAGGTAAGCGGCTTATGAAAAAGTATGGATTGTTGTTAGGATTTCTTGCAATTCAGGGCCATTCTTTTGTGTTAATCATTTGAAGCCATGTTCTCACTGGATAGCAGTCAGCTTGCGTTGGGCTTCTATATTGTAGGTAATAAATGAATAGGTTCAGTTTGAGATGTCTTTGTCAGGGAAAATTTTGTAGGTCAGTGTTGAAATAATAAAAATAAGTAAAGTACACTCAGTAGTTTCACCAAGTAAAGAGACCAGTAGTTTCACTGGCTCAGTAGTTTGAGTTACACTCAGTATTTTCAACACCATCAAGTCAAGAAGAGCTTTCATTTTTGAGATAATGTATAATTCTCATAATTTAAGAAGTTTTATTATCTTTATTAGTATTTCCAAGTATTATCTTTTTTACTAAACCTATTTCCTGTGTTGCCTAAGTAATCCTTCAATGTATAGAATGCATTGTTTAGCAGACCGTTTCTAAGGGCCTTTATTTTCTCTGCAAGTTCAGTCTAGCACTTGTTCGCAGTCATGGACAGAGCTGTTTGAGCAGCAGTTATTATTTTCGTGTGTACAATTGAGTTCTAAGTATACTCACATGCTACAGTTAGAATATCCATTTTTTGAACAGATCTTTAGAATGAGCTCGACTACTATTGTTGGTTATTATTCTTATGGACGTTTTCTGCAGTTTGAAAAATGTGTCCGTATTTTGTACATTTATTGGTTAAACTAAGTTGTATCGTCATTAAACACGTGAAATAGTGACTGATAACGTAAATTCATTGTGACTAATGGCTATAAAATACACTCCTGGAAATGGAAAAAAGAACACATTGACACCGGTGTGTCAGACCCACCATACTTGCTCCGGACACTGCGAGAGGGCTGTACAAGCAATGATCACACGCACGGCACAGCGGACACACCAGGAACCGCGGTGTTCGCCGTCGAATGGCGCTAGCTGCGCAGCATTTGTGCACCGCCGCCGTCAGTGTCAGCCAGTTTGCCGTGGCATACGGAGCTCCATCGCAGTCTTTAACACTGGTAGCATGCCGCGACAGCGTGGACGTGAACCGTATGTGCAGTTGACGGACTTTGAGCGAGGGCGTATAGTGGGCATGCGGGAGGCCGGGTGGACGTACCGCCGAATTGCTCAACACGTGGGGCGTGAGGTCTCCACAGTACATCGATGTTGTCGCCAGTGGTCGGCGGAAGGTGCACGTGCCCGTCGACCTGGGACCGGACCGCAGCGACGCACGGATGCACGCCAAGACCGTAGGATCCTACGCAGTGCCGTAGGGGACCGCACCGCCACTTCCCAGCAAATTAGGGACACTGTTGCTCCTGGAGTATCGGCAAGGACCATTCGCAACCGTCTCCATGAAGCTGGGCTACGGTCCCGTACTCCGTTAGGCCGTCTCCCGCTCACGCCCCAACATCGTGCAGCCCGCCTCCAGTGGTGTCGCGACAGGCGTGAATGGAGGGACGAATGGAGACGTGTCGTCTTCAGCGGTGAGAGTCGCTTCTGCCTTGGTGCCAATGATGGTCGTATGCGTGTTTGGCGCCGTGCGGGTGAGCGCCACAATCAGGACTGCATACGACCGAGGCACACAGGGCCAACACCCGGCATCATGGTGTGGGGAGCGATCTCCTACACTGGCCGTACACCACTGGTGATCGTCGAGGGGACACTGAATAGTGCACGCTACATCCAAACCGTCATCGAACCCATCGTTCTACCATTCCTAGACCGGCAAGGGAACTTGCTGTTCCAACAGGACAATGCACGTCCGCATGTATCCCGTGCCACCCAACGTGCTCTAGAAGGTGTAAGTCAACTACCCTGGCCAGCAAGATCTCCGGATCTGTCCCCCATTGAGCATGTTTGGGACTGGATGAAGCGTCGTCTCACGCGGTCTGCACGTCCAGCACGAACGCTGGTCCAACTGAGGCGCCAGGTGGAAATTGCATGGCAAGCCGTTCCACAGGATTACATCCAGCATCTCTACGATCGTCTCCATGGGAGAATAGCAGCCTGCATTGCTGCGAAAGGTGGATATACACTGTACTAGTGCCGACATTGTGCATGCTCTGTTGCCTGTGTCTATGTGCCTGTGGTTCTGTCAGTGTGATCATGTGATGTATTTGACCCCAGGAATGTGTCAATAAAGTTTCCCCTTCCTGGGACAATGAATTCACGGTGTTCTTATTTCAATTTCAGGAGTGTACTTAGGTAGAATACAAAAAAAAAAAAAATCGCTTCATTCATTACGTAAGACGTTTCAGTTAGCCAGCCTGATAGTTTCACTCATCTTGTTAACAACAAAAACACGTAATAACAATTTTATATATAATTTAACGGAACAAATGAATGAAGGTGAATAGTATGATCTTTTGGTCCTTGAACATATAAACAGTTAAAGTAACTGCAATGGATGGTTGAACTTGTGTATATCAACCAATACGCGAAAACTGCAGGCGTAAGGCAACGCTAAGTAAGTACTTGTACTTAGCCCACTTGTCTCGTGGTGCTTTCAAACCTGTGTTCGAAACGACTTTGATGAAACTAGATGGCATTATTGATAGGGGATCCGTGATCCCTCAGTAATAAATTTGCTGTCCTTGCGGGTAAGAAAGCGAGCGATTTTAGTAATAGTGGTTAATTTAACAAATATTAATCTTCAACCACAGAATGCAGATTTGCTAGACAAAGATTTCAAACATACGTAATACCCATACATGTCTATTCTACTGTCAAATTAATTATCACACAAACTCAAGTGACATTAAACGTAATCTAATGTCGTGGTAGTTGAACAGATCGCATAACTAGTAGAACGGTACAGAACATTGATAGAGAGCTTTTGTGATTATAGCCCAGAAAGGTAACTCTAAGGGTTTACGTCAAAAAACACTTATTTTTTAAGAAATAATATCAAATAATAAATGAGCATCCAACTAACAACTGCCAAACACTCACAAATGCTACGAAATTATTTTCACAGACAGCCTTTATAGAGTGTGAAACAGAAGAAGTCATGAATATTTTTAATGCAATGATACCATTGTTTAACAACATTTCAAAGCTCTTAGTCAGACGAGAACAATTAGGAAGCCCTTGTCAACATTCACATAAACGCTTTTTGGAAGAATTCGTGAAAAACGCTAAATGTGAGCCAAATTCTGCTGCAACAGCGCGTTTGAACGAATACATGTTGTGTTTACAATAAAATGTAACTAAAATAGTGCTGTACCATCTCGTCTCAGCCAGATAACTAGCAAAATATTAGCTTTTTTAACTTTTGATTCGTTTACATATTTTTGCTAACAATTATCCTGTGGGAAGTGAAATGTCATGTCTTTGTTATCCCCTCTTCATGTACTATGTACTGCCTCTAAAAAACGTGCCATTTAAAGAAGCCACAGTTTCTTTAAGGTCTGGGAATACACTAAGAAACCACTGTCTACCATATTGGAAAGCTAACAATTGGTTATGAAGTGTTAACACTGTCCACCTTATACACTACATATTAACTATTTAAGACCTTCATGTCTTTTGGGTGCCCTGCCAGTTGATAAGAAATCTAAACATTTGTTTCATGAGGTGTGCGTTTTTTTAAGTTTTTTAAAACTGTTGTGCTTCTCTCGACGCCTCAGTTGTTAACAAGGCCAATCTCGCAACGTCACTTTTAATCTCAGGAACCTACATAAAGCGGCCTAAATTGAATTTCGTTAACTGTCTGCTACGAGTGAAATACATGTCTACTATGAAATTTCCACGTGACATTATTAAATTTTCAAGCTAAAGTTCCTAATTTTAATATCAAACGCGCTCTCTCAGCGGACGCAATAAAGGAGCAGCCAACAAAAACTCATGCTCCAGTTACATTTAATTAAGACAGAATGTTAATGTGCACATAGTAAAATAGTCTTTTCGTTTTCAAAACAGTGCGCAGAAGAGAAATAGACTCTTGAGGAATACATTAGCTATGGAACGTTTTCATCATATGTAATCATAGGCAACAAATCATTGCTTTCAACACATTTCTCCATTATTGCATAAATTATTTATGCGTACTATTACAGACGCAGTACGTAGTGTAACTTACTTAACCTATATGGACTTAAATACAAATTTTCACTGTACGTATTATTTGAGGACAAAAAGGTTTTATACGCAATCGACATTTCTGCAACTCGAATTAGAATGAAAAGTATGATTAATTATAGCTTATCAGTGTTTTCGATGTTGTGAATTACTGTTAACAGTCATTATACGTTTTATCCTCGCCATCTTATTCTGTGCTGCGAGAAATTCTTGTTTTGCTTGGTTTATGTAACAGTTATTAATAATCATTTTCTGATTCCATTGCTCCAACCAGATTTCATTCACAAACTGACAAACTGATATGTAATCACGTACTGGTTGACAAGAGTGAATGAAGCATCTCGACATCATTGGCGGCAATAAAAACGTGCTCAACCGGGCATTTCAATGGAATATTTTTTAATGTAGAAACTCTTAATATAATCCAATTTTATTTGAAAACTAATATCTTTTAAATTAATTTTTTTTTAATTTTTGTTTGTGCTTGCGTTCAGATATAAGATTATGAATGTTTAATTCTGCCTTAAGGCAATACGAATTCTTCTTATTTAGAAACCAAATATTTTTCTGAGAAGTTTTACCGTCGTCAGCAGACTCATTTATTTCCTTAGCGTCACTTATTGATGTTTTTGTGTCTGCGTGACGTTCGTAGTACAGTTGATATCTTGCTCCGTGTTTGCAAACACGAAAAGTGAGCTTCAACCACAAGATGAATTTCTCATTGCCGTGTCCAGAATGACAAACTGGAGCAAAATATCAATTACGCTGAAAATGTCTGGCACCCACATGAACATCAACATGTGACACTAAGGAAGTAAATGAACCTATTAGCGATGGTAAAACTTCATCAAAACACGCGGCGTTGTCGAAGAAGACATCGTGTTTGCTCGATGCAGAACCAGGCCTCAGTAATTGTTTTTGTTTTAAGAATAATAGTTACGCAATATTAAATTTGGTAATCTGGCGTTACAAAATAAACTAAGCTATTCCTATTTGTTCAAAGACGAGTAACGCCCTGTGTTCTTTAAAGAATCGGACAGGTATAAATCACAAGTTTCACACAGCCCAGTGTTTATGACGTTGAATCTCCTGAAGTATATGTCGCACAACGCTATAATTTAGCAGGAACTCTAAGATGCATATCGATAATTTCTGCAAAATGGGTTGCGAATAGGGTTAGTAATGAAGAAATAATAAACTGAAACGTCTAGCATCATACTCATATTTTACTTCATGAACCACAAAAAAGTTGTAACCGAAAAACTTTTTACCTTTCATTATATAGTCGGGGGTGTCAGCGAGGAAAAGTTTCGGACAGGTTTGAAATTATGTATAAGTTGGTTGGATGTCGCGAGATGCTCCCATGCTCAAATACTGAGCGAATATACTCTGTGTAAATTGCGCGCCGTGAGTTATTATGACTCTGAATATATGGTTTCTAGCTTTAATACTTGACTTACTGTATTAAAACTTTAACTTAAGATCAGACCTCTTCTTGAGAATATTATGAAAGAATTTTCAAATCTTAAATTCGGTTAATAATTACCTGAAATACCTAAAATCAATTTTTAGCGCCCCTGGGAACTATGTATTAGATTGGTAACCTGCTGCTAGAAAGACTGTTATAGCCGCTTAGTGATGTAGATGACACAATCAACACTACTGTTCTTTGGATTTTGAATATATGTTAGTAAGTCTGACAAAGATGTCCGCTTCTATATATATTTTAACAGAATATGACATTATTAAACAAATGAACAAATTAATAATGATAATAATAATAATAACATTTACTATGCCAATCTGGATAATTATCAGTTTGTTCCGCTACCGGTGATTCAGAAATGTGTAACGTAAGGCGTACTTTCTGCTCTATTTCTGATCATTCCTACAGCGACTATACCTTTGCAGAATATAGAGTTTCAATTGGACTTCATCTTAACAAACGCTTCCTACCCAATCCAATGTATCTGTCCGCTGAAATAACAACGGCATATCAACGTCTACACATATACCCGCTGGGAGACTCAGTACGGCTTGTGAGGGAGGGCACATCTGCTGTCATTATCATTTTCTCCATTCCCTGTTCCGTTTGTGATGTTGGCAGGTACATAATACTGTCGCTATATCTACGTGGAGCTCTTATTTCTCTGATTGCCTCGTAAAGGGCATATATCGGAGGAAATAATGTACTGCCCGCAACTTGATGGAACGCACGCTCTCGGATTTTTATCAGTAAACCTCTACATTATACTCCGAAAGCCATATAATGGTGTGTAGCGGAGGGTACTTTTTGTACCACTAACTAAGCCCTCCAATCGTGTTCTACTCGTTAATAGCGCATGAGAAGAATGATTGTCGGTAAGCCTCTGTATTGGCTCTAATTTCTCGAATTTTCTCCTCATGGCCATTACGCGAGATGTATGTATGGGGAAGTTAACATGTTGACTGACTCTTCCGGGAAAAGGTTCTCTCGGAATTTCAATAGTAAATATCTCTGTGAAGCACAACGGTTCTCTTGTAACGTCTGCCAATGGAGTTCGTTGAGCCTCTCCGTGTCAACTAAACGATCCTGAGACGAAACGTGCAGCTCTTCTTTGGATCTTCTCTATCTCTTCTATCAGTTCTATCTGGTAGGGATCCCAGACAGAAGAACAGTACTCAAGAATGAGTCGAATAAGCGCATTATAAACCACTTCCTTCGTAGATCAGTTACATTTTCCTAAGATTCTGCCTATGAATCAGAGTCTGTTGTCTGCTTTTCCCACTATTTGTTTTATATGGCCATTCCACTTAAGGTCCCTCCGGAATGGATAAACTATGTATGTATATAATTTAAAATATTAATTTAAAACGAAAGGGGGATTGTAAAAACACTTCCTGGGTGATAGAAAAAAGGGAAGAAGCAGTGGAGTTCCTTTTGTGGCATGTTTGGTACTACCGGTTGGCAAAAACATCTTTGCGTCGCATAGAGAGAAAATGAGTAACAGGAAAACTATTGTGGATACCATGGTGGTGAAGAGTAATGAGAAACCCCGCGCGGAGTGGCCGCGCGGTTTATGGTGCCTTGTCACGGATTGCGTGGCCCCTCCCGCCGGAGGTTGAACTCCTCTCTCGGGCATTTGTGTGTGTGTGTGTGTGTTTGTGTGTGTGTGTGTGTGTGTGTGTGTGTGTGTGTGTGTGTTGTTCTTAGCATAAGTTAGTTTAAGTACTGTGTAAGCCTAGGGACCGATGACCTCAGCACTTTGGTCCCTTAGGAATTCAGACACAATAATGAGAAACAAATACAATAAGGTAACCTCCATAGTCAGCAGTTCTTTTATTTTAAAACGTCATAATTATCATCTTATTGTAATAGTTATATTGTCAGTCATTACTTCATATTCGACCGACACAAACGACTTGCTTACTTTCCTTCACATGTAGCGTTTTAAATAGTGCTGGCCCTTTCAGTCTTACATTTGATTTAGTGTGAAGTAAAATTTAAAAAGAGAAGTCTCAAGGGTTGCTTGCGATCTAGGACAATGGTTTAATATTTGTATTTTTAAATTTATATTCAATTTTTAATGAGAGGCACAACGTGGGGACAGGGAATTAATATTATGCAGTCATGTGATTACTTAGGATCCCAATAATATATTTTGTGCTGCTAAAAATACGCTGCCTGATAAGACAAGTGTAACGCTCTGAAGGAGGGGAGGAAGCGAAACGAAACTTGATGCGCTGAGAGCATATGCTATGTTATTTCAGTGATTTCAAAGCCAGGTCAAATTTAGAAAAAAACTTCGCGTTGTGAGCCCACGTATCTGTACGACGTTGCAGCCTCTCTGACTTATATGGGTGCACTGAATCGGTTGGGCAGGGTGTCAAAAAGCTTTTGTATCTTCCTAGACTCAGTTCTTGGATCCTGCTACCAGGATGAAGTCAAAGTCCAGCCAACCCCAAACACGTTCTATCAGGAATAGATTTGGGGGCTTGCTGGTCTCTGTAGTACCTCTAAATCATGCGGACATTTCATAGGGGTACCTGCCATGTGTAGAGGAGGATTCTCTCTCTTTCCAAGGATTTATCCCGAGTTGCAGGGACTGCTGTTATGGTTAACCGGATTTGGCATGTTAATTTTAAGGGATGGCCATATGCCCTTCCTGTCACCACCCCGCACCTCTGTGGGACAGAATGTGGGATGTGGGTACCCCAACTGTCTGCATCGAGTATAATCCACGGAATAGTGCGAACGTGTTTCAAATGTCTGCGAGTCGTGTAACTGAGGCGGAACGTGGGGGCAACGAGTCAGCTGCAGGGCGTGAAAGCAGATGCGCGCGGCTCGAGCCTATGACCACATCGAGCGAGCGAGGTGGCGCAGAGGCTAGCACACTGGACTCGCATTCGGGAGGACGGCGGTTCAATCCCGATCCTGATTTAGGTTTTCCGTGATTTCCCTAAATCGCTCCACGCAAATGCCGGGATGTTCCCTTTGAAAGGGCACGGCCGACTTCCTTCACCGTCCTTCCCAAATCCGATGAGACCGATGACCTCGCTGTTTGGTCTCTTCTCTCAAACAACCCATTAACCACCCCCAACCACCCACCTGACTCCATCGAGCTATTCTTTTTAAAAAGAGCCGTGTATGGCCCAAGTACCTACAGTACGAGTAATCGCAGGTAAAGCCGCAGTTGGTTTGTCGTGTGTGGTGCTGTTTATAAGAGCAACTACTCGGCAGTAACCACTAGGTACCTTCTCAAACAAATACTGCTCAGCCGGCCGCTGTGGCCGAGCGGTTCTAAGCGCTTCAGTCTGCAACCACGCGACCGCTACGGTCGCAGGTTCGAATCCTGCTTCGGGCATGGTTGTGTGTGATGTCCTTAGGTTAGTTAGGGGACTGATGACCACAGATGTTAAGTCCCATAGTGCTCAGAGCCATTTGAACCATTTGACCCAGTTTGTTTCCCGTTACTAACAAAATGATTTTTAAAAGCGAAATTTTACGTGCCCACTCGATAGAGCGGCCCAAAATTAGTCTGTTGTATTCGTTTTATTGGTATGAACGAAGAAGTACACGATGAATAATCTGTATTACAGCAGCAACTGAGCAGCGCTGCTACGTAGCGGTAGCACTCAGCGCGGGCCAGATCGGTGCTGTTTGTTATGTCTGCTGAATACCAGTACTGAGGCCAAATTTCACAGTCAAAAGAAGTAGCATGTGTGTGTGTTGTGCAGGATGAGATGGGGTGTTGCCGTGGAGCAAAGAGGTACCGCAGGACGGCACCCAGCGACGCTTCGTCTTGTCAGTTGATTCCCATCACCTGGTCAGGTGACTTCACTTGAATGCCACTTTGACGGATTGCCCAGTACGAGCGTAATCTGTCAGCAACGTATCGACGCAGTCTCAACAAACACATTGCAGATTGGTGTGTCTCCGCTCCTTTTTGACGGTGGTGAATCCGCATGTTTGCACTTCTCGATTTGTTGCTTTGACTCACGGTCATAAAAATAGGCCCAGCACTCGTCCATGGTGACCAGACAGCTCAAGAAGTGATTTGCATTGACCTAACGCAGTTGCAACATTTACACTGCTGCTCGGCTCGGCGGGCTTATTCAGAGGGTGTGAGCACTGGTGGAAAGCAAACCGCGACGACCTCTGTTATATTCAAAGTGTCGTACAGAGCTGTTACACCGCTTGTAAGTGGGCTGCTTCTGTGTTGGCAGCACTGTGTAGCGCTTTGCATTGGACCTGACTGCGCTTTCTTTGTAAGAGACTCTGTGGCTGGTCGGACTCGTTGTTGGAAGTTAATCGCCAGTAGTGTTTGGTAGTTGGAAGTTAGTCGCCAGCAATGATGGAAGTACTGTTGGGAAGTTGGAGGTGAACAGCCAGCAGTGATGGACGTTAGATGTGAGGAATTAGCATTGATGGAGGGTAGGGGTCTGAAGTGTTAGCGTAGGCTAACGATCTCAACATGTCCGACTTGGAGATTGAATATTATTCACGATTATATACCTTTGTACTAGATGTCAATGACCATTTACACTCCTGGAAATGGAAAAAAGAACACATAGACACCGGTGTGTCAGACCCACCATACTTGCTCCGGACACTGCGAGAGGGCTGTACAAGCAATGATCACACGCACGGCACAGCGGACACACCAGGAACCGCGGTGTTGGCCGTCGAATAACGCTAGCTGCGCAGCATTTGTGCACCGCCGCCGTCAGTGTCAGCCAGTTTGCCGTGGCATACGGAGCTCCATCGCAGTCTTTAACACTGGTAGCATGCCGCGACAGCGTGGACGTGAACCGTATGTGCAGTTGACGGACGTTGAGCGAGGGCGTATAGTGGGCATGCGGGAGGCCGGGTGGACGTACCGCCGAATTGCTCAACACGTGGGGCGTGAGGTCTCCACAGTACATCGATGTTGTCGCCAGTGGTCGGCGGAAGGTGCACGTGCCCGTCGACCTGGGACCGGACCGCAGCGACGCACGGATGCACGCCAAGACCGTAGCATCCTACGCAGTGCCGTAGGGGACCGCACCGCCACTTCCCAGCAAATTAGGGACACTGTTGCTCCTGGGGTATCGGCGAGGACCATTCGCAACCGTCTCCATGAAGCTGGGCTACGGTCCCGCACACCGTTAGGCCGTCTCCCGCTCACGCCCCAACATCGTGCAGCCCGCCTCCAGTGGTGTCGCGACAGGCGTGAATGGAGGGACGAATGGAGACGTGTCGTCTTCAGCGATGAGAGTCGCTTCTGCCTTGGTGCCAATGATGGTCGTATGCGTGTTTGGCGCCGTGCAGGTGAGCGCCACAACGAGGACTGCATACGACCGAGGAACACAGGGCCAACACCCGGCATCATGGTGTGGGGAGCGTACACCACTGGTGATCGTCGAGGGGACACTGAATAGTGCACGGTACATCCAAACCGTCATCGAACCCATCGTTCTACCATTCCTAGACCGGCAAGGGAAATTGCTGTTCCAACAGGACAATGCACGTCCGCATGTATCCCGTGCCACCCAACGTGCTCTAGAAGGTGTAAGTCAGCTACCCTGGCCAGCAAGATCTCCGGATCTGTCCCCCATTGAGCATGTTTGGGACTGGATGAAGCGTCGTCTCACGCGGTCTGCACGTCCAGCACGAACGCTGGTCCAATTGAGGCGCCAGGTGGAAATGGCATGGCAAGCCGTTCCACAGGACTACATCCAGCGTCTCTACGATCGTCTCCATGGGAGAATAGCAGCCTACATTGCTGCGAAAGGTGGATATACACTGTACTAGTGCCGACATTGTGCATGCTCTGTTGCCTGTGTCTATGTGCCTGTAGTTCTGTCAGTGTGATCATGTGATGTATTTGACCCCAGGAATGTGTCAATAAAGCTTCCCCTTCCTGGGACAATGAATTCACGGTGTTCTTATTTCAATTTCCAGGAGTGTATATTCGTGTTTGAACTGGGTGTCACATTATTAAGTTAAAAAATACAGTATTTGGTTTGTAACAAAATCTTTCCTTTGCTAACAACATGACTATTAGTAGTTAGTGGCTTTAGTATTTAGAATCTTTTATTTAGATAGCAGTATTGACGCTCGCTGTATTGCAGTAGTTCAAGTAATAAAGATTTTTGTGAGATAAGTGCTAATGAAATGTACAGGTTATTGTTAAGATTTCTTTCAGTCAGGTCCATTATTTTGAATTAATCATTTAAAGTCAGGTTGTAATTTTTTTTTGAGCAGTCAGACTGTGTTGCGCTAGAATATTGTGGGTCAGTGTTGACATGATAAGAAAAAGTAAAGAGAAAGTAGGCTCAGTACATTCAGTTTTACTCAGCTGTTTCAGAATCAAATAACGTAGAAGTTTCATCTTCTCAGTCATTCTGCAATTTAAGTACAGACACACACATTTAAATAAAGAAGTTCACACTGATTTCAAGTTTTTGCACTGTCACCTCGACTGTGGTAAGTTGATCTTCGAGCACCAGGACATAGTTTCTCTTGTGTTTCCTGATGTTTCACTAAGATATAGTGTCACTTCGTTCTTGGTCGCTGAAACTTATTTGAACATACTAGCAGAATCTGAGCCACCTCATCACTGTGTCATAAGATGGCGCTTTGTCGCCGCACACTTCCACCAGCTCAGCGTGGACTGTCGCAGCATTCTTATTCTTTCACAGCAGGAAACTAGGTGCGGCATTTAGTTTATGCTCCCCTAGTGGCACGTCGATTTCAATTTGTACTACTAGCAGATTTATTTACCCGTGGATCACTTTTTTTAAGGACGCTCGGCGTGTCGTGGTATTATAGATAAAAAACAAATAAATAAAAACATAATTCATATACATAGGCAGTAGCTTACTTACGGGACTATTTTGAGAAGAATGGGACATTCGGTCGGCCGGTGCCAAACAGTAGGAGTCATCCTGGCACTTGACTGAAATACGAGAGTAGTTTCGAAAGTAGTGCCTCCTACCTTTTGTGGTGACTTTGGATGTCCGCACCACATGTTGTTGCTGTACTGATAATGCTTGAACCTTCCTCTTTCATTTGCAGGTTGGTCCGTTGTCATGTAGTGGTTGGTTCCAGGAGAGGAGTGTTCCAATTAGAAGTCTGTTATGGAGGCGCGTAAAAAATAGCGATGTGTGATTGTGTTCCTCTCTGATGAAGAAATTGCACCGATTGAAATCCATCGACGATTGCTAAAGGTGTATGGAGACGATACAATAGACGTGAGCAATGTGGGGCGATGGGTACAGCATTTTCAAGGTGGCGGAAAGGGTGTGCATGACAAGCCACGGCTCGGTGGACCCTACACAGCTGTCATCCCTCGCAATGAAGAGCGTCTTGATCAACTCATCCGTAGTGATAATTGGATAACGACCAGAAAATTGCGTACAAAGCTAAATGTCGGCTGTAAATACTTGGAAACAATGTTAGAATGTCTTGGTTATCGCAAAGTCTTTGCGAGATGGGTCCTGCGGATGCTTAGAGAAGAACAAAAAACTCATCGAACGGAAGTTTGTGGGAACTTCCTGGACGAATATGAAGCTGGAGGTGACAATTAGCATCGTCATCGGAGATGAGACGTGGTGTCACCACTACGAGCCGAAATCCAAAACACAGTCCATGGAATGGCGACATGCAAATTCTCCGTCAAAGAAGAAGTTCAAGACATAGCCGTCTGCAGGCAAAGTGATATGCTCAATCTTTTGGGATAGCCGGGGTGTGGGTGTTTTGCATGTCCTAGAGTATGGAGAAACTGTCATTTCAGCAGCTACAAGACGACACTGACTAAGCTGAAAGCCCGAATTTCCAGGATAAGGCCAGAGAAGATGGCCAACTTTCACCTGCAACTTGATAACGCCAGGCCCACACCAGTTTTGCGACCACCCAACTCATTGCAAAGTTAAGCTGGGCTGTCTTACCACATCCACTGTACAGTCCAGATCTAGTACCTTCAGACTTCCATCTCTTTTTGGGCCTCTGGAAGGTCGACTACGTGGTGAACATTTTCGGCACTCGGAAACTGTTGTCCAAGCTGCAAGGAAGTGGTCAGCCTCAGCTGGTTCCGAGTTTTACAAGCGCGGCATGCAGGCTGTGGTTCATCGTTGGCAAAAGTGCATGGCGAATGGTGGTGACTGTGTGAAAGAAATGACAGCCTCCAACTGAAATATTGCTCTATTTAGCTGTGCTGCTGTGATTTACGTATCTGCTGCAGTTTTCATGAATAAAAATAGCAGGAATTACTTTCGGAACGACCCTCAGAATATGGGGAAATCACAGAAAACATAAATCAGCATGGCCGGAAGTGAGTGAAACATCCCTCCCCTCAGGCGGCCACGAATACCACATTACTCTGTTTAAACCAGCGAAATCACATTCGACTTGTCACCACCAATCACTCAACACACTTGAACACACTACACAAACGTTACGCACACCTTCAGCTGAAATCAGGACCATAGCGATGGCTTTTGGCTTCCATCTTGTGCACCGCAATGTCCCATTGCTTGCCTGAAAAACTGAGTCTGCATCTCTCCATATTGAGTGAACGTTGGTCTACAAAGAGGCTAAGTAGTTGGTATTATAAACTGCAAAGTTTTGGGAATAAAGATTTACAGAAAGATAGAAACAATGAAGTGCCACATGCCTTGTACACGTTATATCCATCTCCAGACATTGCCCCTTTTGTTTCTGGCAAACGTCCCTCACTTTAAAGGCACGTAGCGGAATTCTATCAATAATATTACGATACATACTTCATTAACCGTTCAGCAGACTTCTATGAACTCGGATGCTCATCAGCCAAACGCCGCGCGGGATTAGCCGAGCGGTCTCGGGCGCTACAGTCACGAACTGTGGAGATGGCCCCGGCGGAGGTTCGAGTCCTCCCTCGGGCATGGGTGTGTGTGATTGTCCTTAAGATAATTTAGGTTAAGTAGTGTGTAAGCTTAGGCACTGGCGACCTTAGCAGTTAAGTCCCATAAGATTTCACACACATTTGAACATCAACCAAACATGCGGGATACGTGAAATCTCCGCAAACTTTAACAACGTTCCCATCAACGTCCAAGTCTTCTACAACAGATCCTACGGCCAAATAGTCCGTCTGTATAAATTTATTTGAAGGCCCTAGTTCGTATCTTCGTTTTCGAGCTTTCGAGTGGTCTACACTCTATAGCACTGCTGGTGAATCACCATTTTCTTGCTGAATTAGTAAGAGCAAGTCAGATAGGTATCTTAACAGAGTTGGAGAGGCAGAAGATCACAGTGGCAAACCTTTCACTGATTCGTTTACTATATTGTATTGAAGTTCATAAATTTTATTAATTATTTTGAATGGCTTGATCAAGAATTTTCTGCGAGTTAGTGAAGCAGTACTTGGCAGCTCTGTTTCATCGTGAAGACGTTCGATGGGCTTCATAACGGGTTTTCGCCGCGGCCAGGACAACAACAGCCCTGTTGTTGCGAACAGGAACAAAGACGTAGGTGCCTCAGCCAGGTCCACTACACCGAATTACACACCGCTGTCAAAACACACTCACTTTTCTGATGACATCAACACTCGTGTTCAGAAAAAACAAGCACCTTGAACAACTAAAGATACACGACATTCATATTCACAGGGTGTGTACATTAGTACATTCAGAAGAAATTATTAATCTACATCTAAATCTACATGGATACTCTGCAAATCACATTTAAATGTCTGGCAGAGGGTTCATCGAACCACCTTCACAATTCTAATCTCGTGAGGCGCGCGGAAAGCGTAAAGCTCCGTGCGAGCTCTGATGTCCCTTATTTTATCGTGCTCATCATTCCCCACTATATAGGTCGGTGTCAACAAAATGTTATCGCATTGGGAGGAGAAAGTTGGTGATTGAAATTTCGTGAGAAGATTCCGTCGCAACGAAAAACGCCTTTATTTTAATGATCTTCAGCCCAAATCCTGTATCATTTCTGTGACGCTCTCTCCCATATTTCGTAATAATACAAAACGTGCTGTCTTTCTTTGAACTTTTTCTACGTAGTCCGTCAGTCCTATCTGGTAAGGATCCCACACCACGCAGCAATATTCTAAAAGAGGACGGACAAGCGTAGTGTAGACAGTCTCCTTAGTAGGTCTGTTACATTTTCTAAGTGTGCTGTCAATAAAACGTAGTCTTTGGTTAGCCTTCCCCAGAACATTTTCTGTGTATTCCTTCCAATTTAAGTTGTTCGTAATTGTAATACCTAGATATTTAGTTGCGTTTACGGCTTTTAGATTAGAATGATTTATCGTGCAACCGAAGTTTAACGAGTTCCTTTTAGCACTCATGTGGATGACCTCACATTTTTCGTTATTTGGGGTCAACTGCCACTTTTCGCACCATTCACATATCTTTTCTAAATCATTTTTCTGTTTGTTTTGATCTTCTGATGACTTTATTAGTCGATAAATGACAGCGTCATCTGCAAACAACCGAAGACGGCTGCTCAAATTGTCTCCCAGATCGTTTATATAGATTAGGAACAGCAAATGGCCTGTAACAATACCTTGGGGAACGCCAGAAATCACTTCTGTTTTACTCTATGACTTTCCGTCAATTACTACGAACTCTGACCTCTCTGACAGGAAATCGCAAATCCAGTCACATAACTGAGACGATATTCCATAAGCACACAATTTCACTACGGGTCCGCTTGTGTGGTACAGAGTCAAAAGCCTTCTGGAAATCCAGAAATAAGGAATCGATCTGAAAGCTGTTGTCAATAGCACTCAACACTTCACGTGAATAAACAGTTAGTTGTGTTTCACAGGAACGATGTTTTCTAAACCCATGTTGACTGTGTGTCAATAGACCATTTTCTACGAGGTAACTCATAATGTTCGAACACAATATATATTCCTAAATCCTGCTGCCTATCTACGTTAACGATATGGGCCTGTAATTTAGTGGATTACTCCTACTGCCTTTCTTGAATGCTGGTGTGACCTGTGCAACTTTCCAGTCTTTTGGTACGGATCTTTCGTCGAGCGAACGGTTGTATATGATTGTTAAGTATGGAGCTAATGCATCAGCGTACTCCGAAAGGAACCTAATTGTAATACAGTCTGGACCAGAAGACTTGCTTTTATTAAGTGATTTGAGTTGCTTCACTACTGCGAGGATATTTACTTCTACGTTACTCATGTTGGCAGCTGTTCTCGGTTCAGCACATGTATTGTTTGCTGCCTTGTAGACACAGGGTCTGCCATGGCCCCTGATAACTTATTCCATGCGTGATGGAATTGACGTGTGCAAGGCACGAACGGTGTCCTGTGGTATATCCATCCATGCTGCATTCCGATGTTCATCTGTGGTGATTGGCATTGGGTCACAGCGCTGCACCCACACACTTTAGATTGGCGACAAGCATGGTGATCTGCCCGGCCAGATAAAAAGGCCGACATCCTGTGACACCAAGGTGGCACACGTTCGTGCAGCAGTACTGGTCGTGCATTGTCTTGCTGAAATATGGCGTCTGGGGTGTTGTGCAGAAAGGGTAGGCTATGGGTCGCAGGATGTCAATCACGAAGGCCACACTGGACACAGTGCCACCTACTGCGATTTGTCGATGTACCCAGTAGCACCCCACACAATAAGACCTCGAGTTGTTGCTGTATGTTTCACGGGAATGCAATCATTGTGATGCCGCTCCTCCTATCTGCGGTGAACCAAACTGAAGCCATCATTTTCAAATGCACAGATCCTAGATTCTTACGAAAACACTGCCTGATGCCATTCCTGTCCCCAGAGACGTCGTTCCGACTGTTGCACCGTAGCCGAGGAGGATGCAGTGCCATTCGGAAAAATGGTCGATCCTCTCGAGGGTGGTATGGGTGGTGAGACCTGCCCCCTCGTCGTGCTCTACGGCATTCCGTAATCCATTCGCCACACACAAGTTGCACTTCCGAAACACTTCGTCCCATACGAGCACCAAGTTCTTTCATGCCAAAAATGCGCCCTCCTTCACGCCCACTAACTTGACGGTACTGTTCGCACATACGTCTGCGAGGCATCCCTGCAAATCTGCTGAAGTCACACTGATCCATTACCTCCGGTTTACAGTAACAACGAGAGCTGCAGTACATCATACCGATAGTTGGTGTTGCGCCGCGATATCGATGCTGACTTTGAACCTACAGAACATACTAATGTACATGTCCTGTGAATATCAGTGTCCTATCTCTAGTCGTTCAAGGTGTTCCGTTTTCTGTGAACATGAGTGTATAATACTGACTGCTGAAACTACCATACACTTCCACTTGCAAGGTGCCCGTCTAACGGCTCACAGTGGCTACAGTAATTTCCATTTTCAGTATTTCAGGTAATTAATGGCCGAATTTAATATGCTTTCATAATCTACCAATTAAGGGATATAATGTTATGCTAAACGTGTGGCAAAATAAGTCCAGCATTCAAGTTAGAGAATGTGTATACGCAAAATACGCAGATTATATTCAGCCATTATTTGTGAATGGGGACACTTAGTGACTTCCAACAAATTTTACACATAATTTCAAACATTTTTGAAACTTTTTCTCGCTGGTACTACTCACAAAACAAAGTAAGGAAACAGTTTATTGCTGACTACATTTTCTCTGTCCATTTTCTAAAACTACTGAACCAGATATGACATGACATTTCACTTTTTTACTTCTTTACTGTTCGCTCTATTCGCAAGACATTTCCTCACAATATCCACATGTTATACCACTGAATGTACGTGCAAAATAATTTCATTGTACGACATAAAGTTCAGGAGATGCGATGTAAAAAACACATTAACTCAAATGAGGTTCTTTTTTTTGGGGCCTGGGGGGGTGGTCGGCACCGAGTGGTTAATACTTGGGTATCTAATAGCTTTGTGTTTTTTACTGTTTACTGAATGACCGTAGTCAGATAATTACATATAGGGTATTGCGTTAAAATGTGTTATTTACATTTGTGATTAAATTGAAAATATAAATCCTGCCTGACTATTTCTACGTAAACTTTCGGAAAAGCCGGCCGGAGTGGCCGAGCGGTTCTAGACGCTACAGTCTGGAGCCGCGCGACCGCTACGGTCGCAGGTTCGAATCCTGCCTCGGACATGGATGTGTGTGATGTCGTTAGGTTTAAGTAGTTCTATGTTCTAGGGGACTGATCACCTTAGAAGTTAAGTCCCAGGGTGCTCAAAGCCATTTGAACCATTTTTGAACTTTCGGAAATAATTTCTGCTTTCCATAGAAACTAGGTTCAAGCCATTTTATCGACTAAGTGTGATATTATAATAATTTGATGTGTATTCATGCAATATTCAGCACAGTAACCACGCCATAATAACAGTGCGCGTGCGCCCACACACACACAGACACACACACACACACACACACACACACACACACACACAGAGAGAGAGAGAGAGAGAGAGAGAGAGAGAGAGAGAGAGAGAGAGTTCTGACCAAGCTTCCTGAGAAGTTTGCTTTGATTTTCGGGCTAATGGCGGAAGTGAAAGGTTCGTCCCAATCTTTTCCCTTTGAGAATTTCTCTGTCGCACACCGGGCCTACTGGAATATGTGAACGAAAGGAGCCAAATTTTGCTAACGGCTCGGTGTGCTCACACTAGAGAGGCCTCAATTCAGTAAAAGAAATGGGGTTGTCGTTGTTGCCTCCTGGGCGAAGATATGTTTATGGAGGTCTCCACGCTAGTATATCCTGTGCTAGCCTTTCCATGTTTGCGTAACTACTAAAACCTGATCTCTCTCCACACCCCCTTCTGTAAGGAATTTAAATTTTCATTCTTCGAATGCATGGTTTAGCGGCTATATATAGGGAGTTCGTAATTCAAGTCCAAGCTTAGCAAAGCTGTAGAAAGAGAATTAATGCTGAGAATGCCGTAAAATATGAACAGTAAATTATTGCCGCAGAGGTAAATGTCACGGAACGAAAAAACAAATTGACAACAATTTTACCAATAGATGACGGTTTAGGCTTTTTAACGTTAATGGAGTTGGCTACAAATCATAGAAGAATCGCAATACGACGGCTATAGTTTCAGTTGCACATTACACGATCCGTACTGTGCAATGCGCATGATTGCACAAGCTCGGCAGTCAACAGTTGTGGCAAAATCGTACCATATCGGATGGGAAAAATTGGTTTTGGTTGCACTTGCCCAAAAACCGGATGAGTAGCAAAATGAGATCTGTTTTAATTGTCCTGGGGCCAAAAACCGCATAAAAAATAACATCGGGTTCTAACTGTCGTGAGACTGGCGCAGAACATGTTCAATATGCTGTTCTCCATTTTCTGGCACAAATTGAAATAGAGAAACAGTATCTTCCACAACAGGTTGGAGTGTCTCGGAGGTCACGTTCAGAATGCGTTGCGCAGTGCGCGATTTCAATTCTTGTAGAGTCGTAACTGGAGCACTGAACACATCTTCGAGATAACACTACAGCCAGAAATCACACGGATTAAGATCATGTGATCTGGACGGCCAGGCTGTAGGGAAATGACGGCTGGAAATTCCAGTATTTCTGAAATGCCTCTGCAACAACCACTGCACTGGCTATACAATGTGGGGAGGAGAGCCAACTTTCCCAAACATTATCCCACCTACACTTCCAAGCTATTGCAATGAAGTAGGCGTGCAAAAGACGCTTATAGCGTACCAGTGACAGTAAGGGTAACACGACCCTCAGGACTCACATCCTCGAAAAAATACGGCTGTACGATAAATGATGTCGTCAACCCTCAGCACACATTCACTTTTGCAGAATGACGTGATGCCGGTGGATGTGTGTGCGGATTTTCCGTTACCCACGTTCTGCAATTCTGCATACTGGCACGTCATTGGAGATGGAAATGAGCATCGTCTGTCCACAGAATGTTCCATGGTCATTCATTGTCCATTTCCATGGGAGCAAGAAATTTCAGAGCGAGCGTCTGTCTTGCTAGCAAGTCAGGAGGAAGCAACTCGTGAACAATGGTGGTTTCGTATTAACACTTTGCCGTCCGCACGTCTCGTACAAACTTATTCGCTTGGCGCCGGTTGAGGATTACTTGGCTTGTCGCCGGCCGCTTGTCACCTTTCCGTTAATTACAAGCTTCAAACACATTGACTTTTGCGCGCTTTAATTTTCCGGAAATCCTCTATTTTGCCATATTGTTCCACAAGCTCGAATTTTCTCTTCAAGTAACTTTTTTGAACGTTCTACACTGTTACAATAATTATCCACGCAGAGGTGATGCCATTTCCATCAGGTGTCAATAGTTCCATAACTGTTTTTGCTAAAGGCTGTCCAGCGCCGGAATATATCTTTAATGAAGAAATGTATCCGCTACTCGAATCACAAAGCATCCGAATGAGTAATTTTCGATGGATTGTTATTTTTAAAATTTAACCGTCGACGCCACGGTATCATTCCTTCATCAACTGAGATGTTTTGACTTAGATTAAACTTTTCTTTAAACTTTTTGGAAAAATAATTAATTACGAATTGCACTTTGACAAGCCGGTCGGCATTATCCGGTTTATTGTTGCTGTCGGAAAAATGTAAAAATGATAATATTTGTCTGAATCGGTTGCGGGACATCGTTTAGGGAAATATCGGTGTGTCTGTCAACGGATTAGTTGATCAATAATAATCGACCTTTGCTTTTTTTACAATTCCCATAGGGATAACAAGCCCAAACTATTTTCTAAGTTAGGGTCCCGTAACACCGACAAATTTGGTATTTTTTAAATCCAGTTTCCTTATACTGCAATTTTGACTGTAGAGCTTGTGGGTTTCTTTGCTAATATATTCAAATACATCGTTCCCAATTCCATATAGTGCAGGACCCGTGGTCTAGGGGTAGCGTCTTTGATTAATAATCAAAACGTCTTCCGTCCTGGGTTCGATCCCCGCCTCTGCCTAAATTTTGATAAATAATCAGCATTATCGGCCGAAGACTTCCGGCATAAGAAGTCAGCCTCATTCTGCCAGGGCGGAGGAGCGGATAGAGGTTCAGGGCACTCTCTTGTCCTAGGGGTGGGAAATTGCCCCTAAAGGAGGAAGAATCAGCAATGATCAACGACATGAGGATGCAGAAGGCAATGGAAACCACTGCATTAAAGACACGTAACGTGTATCCACAAGACATGTGGCCTGTAATTGAAGAAGTGTCATGATGATCTCTCCATTGGCAAAAGATTCCGGAATAGTCCCCCATTCGGATCTCCGGGAGGGGACTGCCAAGTGGAATGTCAGAAGGGAAACGTGGTAGGGAAACCAGAAAATCTGAAAAGGGAAATGCAAAGGCTCAATCTAGATATAACAGGGGTCAGTGAAGTGAAGGAAGACAAGGATTTCTGGTCAGATGAGTATCGGGTAATATCAACAGCAGCAGAAAATGGTATAACAGGTGTAGGATTCGTTATGAATAGGAAGGTAGGGCAGAGGGTGTGTAACTGTGAACAGTTCAGTGACCGGGTTCTTCTAATCAGAATCGACAGCAGACCAACACCGACAACGATAGTTCAGGTATACATGCCGACGTCGCAAGCTGAAGATGAACAGATAGAGAAAGTGTATGAGGATATTGAAAGGGTAATGCAGTATGTAAAGGGGGACGAAAATCTAATAGTCATGGGCGACTGGAATGCAGTTGTAGGGGAAGGAGTAGAAGAAAAGGTTACGGGAAAATATGGGCTTGGGACAAGGAATGACAGAGGAGAAAGACTAATTGAGTTCTGTAACAGGTTTCAGCTAGTAATAGCGAATACCCTGTTCAAGAATCACAAGAGGAGGAGGTATACTTGGAAAAGGCCGGGAGATACGGGAAGATTTCAATTAGATTACATCATGGTCAGACAGAGATTCCGAAATCAGATACTGGATTGTAAGGCGTACCCAGGAGCAGATATAGACTCAGATCACAATATAGTAGTGATGAAGAGTAGGCTGAAGTTCAAGATATTAGTCAGGAAGAATCAATACGCAAAGAAGTGGGATACGGAAGTACTGAGGAATGACGAGATACGTTTGAAGTTCTCTAACGCCATAGATACAGCAATAAGGAATAGCGCAGTAGGCAGTACAGTTGAAGAGGAATGGACATCTCTAAAAAGGGCCATCACAGAAGTTGGGAAGGAAAACATAGGTACAAAGAAGGTAGCTGCGAAGAAACCATGGGTAACACATGAAATACTTCAGTTGATTGATGAAAGGAGGAAGTACAAACATGTTCCGGGAAAATCAGGAATACAGAAATACAAGTCGCTGAGGAATGAAATAAATGGGAAGTGCAGGGAAGCTAAGACGAAATGGCTGCAGGAAAAATGTGAAGACATCGAAAAAGATATGATTGTCGGAAGGACAGTCTCAGCATACAGGAAAGTCAAAACAACTTTTGGTGACATTAAAAGCAACGGTGGTAACATTAAGAGTGCAACGGGAATTCCACTGTCAAATGCAGAGGAGAGAGCAGATAGGTGGAAAGAATACAGTGAAAGCCTCTATGTGGGTGAAGATTTGTCTGATGTGATAGAAGAAGAAACAGGAGTCGATTTAGAAGAGAGAGGGGATCCAGTATTAGAATCGGAATTTAAAAGAGCTTTGGAGGACTTACGGTCAAATAAGGCAGAAGGGATAGATAACATTCCATCAGAATTTCTAAAATAATTGGGGGAAGTGTCAACAAAACGACTATTCACGTTGGTGTGTAGAATATATGAGTCTGGCGATATACCATCTGACTTTCGGAAAAGCATCATCCACACAGTTCCGAAGACGGCAAGAGCTGACAAGTGCGAGAATTATCGCACAATCAGCTTAACAGCTCATGCATCGAAGCTGCTTACAAGAATAATATACAGAAGAATGGAAAAGCAAATTGAGAATGCGCGAGGTGACGATCAGTTTGGCTTCAGGAAAAGTAAAGGGACGAGAGAGGCAATTCTGACGTTACGGCGAATAATGGAAGCAAGGCTAAAGGAAAATCAAGACACTTTCATAGGATTTGTCGACCTGGAAAAATCGTTCGACAATATAAAATGGTGCAAGCTGTTCGAGATTCTGAAAAAAGTAGGGGTTAGCTATAGGGAGAGACGGGTCATATACAATATGTACAACAACCAAGAGGGAATAATAAGAGTGGACGATCTAGAACAAAGTGCTCGTATTAAGAAGGGTGTAAGACAAGGCTGTAGCCTTTCGCCCCTACTCTTCAATCTGTACATCGAGGAAGCAATGATGGAAATAAAAGAAAGGTTCAGGAGTGGAATTAAAATACAAGGTGAAAGGATATCAATGATACGATTCGCTGATGACATTGGTATCCTGAGTGGAAGTGAAAAAGAATTAAATGATATGCTGAACGGAATGAACAGTCTAATGAGTACACAGTATGGTTTGAGAGTAAATCGGAGAAAGACGAAGGTAATGAGAAGTAGTAGAAATGAGAACAGCGAGAAACTTAACATCAGAATTGATGGGCACAAAGTCAATGAAGTTAAGGAATTCTGCTACCTAGGCAGTAAAATAACTAATGACGGACGGAGCAAAGAGGACATCAAAAGAAGACTCGCTATGGCAAAAAAGGCATTTCTGGCCAAGAGAAGTCTACTAATATCAAATACCGGCGTTAATTTGAGGAAGAAATTTCTGAGGATGTACGTCTGGAGTACAGCATTGTATGGTAGTGAAACATGGACTGTGGGAAAACCGGAACAGAAGAGAATCGAAGCATTTGAGATGTGGTGCTATAGACGAATGTTGAAAATTAGGTGGACTGATAAGGTAAGGAATGAGGAGGTTCTACGCAGAATCGGAGAGGAAAGGAATATGTGGAAAACACTGATAAGGAGAAGGGACAGGATGATAGGACATCTGCTAAGACATGAGGGAATGACTTCCATGGTACTAGAGGGAGCTGTAGAGGGCAAAAACTGTAGAGGAAGACAGAGATTGGAACACGTCAAGCAAATAATTGAGGACGTAGGTTGCAAGTGCTACTCTGAGATGAAGAGGTTAGCACAGGAAAGGAATTCGTGGCGGGCCGCATCAAACCAGTCAGTAGACTGATGACCAAAAAAAAAAAAAAAAAAATTTAATTCTACGGTGTCTTTGGGAAATATGTTTGGATCCGGGGATCCTTCAAATTTATTATTGGGCCTCGGTAAATCAAAGTCTGACCACTGTGCACTGTCTTCTTCATCTGATTCAGCCTAATCAGTTGGCAACCGCAGCGTTCGCCGAATTCTTCTTGGGCGTATTTCACTATCGTCCTACGATTCTGCTTCACTTTCATTTTTTTTTATATCCAGTGTCTTCTGCCCAATCGGCCAAGTCGTCTGGAACGTCATATAAGACGTCCGCGCATTCATCGTAAATAATCTTATTCTCTCTTTCGTCCGCCATATTGAAAGGGCAGAAGTACTTATAAAACAAAACACTTATTGGCGTGTGTAACTTATTGTTACCTAAACAAAACACCAACAGAATAAAAAAGATACTAACGTGCTGTCGCCGGCCACTGCGCGATACTCTGCTCACGATACGACTGTGGTATCGCCGGCCACTGAGCGATACTGTGGAGACGACACCACTGAGGTGTCGCCGGGCGGCATAGTGTTAATAGGAATGCAGGATGTTCGCAGGATTATACAGGGTGAAAAGTATTTAAACTGACAAACTCCAGGAGGTAGTAGGGGACATCAAAACAAACATTTTTCCTTAATGTCATTTTTTCCTATGAGGATTATTTAAACCAGTGGAGGCCATATTACGCTCTTCAGTTGTTAGAGGCCGTATTACGATCTTCAGTTGTTAGAGGGCATATTACGCTCTTCAGTTGTAGGCAACTGCTGTCCACCAATGTAGCAGTGCACTGGCTCTGTTTACTAATGGAGCGATACACCTGGAGTGAGTACACTGATATGGTTGGTGCGTACTACGTAGCACACCACAACGGACGAGCTGTACAGCGGGTTTATCAACAACAATATCCTAATCGCCGTATCCCGCATCATACGACCTTTGATGAAGTCTGCATGAGACCGTGTCATTTAGCAGATTACCTGGACAGGGACGCCGTCGCACGGTAAGAACGCTGCAATTTGAGGAAGCTGTCTTGCAGCATGTGGAGCGGGATCCTTCAATCAGCACTTGTGCAATTGCACGTGACATGGGGACGAATCAGACGAATGTAGGAACAGTCCGTAGAGAGCAATTGTTACGTCCATTTCACTTACAGCGTGTACACAACCTGGAACCAGTTGATTATCCACCCAGACCACAGTTTTCATAGTGTTACCTGGAACAGTGTGAAATGCATCCTACATTTCTATCCTTTGTGTTGTTTACCGATGAAGCAACGTTCGGGCGTGACGGAGCCTTCAACATGCACAATTCGCATGTTTGGAGTGAGGATAACCCACGTGCCACAGTTACTAGCGCTCATCAAGTGCGGTTCTTCATTAACGTGTGGGTCAGTGTTGTTGGGGACAGTTTAATTGGGCCATATCTGCTATCTAGGCCATTAAACGGCAGGCACTATTACAATTTTCTCGCCAGAGCATTGCCAGAATTGCTGGAAGACGTCCCGCTGCCTACAAGACAACACATGTGGTTCCAACATGACGGGGCGCCGGCACATCTCAGTCGTCGTGTGCGTCGATTCCTGGACCGACGGTTCCTAGGAACGTGGATTGTTAGAGGTGCTTCTGTACCATGGCCTGTTCGATCCCCAGATACGTCCCCTCTGGACTTTTTTGTGTGGCGAGAGATGCGCAACCATGTTTACGCAACTCCTGTTGAATCAGAAGAGGATCTGGTTGCCCGGATCAGACCGTTGGAGCAGCAGAAACAATTCAGGATACTCCTGGGGTTTTTGCCCGTGTCACACAGAACATGATTCGACGGTGTAACCTTTGTTTAAGTGTCGATGGAGGCATTTTTGAAAATCTACTGTAATTGAAATTGGGTAGTGTTAATGTGTTGTCTCTTGGTCATAAAAGAATGGAGAAGTGTTTGTTGGTTTAATTAATTTGCCGCCAGATAAATCTTCCTCTACCGTTTTAAATACTCCTCACAGTGAAAAACGACATTACGGAAAAATACTTGTTTTTATGTCCCCTACAACCTCCCAGAGTTTGTCGTTTTAAATACTTTTCACCCTGTATAATCCGTGCTCACAGCCATGTCCAAAGTTCGGTCAGTTCCCGGTGCACTGCAGGTGTGCACATCACATCTCGACCCTTGCTACGGTGCTGTGGCCCCAGCTTCGACAGACGTCGGGTAGACTGGTTTCCACCCACTGCCACAAAGAACTTGTCTTTTCGAATTCTGTAGTCACTATCTCCAGACCCTTAGCCGACATCTGACCAGTGTTTTCGTTCATACTCTTGAGTGTCCGAAACTTTTGCAGGGCCGCATGTGCACAGTCACCGTTGTTGTAAAACAGCTCTATCAGCAGCGTGCGATTCTTCATTGAGACAGTCACGCAGGGCGTCTTGGACGCAAACCTGTGTGCCGCGCTTCTGTTGGTGTACATACTCTCACTTACAGTACCATATATTGGTAAAATTTTCGTAATTGTTTTTTGTTCCATGACGTTTATCCCTGTGTCAATAACATGCTGTTAAAATTTGACGTTATTCTGAGCAGTCGTTCTGTTTCTACAGCGTTTTAAATCTTGAACTTTAATTATAGACACCCTGTATACTGAAATAATTCTCTTAGGCTTCCAGCAGCCTCAAATGGCTTAAAATGGACGATCTTTCGATCGTGTACTGCTCGATCATTGTGAAGTTGTGAATGTCGTATCGTTGCTGCTGCGCGTTCTTATAAAGCGTGTTACCGACTATGACGTCACTGGTGCCCAGTCCAGTGCCTTATAAGGTAATGTTTTGGTCGAAAGACTGCTGGGCCTCGTTAAACCTTCCGATAACTACAGTATGCCGTCTTTATTGAGGCTGTTTTCAGCAATTTTAATTTCGTTCTCTTCTTTTACGATGCTACTTCAAAATGGTTCAAATGGCTCTGAGCAATATGGGACTTAACATCTGAAATTATCAGTCCCCTAGACTTAGAACTACACTACTGGCCATTAAGAAGAAATGCAGATGATAAACTGGTATTCATTGGGCAAATATATTATACTAGAACTGACATGTGATTACATTTTCACGCAATTTGGGTGCATAGATCCTGAGAAATCAGTACCCAGAACCACCACCTCTGGCCGTAATAACGGCATTGATACGCCTGGGCATTGAGTCAAACAGAGCTTTGAAGGAGTGTACAGGTACAGCTGCCCATGCAGCTTCAACAAAGATACCACGGTTCATCAAGAATAGTGACTGGCGTATTGTGACGAGCCAGTTGCTCGGCCACCATTGACCAGACGTTTTTAACTGGTAATAGATCTGGAGAATGTACTGGTCAGGGCAGCAGTCGAACATTTTCTGTATCCAGAAAGGCACTTACATGGCCTGCAACATGCGGTCGTGCATTATCCTGCTGAAATGTAGGGTTTCGCAGGGATTGAATGAAGGGTAGAGCCACGTGTCGTAACACATCTGAAATGTAACGTCCACTGTTCAAAGTGCCGTCGATGCCAACAAGAGGTGACCGAGACGTGTAACCAATGGCACCCCATACCATCACGCCGGGTGATACGTCAGTATGGCGATGACGAATACACGCTTCCAATATGCGTTCACCGCGATGTCGCCAAACACGGATGCGAACATCATGATGCTGTAAACAGAACCTGGATTCATCCGAAAAAATGATGTTTCACCATTCGTGCAACCAGGTTCGTCGTTGAGTACATCATCGCAGGCGCTCCTGTCTGTGATGCAGCGTCAAGGGTAACCGCAGCCATGGTCTCCGAGCTGATAGCCCATGCTGCTGCAAACATCGTGGAAATGTTCGTGCAGATAGTTGTTGTCTTGAAAACGTCCCCATCTGTTGACTCAGGGATCGTGAAGTGAAAGCACGATCCGTTACAACCATGCGGATAAGATGCCTGTCATCTCGACTGCTAGTGATACGAGGCCGTTGAGATCCAGCACGGCGTTCCGTGTTACCCTCCTGAACCCACCGATTGCACATTCTGATAACAGTCATTGGATCTCGACCAACGCGAGCAGCAATGTCGGAATACAAATGGCTCTGAGCACTATGGGACCTAGAACTTAGAACTACTTAAACTTAACTAACCTAAGGACATCACACACATCCATGCCCGAGGCAGGATTCGAACCTGCGACCGTAGCGGTCGCGTGGCTCCAGACTGTAGCGCCTAGAACCGCTCTGCCACTCTGGCCGGCAATGTCGGAATACGATAAACCGCAATCGCGATAAGCTAAAATCCGACGTTTATCAAAGTCGGAAACGTGATGGTACGCATTTCTCCTCCTTACACGAGGCATCACAACAACATTTCACCAGGCAACGCCGGTCAACTGCTGTTTGTATGAAAAATCGGTTGTAAACTTTCCTCATGTCAGCACTTTGTAGGTGTCACCGCCGGAGCCAACCTTGTGTGAATGCTCTGAAACGCTAATCATTTGCATATCAAAGCATCTTCTTCCTGTCGGTTAAATTTCGCCGCCGTAGCACGTCATCTTCGTGGTGTAGCAACTTTAATGGCCAGTAGTGTACTTAAACCTATCTAATCTAAGGACATCACACACATTCATGCCTGTGGCAGGATTCGAACCTGCGACCACAGCCGTAGCGCTGTTCCGGTGTCAAACGCCTAGAACCGCTCGGCCACAGCGGCCTGCTGTGATGCTACTCTAGAAACCATATGTCTGTTTAATAACAGATGTCTCATCGAATGCAGTTCGGTGTTCGTTTATCAGAGAACCCTCTGCTACCGCCGGAAACATCTCTCATGTCCTGATCAATACTGCACGCCGTCTATCGAGAGAAGAATGTCCATATACGCACGGTATTCTGCGTATTCCTTGCGTTCTGAGACCTTCAAATTTCTCAGTGATAATACACGTCGGTCTGCAGTTAATTACAGCTTGTGACCCGGCCTCCGGAAGGATGAAGTGGCAGCGGCCATCTTGCGACCAAGCACCAGTGACGTCACGGGCCGAAGCACCGCTGTGCAAGGGCGGCTAAGCGACCACTCACAGTGGCCGAGGAGTACGCGTTGGGAAGCTCGTGAGTTTTAAATAATTACTGTTTGATGTTTCAGGATATGACCTATCAAAATAACTTTTTTTCGTAAAAATTTGTGACATAAATGTCTTTTTCTCTTATTCGGTGCACGACCTCTTCATTAGTTACCTTATCTAGCTTCTATTCTTTTCTTGCCTGAAGTATTCAGCGCGGCAGCAGTCTTAGAGGTACTTAAGGCTTGCCAAAGATCTTTTAGCGGGGAAATGCGTAGAAAACAGATCTGAATCCTCTTTGTATAAATAGTTTACATGCTTTTCGATTTATTTCCATGAGTTATAGTAGCCATAACACAATAGATCCGACCTAAAGGACTCATATTTAAGGATTATTCCATTCATTTCGATGAATTACACTCCCAAAAACAATTAATTTAACGTAGAGTATTCCTCCTTGGAATGGGGGGAGGTAAAGCTTGGAAGGTGCTTTTATCTGTTTCACGCGAGCGATTAACGTTTAGCAGTTTCCCTCTGGAACGACCATTGAAAGCGCATGTGCATTCTCACTGAATTTCTTCAATCTTTTGATTTTGTTGCAGTTTCAAGTGAGTGATTCACGTAGAGCACTTTCCTGTGGATCGACTGTGGTTCTGTAATTTTTAGTACACTGACGAAATACGGTTAAAAAAACACACAAAGATCGACGAGTATTACAGTTAAGAAGATCAGTACGTGACACGAGTTGCTAGAAGCATGTGTTTTTTAGCTGGACAAGGATGTCATTATTTTGAAGTTCGGTCCAGGGCCACGCGAAGGCTGCACTGGCGCACACCGGGTCAAGGTCAGCGAGCGCAACCAATATCGACTTCGTTTCTCTTGCCGCTTTGTCGTGTGCTGCCATCGGCCGTTCGTAGATAGAACTGCGAGCCGAGCTCGACACGGCGCCGCGCTTGCAGTTCCGTCGCTCCACGTTAGGTGGCAGGCGGCGGTAAGAATTTAAAACTGCTACTTAAAGGGCGTCGCGTTCAATCCAGTTTCTTCCAAATATACACCAGCTTCGTAATCCTTGTAATGTTATAATTAATTGTAGAGTTTTTCTTTTCTAGTAATTTCTATCGTTTTCATGTTGACGAGTGTGTCGCTGAAAGTTCGTGGCATTTGAGTCTTTCTTGGGCAGTCGTCTCGCGGCTGAGGTCGGTGACCTTTCCAGTGTCCTCATCCCAGTAATTCTGGAAGTCTCCCTTGCATTGCAGTCACTCGCTCTCTAGTGTTCCATTGGAGGTCAGTTTCCAGCCACTTTCCACCGTTTTTTTTCATATCCTTGCTATTGCCATGTTACTACCTGAGGCAGTTGTAGGACATGACTGACATAGGACATCGCGCGAATACTGTCAGCTCGTTTACGATCCCTTATAGTTGGACCTAGGCCGCTCTGTGCAGTTGTCAGTTCTGTTTTCGCGAATTGACGTAGTGTCCAAGCACAATTTAAAATGAGAAGATCGTGTATGGCCAAAATTCTTGTTTCCAAGTCTAAGGGCACATTGATTGTTTTGTATACAGTACCGCGTGGGAAAAAATTCCTCGACTGCAGTTTAATCTCTGTAATGTAATAGTAGATCCACGTTTCTCCACATAACGTCGCCAAATGCGCCTTGGATTTTGATCAAACTTTTGATATATCCTTCTTGAAATGATTCCAATCAACAAACTCATCATCCTGTCATGCAGAACTTCCTGAACTTTTAGATGTGCATTTAGGACAAGGCCTATCGCAGAAATGATGCTGCAGGCGATTGTAGCTTTTGGTCTCACTGGTTTGGTTTTGGCCTGCATGTAATGGATAAAGCGCGTGTATGAGCGCAAGAGGATTCACGAAGGTTTTGTAAGCTTACTGATACATTGGCAAACTTAACAATACTCAGGAATGGAATGCTTCTACAACGAACATTTCTGTACCACATGTGTATTTCTTTTAGCATGAGAAGAGAGTAAGCGATGCAAGATCAAGTAGAGTAACGTTGTTACCAAATCATTCAACTGACAGAGAAATAGTAATAACTGTCCATATCAAATGTGTCACCAGAGCGAATTTTGCAGAACGTCGGGGGATGGTCAGATGTGAGACATCTGAACATGTGCCACTCAATTGTATAGTGGTACGCAATGACCATCAGCTGGTAAAGCCAAAGGTCGATCTGGTCAGTGATTTCATGCTGCCGCAACACAGTGCTGCTGTCTCATACCAGCGTGATTTTCTTGAGACTACACTCTGAGACACAGAAATTGGTTATGAAATGCACTACACTAGTCCCATGAAAGGGCTCCTAGGATTGATATGTTTGTCATAGAGTAATAATTATCACCCAGAAAATGGCCAAGATGTGATAGTCAATAAAATTACTGCGTTATTGTTTTCTTCCTAGTGTTATTTATTTATTTGACCAGATCTCATTACGAGCGTCAGGCCCTTTCTTACACTGGACCATGGTTTCACACATACACTAACCTTTTTTTGTATCATAAGAACGTAAGAAGTAACAATTTTAATATTAAAAGTAGTATTAAAACTATTTCAGTGTGACAATATGAGTAAATAATACTGACTGTGAAATAATGAAGTTAATACTTACAGTTCTTGTATTACTGTAGCTGCTGCCACTAATGGTGATAATAATAATAATAATAATAATGGCTGATAAAAAAAGAAATTACAAGTGTACAAAATAGATGTTTTCTGATATAGCGAGTTATGGGGAAAGGAAACTTAAAGAGACTGCTTTGGTTAACATTACCGGGAAATCAGGAAGCTATTGTTAAAAAAAATGGTTCAAATGGCTCTGAGCACTATGGGACTTAACATCTATGGTCATCAGTCCCCTAGAAGTTAGAACTACTTAAACCTAACTAACCTAAGGACAGCACACAAACACCCAGTCATCACGAGGCAGAGAAAATCCCTGACCCTGCCGGGAATAGCTATTGTTCCAATGCAGGTTGTAGAAGGGATAATAGAAATCCTCATTGTTGGTTTAGTAGAT
This sequence comes from Schistocerca cancellata, assembly GCF_023864275.1. Lineage (NCBI taxonomy): Eukaryota > Metazoa > Arthropoda > Insecta > Orthoptera > Acrididae > Schistocerca > Schistocerca cancellata. The sequence continues at coordinate 385,963,873 of NC_064634.1, forward strand.
ACTAACGGAGAAACCCGCCATTGGTTAGGTATTTCTGTATACATTTATTCATTTATTTATTTATTTATTGCTTCTTTTCCCTGACTAAATTAAAGTCTTCAGGCTCCTTCTTACACTTGACCAGGTACAGCACTTACAAAAATATTACGTAACAGTCACAATAATAATAAGTTGTATTATTAATAAAAATAACAACTGGCAATAATGTAACAATAATTGTATAACTAATTGTGATAATGAAGTAATGGAGGAATTAAGAGTTATATTAATTATTAAATAATAAACTCAATAATAGTACTTTGCATTATTGACAGAAGTAATAATTTGCAGTAATAATAATAATAATAAAGTAATAGAGGTTTTCCATCCACATCTGTACCTCACAGTATCTGCCTTGTGCTTAATATTCATGCCATCATATGTTCTGAACTAGGTGTCACACAGTGATATAATTTGCATATGTGGATACTGTCTGCGAAATTTATTGCGGGTGGAGTTAGGAGGAAGGGAATAATAAATTTAAACGCAATGATTATTTTTCACCCCAAGCCCTTTTACAGATGGTTCTTAGCCCTACAGCGATTATCATCTGACAGTTAGGTATATGTGCCTCAAAGTGGTTGAAATTTGTCCAGTTGTTTAGGACGAGATATCAAAACACACACACACACACACACACACACACACACACACACACACACACACACCACACACACACACAAATCCATTTTTGTAATATGTATGATAGTCATTACCTGTCTTCCGAAGCTGGAGATGTTTTCCAGTTCTCTAATATAACGCGAGAGATTATTCCAGAGTCAGGTTCTTGCTACTCTGAAGAACCTTAAGAAAGTGGCTGAATGTGGCGTGGACTGAAAGAATTTTGCGCTGATGGGACAGGGTGTTTCTTGCCATGTTGTTAAAATGGGAGCGTTGAGGTCGAGGAGAGATATGAGTGACAGTGTGCGGTGACAAAGGTAGCAGAGAAGACAGAGGTTATGGAAATGTCTGCCCACAGCCCCGTTAACTGCGCCTATGATGGTGAAATGTGATCAAAGAGTCAAGAACCACAGATCAAACGAACACAGGCATTCATAACCAGATCCAGGCACCGTGAAATGTCCTCGGAAACGCCTTGCAGGATAACACGCCGTAATCAGTAATTGATAATATAAGTATTTGCACAAATTTGTTTTTCAAGTCAAGATTTAAGAGATTTTTATATTTTTGTAGGGCATGGATTTGCTGATGCTTTCTTTTACATTGCTGTTACGTGCTCTGTCGAATTTAGATTGTCCTCTATTATTTTAGAGTGTGATGGAAAGATCTCAGCTGCTTCAGGAAGCTAATATCGTAATATTGTGAAGATAATTGCAATAATGTAACTATGGAACAAAGCAGATCAATATTGCGCTTACGAACTCAGTTCTATGGTACTTTATCTACACTCATCCAGCCGATGCACGTAATCCGTTTATTTTTATCAATTGTAAGATGCAATATTTCAATTTATAGTTTAAAATTAATGTGTGTTTATTAACACGAGTCAGATTTTCGAACTGAATAACATAACATATCCATAGTAGCCCAACGCCCATTTAACAACATGTACACGCCATACATGATGACCAACATGGGCCTAACAATTTCATCACTACATCCTATTCGCATGAGGTATTTAAACAGTCACAAAAATTTCGCAGAACTCAATGATCGTGCCTCCTATTGTAATAAATTTGGTTCTAAAGGAACTGCAAGAAGCTGCTAAAGGTTTTTGCTTTACTTTACTGCAGCTATTGCAGTTTGCACCTGTTGGTGCTGTTCTGACAGAACCAGTACGCGTTTCACAGACAAGAGAATACAATTTTTGCTAATAGAAAAGAAGAAACACTTAATACAGTAGGAAAATAACTGAAACCACGGAGTTCTTGCTTTTAAAATATTTAATGATGAATACCACACATCTATAATTGGGAATTCATGATTAGGTATCGCTGTGTGAATATGTGGCCCTATAAGAACAAGCATGATATACAAATGAACGTGTGTAATGTATTACAACAACTACATTTCACATACAGTCATAATGAATGTATTGTGTGGCCTAATATCGTCAAGTACAACCATCCTGATTACCATGCTCAACTTCTCTCAGAATTATTCACAGATTGTTATAACACTGTCAATTAATTATTGCACAATACAAATTAAGTCCTTTTAAAAAATTGTATGTCACAAAATCTAAAGGGCATTGTAGGCAATGCAAACTATAAACTTATCAAGAAACAACACAAGCATCATATTTTGTAGCAAACTTCAATGAGTTGCGTTATAAATATTAGAACATTTGGTAATTTGTATGTTAATACTATGAGTACACATCGTCTGAATAACTTACAGTGTGCTAGATACTATGTCTTTTGCTGTAATATGTACTACATAAAAAGTCAGAAATTTTTAGCAACTTGATGTGGTTATTTTACAGCAAAATATGTGTTACACACGTTTTGGTGCACGAGATTAAGACGAAATTGCGATATAATCAACTACATTTCTTCAGAGGACGTCAGTTGGCCATCCAAAATTTGCTATATTCACAGAAGTGCTGCTCAAGCAGTTGACGTTCGTGGATCCAGAATACTGGCTAAATTCGCCACCGCTACCAGCTATCATGGTGCATATGGTCTGAAGATGGTCACTATCTCACTGAAACTGGTCGCCATTTTTAATAGCTGTTCTATTGCAGTGTGAGGCATGTCATCAGAACAAACAGATCTGTAAAAAATATCTATTTTCACTCTGCAGTGGAATGTATGCAGGTCTGAAACTTCCTGGTAAATTAAAACTGTGGGCTGGACCGAGTCTCGAACTGAGAACCTTTGTCTCTCGCGGGCAAGTGCCCTTTCTTCCGCCAGTGCTAGTCTTGCAGTGTTCTCAGGGGAGCTTTCGTGGAGTTTCGAAGGTAGGAGACGTGCTACTCCAGGAAGTACAGCGGTGAGAAGTTGTTGGGAGTCTTGCTCACGTAGCTGAGTTGGTAGATCACTCGCCCACGAAAGGAAAGATCCCGAGTTCAGGTCTCGGTCCAGCGCACAGTTTTAATCTGCCAGGATGTTCGAAAAAATTGTTAGTAAATAACAAAAAATTATTGCAAAAATCTTTATTGCAAAAAAATTGCTTAGGGTGAACCATAAAAAAATTTGTTGTATCATTGTTATTTGATTACCCTTTCACCATAGAATGGTTGCTTATAACAGACTTGCACCTCTCCCCCGCGATGTCTAGACCTAGATTCAAAAGGCTTACACATTTGAGTTAGCCAGAAAGGATGATATAGAGCAGGAAGTGGAACTTGGTCTATGGGGTTTCCGGGCATTTTAATGTGCTCCCATTACCCCAGGAGTTTCGCGCCAATTTTGAATCATGTGACTGGTATCGAGTTGTCATGACGTAGTCCATTGACATGGGTAGGGAATGGGTTCCCATGGCCGACCTTGAATACAACTCACACAATTTGCTAAGGTATGTGGGGGATCCGCTGTGAAGATCACCCAGGGGATCCTTGAACATAACACATACAAGTGTCAGTGATGCCCTGCAGGGAGGGGAGTGGGGAGTGGCCTTGAATGTAAGTAGCATAAGTGTGTAACTTGGCATTTGATATGTAGGCTGATACACCACTTATCTCAGTGACCTTGAGATCACAAACGTCACTGATAAGCTACTGCTTACCAGTTACGGTCATAGCACCAGAAGTGATGCGTTCCCCAATATTTACCTGCCCCAGAACCCATCCTCGATAGTAGCGGTCATGTGCTGATGATGAATTCTGTCTATTGCTCTCAGTGACGTAGTGCCACTCTGCACTACCTGATGCACGTCGTTGTCGACTATGGGAGCGATCTGGGAAGGGAGCCCATTCTTACAACGTTTTGGAGAGGTACAACGGTGTAACAGCTGTGCCGTGATGTGGGGAGCTGTCGAGTATGACTTCATGTGAGGTAGTGATGGCGCTCGTATGTTACTTCTCATGCAACAGAATGGTGGTGCCAGTTACCAATAGGATAAGTCTCTTCCACACGTCGCACATATCTGTATGCACATATCTCTATGAACAACTAGCATTAGGTTGAGGTCCCCAGCTCCGTTCCCAATGGAACTTCTGTGGGACAAGCTCGTATGTCAACCCCATCCCAGTGGCAGTATCCGGAATTTAAGAACAGCTACAATCGTTGGCGGACAGCGTGCCTCGGGAGAGGCTCCAGTGATTTTACCCGCCCATCGCAGACGAATCAGTGTGTGGATCCGGTCCAGAGGGCGTACAATGTCATTCTCATATGTGGGCTCATACTAACAAATTCTTAGTAAATATGACACGGTTTTGTAATTACTGGAATAACGTCACATACCCTCTCTACCCGTGAAGTTTCATTTCGTTGCCTCCTTCCCTTCTGGGTGCTTCACCTTTCTTTCAGGCAATGTATTTATATACCATTTCAAATTTCATGTTCCTGTCTTAAGCATGGACTATTTAATCACTATCTGCAATCTGCTGACAATCAAAGATCACATTACTTGCACTCAGATCCCCTGTTGAGTACATCTACATCTACATCTACATCTATACTCCGCGAGCCACCTTACGGTGTGTGGCGGAGGGTACTTATTGTACCACTATCTGATCCCCCCTTCCCTGTTCCATTCACGAATTGTGCGTGGGAAGAACGACTGCTTGTAAGTCTCCGTATTTGCTCTAATTTCTCGGATCTTTTCGTTGTGATCATTACGCGAGATATATGTGGGCGGTAGTAATATGTTGCCCATCTCTTCCCGGAATGTGCTCTCTCGTAATTTCGATAATAAACCTCTCCGTATTGCGTAACGCCTTTCTTGAAGTGTCCGCCACTGGAGCTTGTTCAGCATCTCCGTAACGCTCTCGCGCTGACTAAATGTCCCCATGACGAATCGCGCTGCTTTTCGCTGGATCATGTCTATCTCTTCTATTAATCCAACCTGGTAAGGGTCCCATACTGATGAGCAATACTCAAGAATCGGACGAACAAGCGTTTTGTAAGCTACTTCTTTCGTCGATGAGTCACATTTTCTTAGAATTCTTCCTATGAATCTCAACCTGGCGCCTGCTTTTCCCACTATTTGTTTTATGTGATCATTCCACTTCAGATCGCTCCGGATAGTAACTCCTAAGTATTTTACGGTCGTTACCGCTTCCAATGATTTACCACCTATGGCATAATCGTACTGGAATGGATTTCTGCCCCTATGTATGCGCATTATATTACATTTATCTACGTTTAGGGAAAGCTGCCAGCTGTCGCACCATGCATTAATCCTCTGCAGGTCTTCCTGGAGTACGTACGAGTCTTCTGATGTTGCTACTTTCTTGTAGACAACCGTGTCATCTGCAAATAGCCTCACGGAGCTACCGATGTTGTCAACTAAGTCATTTATGTATATTGTAAACAATAAAGGTCCTATCACGCTTCCTTGCGGTACTCCCGAAATTACCTCTACATCTGCAGATTTTGAACCGTTAAGAATGACATGTTGTGTTCTTTCTTCTAGGAAATCCTGAATCCAATCACAAACCTGGTCCGATATTCCGTAAGCTCGTATTTTTTTCACTAAACGTAAGTGCGGAACCGTATCAAATGCCTTCCTGAAGTCCAGGAATACGGCATCAATCTGCTCGCCAGTGTCTACGGCACTGTGAATTTCTTGGGCAAATAGGGCGAGCTGAGTTTCACATGATCTCTGTTTGCGGAATCCATGTTGGTTATGATGAAGGAGATTTGTATTATCTAAGAACGTCATAATACGAGAACACAAAACATGTTCCATTATTCTACAACAGATTGACGTAAGCGAAATAGGCCTATAATTATTCGCATCTGATTTATGACCCTTCTTGAAAATGGGAACGACCTGCGCTTTCTTCCAGTCGCTAGGTACTTTACGTTCTTCCAGCGATCTACGATAAATTGCTGATAGAAAGGGGGCAAGTTCTTTAGCATAATCACTGTAGAATCTTAAGGGTATCTCGACTATTGAACACCTGTTTGGAAAATATTCACTGTACGAATGTGAAATATGATACAAAGAATAAAAATAGATCTCACATCACTTTCATTGAATACCAGAAATAAACTAGTAATATTACAGAGGTAATGAATCATGTTGCGGAAGAAAGATATTTATGGTACAATGTGACTAAAAGATACTATCGGTTGATAGGACACATCGTGAAGCATCAATGGAACGTCAGTTCGTTAACGTAGAGAAGTGTGGATGATAAAAATTGTAGAAAGAGACCAAGGATTCAGTAAACTAAACATGTATGTGGAGGCTGCAGTAACACAGAGATTGAAAGGCTTGCACAAAATAAACTAGCCCCGAAAGCTGCGTCAGACCTGTCTTCGGACGACGTCATCATCTCCAGAATATATCACGAGCTCCTTTGCTATTACTTTCACAATTATTGACTGAAAGATTTTCGTACGTCCTGACACTCAGTTTGAACGCTGTATGCACTTCTTCTCTCTCAGAGTTTCATTGGTAATTCTCTGTAATAGGTGTTTTGTGTGTCATCCTCCAGAACTACACTGTTTATGAAATTGAACACTTCGGTCAGTAGTACGGTGTAGCGAAGTATTGCTCCACTCATGCTGCTTATATTTTCTGTGTTCGATTACACGGGACTTCTAACGTAATGTCCTGTTCTTCTGAGTGCTATTTGATGTAAAAAGATACAAAGCAGTTAATGTCAGTCTAAACTACTTTTACGCAAAAAACTGACTAGCAGTTTTGGGTCTCGGGGCTTCAATTACACGGCAAAAGTTGTTTTCTGTGCTAACCTACTGAGTTGTTTTTGTGCTTGATTGGGTAAACGGAAAAGTTATGACAGCTGTCGCAAAAGAGGTAACGTACAAACGATTTCATTTTACGGACACCGAAGTTCAGCCACTTGAAAACGACAAGTACGTCTCTTCCACGTTAATTAATCAGCACAGCCTTACTCGTTGCTAAGAATCAGGATGGCAGTACACACACACTCGCGTTTACTAAGTCCCAAGCTGTAGATACGGATATGTGCGTGTGTGTCGAGGAAGAGAGAGAGTAGAAGACGGTGATTGAGAGGAAAGGAAGTGGGAGAGAAAGAAAGAGAGAGAGAGAGAGAGAGAGAGAGAGAGAGAAGCAGACTGCGGCCTGATTAGTTGTCGTTTTTACGAGTCATTACTGCGGCTCTCGTGTTTGTTGAGCCGTGAAGCTGTTCTTCCGCAACGTGACCACGGCGCAGTGCGCTGTGCTTTTTTGCGGTGACGCATCGTGGCGAGTTATATCCTCGGCAGTGAGCCGTAATCAGCGCGCTTGCGTTTTCCCTTTCAGTGACCTCTAACGGAGTGTTTCACGCGAGTGGAGGCGTTAAATCTTCAGATGTACGATTTCTCGTTTGCCTTTTGAGTTGCTGAAATCGGTAGACGCCATATACACTGGCGGAAAAATATCGCAGCACAAAAAAAAAAAGATTAGTATACAGTAACGAAATTTCGGTTAATGCTGTTTGTGGAGGACGCTGGAGTTGTCCGATTATGTCTCATATATGCTCAACTGGAAGCAGATCTGGTGATCGAGCGGGCCAAGGCAACATGTCGATGCGTATGTAGAGCATGTTCGGTTACAACAATGGTATGTGGACGAGCGTTATCGTGTTAGAAAATACATCCTTAAATGTTCTTCCTGAATGGCAGCGCAACAGGTTGGTTCAAATGGCTCTGAGCACTATGCGACTTAACTGCTGAGCTCATCAGTCGCCTAGAACTTAGAACTAATTAAACCTAACTAACCTAAGGACATGACACACATCCACGCCCGAGGCAGGATTCGAACCTGCGACCGCAGCTGTCGCTCGGCTCCAGACTGTAGCGCCCAGAACCGCACGGCCACTCCGGCCGGCTGCAACGCAACAGGTTTAATCGTGAGATTGACATACAAATTTGCAGGCAGGGAGCGTGGGGTAACAACGAGAATGCTCATATGAAATCGCGCCCCAGAACATAACTCCAGGTATCGGTCCAGTGTGTCTAGCACCCAGGCAAGTTGGTTTCAGGCTTCAACTCCCCTCTTTCTAACCAACAGACGGCCATCACTGGCATCGAGGCAGAACCAACTTTCATCAGGAAACATAACAGACCTCCACCCTGCCCCCGGAAGAGCTCTCGCTTGACAGCTCTGAAGTTGCACATGGCGGTGGTTTGGGTTCAGTCGAATGAGTGCTATAGGGCTTTTGACTCTGGTCTGTGTCTGAAGCAACCGATTTGTAACAGTTGGTTGTGTCACTGTGTTGCCAACTGTAGCTGAGATTGCTGCTACAGATGCAGTGCAATGTTCCAGAGCCATACGCCGAGCACGATGGTCTTCCCTCTTGGTTTGCCGGCCGGTGTGGCCTTGCGGTTCTAGGCGCTTCAGTCTGGAACCGCGCGACCGCTACGGTTGCAGGTTCGAATCCTGCCTCGGGCGTGGATGTGTGTGATGTCCTTAGGTTAGTTAGGTTTAAGTAGTTCTAAGTTCTAGGGGACTGATGACCACAGATGTTAAGTCCCATAGTGCTCAGAGCCATTTGATCCATTCCCTCTTGGTAGTCCGGTCTTTTTGCGACCTTACATTCTCGTGACCACCACTGCCAGCAATCATGTACAATGGCTACATTCCTGCCGAGTCTTTTTGCAGTATCGCAGAACGAACATACAGCTTGTCGTAGCCCTAGCCGGCCGTTGTGGCCGAGCGGTTCTAGGAGCTTCAGTCTGGAACCGCGCGACCGCTACGGTCTCAGGTTCGAATCTTGCCTCGGGCATGGTTATGTATGATGTCCTTAGGTTAGTTAGGTTTAAGTAGTTCTAAGTCTTGGGGACTGATGACCTCAGATGTTAAGTCCCATAGTGCTTAGAGCCATTTGAACCATTTTCGTAGCCCTAGTACACGAAATCGTTAAAACTCAGTGAGGTGTAGGTAATGGTGTCTTTTCTGTCTTAAGGGTATTCTTTATGATATCAGCTCACGTCGTCCAATGTCAAAGGAAGCTAACGCTTACAGCCGTTACACCGTGTATTTAAAGCAAACCTGATTTGCATCCTCATAGTGTCGCTACTAACGCCAGTGGCGCAACATTTGAATAGACACCATCTTTGAGATATAGTAACACGAAGAACTTCTTCTTTGTGTAGTGATTTTTTTTCTCTCAGTGTATCAGCACAAAGGGTGTTCAAAAAGTTTTCCACAACCGTCTCTGTTTCTTTTTCCGCAGGAGGAGAATGAATTTTTTTGTGAACATACTTGAAACATTTAGCTGTACATTGAGCCTACTGAATGTAGCCTCCATCAGCTGTGACGCATCTGTCCCAATGTTCTTTACATGATGTAAATGCACTTCTATAAAATTTTGGGCATTGGCTTTTACACCATCGCTTGACACAGGAAATAAGATCTTTCTTACTATCAAATGTTTCACCGCGCAGGTGGGCCTTCAGACGACCGAAGAGGTAAAAATCAGACGGAGCCAAGTCCGGACTGTAGGGAGGATGAGGACAATTTTCCAATCCATTTTTCTGATTTTCTCCTGCGTCGTAAGGGCTGTATGGGTTTGGCATTGTCATGGTCTAGTCTGATGAGCTGACCCTGAAGCTGTGGTCTGTGGGTTTTGATGGCACGTCGCAGCTTGTCCAGTGACGAACAGGAACGGTCCCGGTTAATTGTGGATCCAGGTTCCAAAAAGTCAAAGAAAATTACACCACACTGATCCCAGAAGAAGAAAGCCATCACCTTTCTGTCTGCTGTTCGTGAAAGTCTTGGTTTCTTCATCCGAGCGGAACCCGGATGACGCCACTCCATGGACTGGGTTTTGCTCTCAGGTTCGGACAAAAACAACCATGTTTCATCCTGGGTAGTGACGCCGTCAAGACACTGTTTCCACTTTCAGTAAAGGTCTTCAAGGGATCCTCGCACACATTCTTTTCGTTTGTAAATAATCTAGACACCCAACGTGTACAGGTTTTTCTGTACCCTAGTGACAGTACCAATGACGCCACACTACCCAGTGACAAACGAGTGGTTTCAGCAACCTGTCGTGTCGTCACACATCTGTCATTTTGAGTGATTTGATCAGTGGTCTCCTTATTCACATCACTCACTGCCGTCGATGGTCTACCGCATCGTGTATTGTCCAGTAGAGAGAAATCAGCTTCTTTAAACCTCTGCAACCACCGCTGGATATTTCTGCTATCCACTGTGTCCTCCTCATAAACAGGGAGCAACTTCCTATGAATCGATGTGGCAGAGTCATCGCCGGTCTTCAAGAGGAACTCCATCACCGACCGATGTCGCAACCCGACATCTACTTCACGTTCTATTAGGGCACAGCTCTAAATAAAAGAAAATACTTTTATATACCAACTTATAGATAAATGTTTCAAGAATGTTCACAAAAAATTTCAGTCTCCTCCTGAAAAAAATTTAAAAATTAGAGACAACTGTGCAAAACTTTTTGAACGCCCTTTGTACTATTGTTAAACACAGTCATACTTCACAAACTTCAATTCAGTTCGTCTTTTTTGAGAAATACGCCTAGCAGCCTCCGTGGATGTCGCACAACTCAGTCTTGGTGTTGTGATGTATTTCCGTCATTATGTTAGTACTATTGTTAAACACGTACGTGCTTCACAAAATTCATTGCTTTTTTGTCTTTACTTTTCTCTTCGTCTCTACATCAGCGTACATGCCACGTAGTTTATTCATTCTATTCATTATAACTTCCCGAAAAGCTTTATCACATGACTTCCGTCTATCTAACGTTTATTAGCAAGAATTTCGAATCTCCCTCTCCGTAAATATGTAGACTGACAAATACACGACCCTATATTTTAAAATAATTGGCTTGTACCTGTGTAATCCTATGTCTAATCTTCCATCTGTGCAGTCCAATATCTTGTAAATTGTCAAAGGCGATACTTACTTCTCAGGGCGTCCGGTGTCGACTGATAGTGAGCGCTTAATTTTGCCTTTTCACAATATGTTATCAGAAGTATCCGGACTCTCCTTTGTAACGGAGAACTGACCGCTAGATATGACGAGAGACGTGCCCACTGCTGTAAAAGGAGGTGGAGGATACTGGCTGTGAGCACTATGAGACTTAACTGCTGGGGTTATCTGTCCCCTAGAACTCAGAACCATTTAAACCTTACTAACCTTAGGACATCACACACATCCATGCCCGCGGCAGGATTCGAACCTGCGACCGTAGCGGTCGCGCGGTTCCAGACTGTAGCGCCTAGAACTCTCGGCCACTTCGGCCGGCGTGGAGGGTACTGCGTTGTCAGCAGAGAGGCAGTAACAGCAGAGTAGGTAGGTCACTTTGAACGTGAATTAGTCATTGGAAGTCACCTGAGTAACAAATGCATTAGTGACATTTCCATCCTTCTAGACCTGCCAAAGTCGACTGTTGACGAGGTAACTGTTGAGTGGAAATGTGAGGAACAGCCACAGATAACCTAAGGCTTAGACAGACTATACGCACTGAGAGACAGGTGGCCGGCTGCTGTGGCCGAGTAGTTCTAGGCACTTCAGACCGGAACCGCACTGCTGCTACGGTCGCAGGTTCGAATCCTGCCTCGGGCATGGATGTGTGTGATGTCCTTAGGTTAGTTAGGTTTAAGTAGTTCTAAGTCTAGGGCACTGATGACCTCAGATGTTAAGTCCCATAGTCCTTAGAGCCATTTGAATCATTTTGAACAGACAGGTACCCACGAGCACTGTGGGGAGTGGTTGCAAACATCACATGAAATCAGCAGAAGGTATCACTCGCGAGTTCCAAAGTCCTACCCACCAGCAGTCCAGCTAGAGTATTGACTGTACGTGGGGAGTTAAAAAGAACAGTATACAATGGTCGAGCAATTTTCTCATAACCCACACATTTCTATAGTCAATGCTAAGTGACGCTTGAGGTAGTGTACAGAACAGCAGCACTGGACTGTGGAGACACGAAACGGGTGAGTAAGAGTGATGAACCACACGAATACCTGTGGCAATCCGATGGAAGGGACTGGGTTGGGCGAACGCCTGGGTAATGCGAGGGCTATTCGAAAAGTGAGGAACGATCAGTCGCAAAATCACTGCGAAAATCCTACGAGGCTTTTCACAGTCGTTTTGGGAAGTGTCTCTAGTATACCTGTCGATCGCATCAAGACGCTCTTTTCAGTTGCGAGCGCACTGTGAGCGAGTAAAGGTCCCTAGAACAACGATGTCTCCCGCCAAGTAGGAGGGCCCGGTGAGAGGCTTCGCCTTAATGAATGCAGCCCACTTAACACAACTGCCACGCACTTCCTTCTTGATGGCAATTCTCAGCCCGCACACTGCAGGGGCAGTGAAGACGCTCCTGCAGCCTTTTCGGTGGGAAGTGTTCGATCACCCACAACACAGCCCTAATTGGCTCGTCCTGAGTATTCCTGAGTATCATCTCTGTTCACATGAAATGCTGGATACGAAGACAACACTTGGGCGCAGGATACGCGCTATAGACCAGCGTAGAGAATTATCGGAAAGCACAGGCGGCTGACGATGGTGTTGGAAATTTGGTATAACGCTCCAACAAATGTCTAAGTCGGAGCGGCGACTATGTAGAGTATTGATTGGAAGGTGTAGCTAAATGTGCAAAGAAAACAGTTTTGATTTTCACTGTGGTTTCCATTTCGCCACCGATCGTTCCTTACTTTCCAAGTAACCCTTGTATTGCCTGTATTCATTTGTAGCAACAAAGTTGGTGTTACAGTATCAGTGCGCTTTTGGTAATATGGTGTGGTTCCCTTACTGCTCTCAAAAAAATGCTAAGAGCGAAAGGATGTGACCACATTTTGCAGCGTAAGCACTGAGTGCAGTAGAGGAACAGTTCGGAGAAGACGACTCTATCAACATGACAATGCACACTGTCTCAAAGTAGCATCTCCGAGGCAATGCTTTATGGACAGTAATATTTCTGTAATGAACTAGTCTGCCAAGAACTCCGACCTAAACCCAATGGAACAGCTTTGGAATAAGTTAGAAAGTTAACTTCGCTCAAGATCCTAGTTTTCGAACGTCACTATCTTCCCTGGTTTCGGTTCTTGATGAAGAATGTTCTGCCATTTCTCCATATACATTCAGACATATCATTAAAACAGCCTGCAGGAGAGTTGATACCGACATAGCGGCGAACTGTGGACACACTCCACATCAAGGTCCACTAATAGGTGTCCAGATACTTCTGATCAGGCAGTGTCTTGTGTCTTGTAATCCTTAATCATGTTCTGATTTTCATCGAAGAATGTGGTGCTTTGAGAGGGTTCAAATTTAAGTATGTGAATCCATTGTTTTCCACTGTAGTCCGTTTTCTGTTTCCTTTTACTCGCTATTACAGGGGCCATATGGTTGTCCACTTGTTGGATTCATGTAACATATTGATTCGCGTAACACACTGATTCAAACTGAACTATCTGTATCAAATAATAGAAGAACATCACAGTCCGCATCTCGTGGTCGTGCGGTAGCGTTCTCGCTTCCTACGCCAGGGTTCCCGGGTTCGATTCCCGGCGGGGTCAGGGATTTTCTCTGCCTCGTGATGACTGGGTATTGTGTGATGTCCTTAGGTTAGTTAGGTTTAAGTAGTTCTAAGTTCTAGGGGACTGATGACCATAGATGTTAAGTCCCATAGTGCTCAGAGCCATTTGAACCATTTTGAAGAACATTACAAGTGTATTTTTTATATTATGCACGGAGAAGGCATTTATGAATATAGAGTTCGTAAATTTTAAGGAAGGTATGTTTGCTATTCAAGTATGCCAATAATGAGACTATTTGCGTGTAACATCAATACAGGGATACAAGGAAGTACAGCTATCAGGTACTTGATGAATACCAAACACGTGTAACCATAACTATTGTTCAGCAACGTTTCAGTTCCTGGCTTGCAAGCGGTCGGATTGAGTAATTTGTAGATAACCATAACACGGGTACATTTATGCACAACTCACATGAATATGCAGTTACAAAATATGCACTGCAGTACGAGAGATATTACAAAAACACGTCAGTCAATAACTCAGAATGAGTGAACCAACACAGAAGAGGAGCTCTGTTCAAACAGAAGTACTTCGTTAGCACATTCTAATGTCAACAGTAATGAGGATATCTTGATAGTGGTTATCAGGGCTTTATGTTTCAACTAACTGTTACTCACGGCTGTGCTTGCATATCAGTAGTTTTGTTTTGATGAGTGATGGTGGGTAAGCTACTGTAACTGCAATAACGTCAGCTGCTCCCAGATGTCTGCCTGTTCCACCAGTAAGCTTAGCTCATGATGTGCAGTCTCCCCCCCCCCCCCCTTCCAGATACCTTAACGCACGATGGCTTGGAAAACACAAAGCGTTGCTGCTGAGCGGTGCGAGGTGTAGACCGTAAGGGCGCGTTTATGCTGCCACCTCGCTGCTTGCCGGCATGGCACGGCGATGATGAATCAAACCCACCGAATCCTACCGCCCCATTCAGCGTGCACCATCGCAGCTCGCGCCGCCAGCTGCTCGCTACTCGCTACGATCCTCGCCAGGCGATGATATCAAGCTGGTTTGTGTTTCGCTCTACGACCCTCGCCGCCTGGCCTGAAACTTATACTGTGATTGGCTGCTTCAAGGTCGCTTTAGCAGAGCGCTGTTTGACGGCTTGTTGTCCACGTGGTACTTTCGTGTCCCATCGCGCACAATATTGTTAGTTGGATGCAGTTTCTGTACAGGCCACAAATAATAAGTGAAGATTTGAAGCAAATGATTATTTCAGCCGTTTTTGAACGGAACGCTATCTGGGACCAGAGGCATGAAGATCATCACAACCGTTTCATACTGGATAAACTGTGGAAAGAAGTTGCAATAAAATGTGGAACACGTAAGTTGCATTCCAATTTAATTTCATTACACAATACTTTCTTCATTAAACGAACACTGAAACAAATTGCGCTCCGGTCACAAGTTCGAATCCTGCCTCAGGCATGGATGTGTGTGATGCCCTCAGAAGTTAAGTCGCATAGTGCTCAGAGCCATTTTGAAACGGATTACTTATTTATGTAAAACATAAACAGCATATTGTCTGTTGCATTACACAATATTTTATTCAGTAAAGAAACGCTTAAACAGATTCCTTATCTCGATAGCTTCAGCAGGAGCTGCATTGTTTATTCTTGATGGCTGAACTCCAGGAAGTACGTCTCTGTACTCCACATTGTTCAGTACGTTCTCTTTGTCCAAATCCCATTATGTAAAGAGCTAACAGCTTTCACAATCAGTTCTGCAGTCTCTACTTTCGTTTCAATTGGTTTATTTAGTAATCACCACTTTGCAGCCTCAGTTCCAAAGGCACATTCAACAGTTTTCCTAGTTCGTGAAAGAACTTTGTTGAACTTTTTGTTCGGGCAAACAAGATTTCTCCTGGCACAAGGTTTCATCAGGTGTCTGAGAAGGGGGTACGCTTCATCTCCTATGAAGACAAAGGGGGTTTTAACAAAAAATGGCTCTGAGCACTATGGGACTCAACTGCTGTGGTCATAAGTCCCCTAGAACTTAGAACTAATTAAACCTAACTAACCTAAGGACATCACACACATCCAGGCCCGAGGCAGGATTCGAACGTGCGACCGTAGCGGTCGTGTGGTAGGGGGTTTTAACAGCAGTACCTGGTAGAAAGTCGTCTTCAGGAATGTGAAGCATGCCTTTCACCATTTTATCGTACAAAACAGACATCCTGAAAGTACCTCCGTCACTTTGTTTTCCAAATGCTCCAACTTTAATACAAGTAAATTTACAGTCTGCATCACACACAGCCTGCAGAACTATTGAAAAGTATTTTTTATAATTGAAAAACATAGAACCAGACCATTAAGGGCTTCCAATTCGTGTACGCATCCCATCAATAGAACCTACACAATTTGGAAACCCCACTTCTTGTAAAACATTTCAGCTATTTCTCTGAATTCTTCTTCCGTTGGTGGCTTCATATGCAATGGTTGTAGTGTTTGCCACAACACTGATAAAACCTGTTTTACAATTTGAGAAACAGTGGTTATTCCTACTCTAAACTCTCCTGCTAGGCTTGCATACGAGTTCCTTGTTGCCAAGAACCTGAAATTAAAAAAAAAGTGTGTAACTTTTCACTGTGTGTTTAAGTAACTACATTGTGTACGTAATGGAATTGGTTGTTCTTTAATGTTTCTGCAAAGATATTTTTCCTATTATTTCAGCAGTCAGCGATGTTAAGAAACAATGGAAAAGTCTTCGACAGCAGTTCAAAGAATGGATTAACACGCTTCCTAGACGCGCCTCAGGCGGTGCTGCTCACACGGGTCCAGTACAGTGGCCGTATTTCGAGGCTGTGATGTTCTTACGAGATAATTTTGAACCTAGAGCGACTAGTGGGAATTTGGATCCCGTGGAAACCAGCGATACGACTGAGCACAACAGCGAGTCTAGTTCTCATTTTGATGAAGCTCATAGTCAACCAACAACAATTTTAGCATCACCACTTTCACCAGTGTCTTCTGATCGCCCTGAGACACTACCAAATTCTACACGTGCTGAACGTAGGGTCTATAGGAAGAGACCACGACCTGTAGACCCGATTGCAATTCAGTTGCCGCGCGGGATTAGCCGAGCGGTCTCGGGCGCTACAGTCATGCATGGACTGTGCGGCTGGTCCCGGCGGAGGTTCGAGTCCTTCCTCGGGCATGGGTGTATGTTTGTCAGTAGGATAATTTAGGTTAAGTAGTGTGTAAGCTTAGGGACTGATGACCTTAGCAGTTAAGTCCCATAGGATTTCACACACATTTGAACATTTGAGCAATTCAGTTGATAGAAATTGAAAAAGAGAAGTTGCGTATGCGCAAAGAAAAGGAGTCGCTGTTATCAGAAAAAAAACGATGAAGATGTAGCTTTCTTCATGTCTCTTCTTCTTCACGCGAGACGCATGACTCCTTTCGACAAAATGTCGTTTAGAATAGATATGCCGAAACTGGTTATGGAAAGAGTATACGGATCTTCAGATCGAAGTTACAGAGGATACGATGAAGCTTCGCAACGGTATATACGTATTCATCCATCTACTTCAAATATTAGCACTGAGAATGGATCCATCGGATTTGCACCGGGAACAGCACTTAGTAACCAACATTGCATAGTTAATGGTGTACAAACATCAAGCCCAGGTGAGGAGATAACTGGTGGTACAGACTACGATTGCCCAGGTGAAGCGGAAGTAAGTTTTGTGAATGTCATGGACCCGCATTACAACCGAACTTAAAAAGGGGACTAAATAAACCTTGCCACATTATAAAGCACTTTTGAAATGTATTTAGAATTGGTTAAAATAAAATAAAACTATCAGAAACGTATTTATTATTGTTTTTATTTGTAGCTATCGTGTTAATCTTTTGTGTCCCTGTAATTCAAAATCATGCAACAGAAAAATATTGTATAGGGTCTGTCAGTAGTAATGAGGTGTAATATTTTTTAAAGTTATAGTTACATCTAAGTTATAAATTTTACTATTACGACAACCCTAAGCAGATGGCAGATGTAGTACATAATGTAGACATAAATAAAATCTGACGAATATTACCTCAGAGTGAGTACCAGGCGCTCATCCGCAGAAATTGCATTAACAATGTTGGGCCGAATCTTCATCTGTTAAGCTATTTCTGGTTCGATGAGGTTTAGAATGTACTGGAAAGTTTCTTGCGACATTCGTGAATGTCTGAAAAAGCGATCTGGATAGTTTTTGAGCTGTTGGTAATACTTGTGAAAGTATCCGTAGTGAGGACGTTCAGCACTCAAAGGGTGCACTCCGTACTTCCTCTTCCTTCTCCTTTCCAACAACCACATTTTTGTAGCGAACGAATCTCTGTCACTGTCGTCAGGCGATGTGGAGAACATGTTTTACGCTTGACGCCACTGCAGTGGTGCACTTTCCTGTAATGTAACGGCTGAAGGATGAACACACGCGGCGAGCAGCGAGGTGCCGTGTGCCAGCAACCAGCTGCAAGCTGCGAGAAGGCAGCATGAACGTACCCTAAGAGATCATTACAGCAGTGAATAGACGAGCAGTGTGAGTGGCGCCACGGCAGGCGGCGTCAGGGCCCAAGTGCATGTAGTTTCTCTGGGCTGTGGTAGAAGAAACTAGCTGGCGGACACTGTTGGAGCTGCAGTCAAAATACTGTCATTATTATTTGCAGTTCTCTTCGTTTCTTTTTCTAATTGTTTATTAATTAGTATTATAATTGTGGTTAGTTATGAGAGTGAATGAAGATTTGAAATAATGTTTCATGTAAAGCTTTTATACTATACATTGAAGTAACAGGTCTCGTGAGGAATGTTCGAGAACGACATGTGTGTCAGTCATTCGTACCGGGAAATTTATTATAAAATATTTCGTCAGTTAATGGTACTGGGGAAATGGAATTGTGATTTCGCGAAATCAGTTTTGTTAAGAGGGAGTTAATTTTATATCTGCAGATCTTCAACATTTATTTATGTCAATTTACTGTTCCGTTCCAGTGACAAATTTTCATTCGTTCTGTATAAACGCACGGCATTGAGCGGGTTTGGTGCTGCTTTCCGATTTGCTGTGATATTTCTCTGCCAATCATTATTTAGCATATTCGCTCCTATTTTGGGGACTAGAAACTCCTTTTGTGTAGAGAGATGAGTAGAACCGGAGCTTGGGTGTCGTAGTAATCAGAGATATTGATAGGTGCTCCGATGGAAACTGTTAATATTGTAAATTTCGATACGAAAATGTTTCAAAAGTGCCGTATAGTCTGTAAAAGAGTTTGATTTAAAACACGGTGTGAAATTCAGAACTTTTGGTGACATTTTAAATAACTAAATTCTGTATGGCGTGTTGCTTACTCGCGAACGTGAACATTTTGTTACATGAAGATGTTTATAATAACTTTTGAGCGAACTATTCTTAAAGAAACAATCCATTTGCGAACTTTCGGCGAAGCACTGTTAATGATTACCATAAACTGGCTAC
Organism: Schistocerca cancellata; assembly: GCF_023864275.1. NCBI lineage: Eukaryota > Metazoa > Arthropoda > Insecta > Orthoptera > Acrididae > Schistocerca > Schistocerca cancellata. Next base: position 385,982,983 of record NC_064634.1, read on the forward strand.
CTTTATGAATGATGCATCCATGTGGACTTTGTACATTTTACAGTAAGGCTTGTTAGTAACTGGTGAATACAAGCTTACCTAGAGAATATGCTGGCCACTATAGTCGAGCAATATCGTTACCCTGAAGGAAGAATTCACAAAATGTGTACAATGGGAGCGCGAATTGTCATCCATGAAGCCGAATGCCTCGCCAGTTGCTACCGATATGGTTGCACTATCGGTCGGAGAATGGCATTCTTGTATCGTACAGCCCTTCCGGCGCCTTCCATGACTACCAGCGGCTTACATCGGCCCCACATAACGCCACCCCAAAACAGCAGGGACCTCCACCTTGCTGCACTCGCTGGACAGTGTGTGTAAGGCGTTCAGCCTGATCAGGTTGCCTGCAAACACGTCTCCGACGGTTGTCTGGTTGAAGGCAAATGCGACACTCGTCAGTGAAGAGAACATGAGCGGTCCATTCGGCATGTTGTCAGGCCCCTCTGTACCGCGCTGCATGGTGTCGTGGTTGCAAAGATGGACCTCGCCATGGACGTCGGGAGTGAAGCTGCGCATCATGCAGCTTGTTGCGCACAGTTTGAGTCGTAACACGACGTACTGTGGCTGCACAAAAAGCATTATTCAACATGGTGGCGTTGTTGTCAGGGTTCCGCCGAGCCATAATCAGTAGGTAGCGGTCACCCCTTGGGCGCCCTGAGTGAGACATGTCATCGAAAGTTCCTGTCTCTCTGTATCTCCTCCCTGTCCGAAGAACATCGCTTTGGTTCACTCCTAGACGCCTGGACACTTCCCTTGTTGAGAGCCCTTTGCTGGCACAAAGTAACAATGCGAACGTGATTGAACCGCGCTATTGACCGACTAGGTACGGTTGAACTGCAGACAACACGAGTCGTGTACCTCCTTTGTGGTGGAATGACTGTAACTGATAGGCTGTCGGGCCCCCGTCGTCCAATAGGCGCTGCTCATGCATGGTTGTTTACATCTTTGGGCGGGTTTACTGACGTATCTGAACAGTCGAAGGGAGTTTGTCTGTGATACAATATCCACAGTCAATGTCTATCTTCACGAGTTCTGGGAATCGGGGTGATCCAAAACTTTTTTTGATGTGTGTATGATTAACCTTTCACCGACAAAACAAATTTTAGTGCGAGTTGTGGTTACGAAGTGTACAGCTCTTTTTTAAAGCATTTTCCGGCTGAACATTTCATTAACTTAAAAGAGACTTGCGTGTGAGAAGAGATTTACTACGGGTGAGTGCAACTTTACACGCAACAGCAATGCACCGCGCCGATGGGCATAGCTAGGAGTGCGCATCTGTACACCGTTATACTGAAGTAGCTGTACTTTATAAAAAGTGTGCAGTATGTAATCAAATTAATAATTTTTATCGTGGTTTATGTGACTGGCGTAAATAAAGGTGTTCCTTTCCCTACTTCACACTTACAGGTATCGACTTGTCCTTTCTTTTTACTGATATAAGGTACCCTGTGTTCTTAATCAGGGTTCCAGCCATCTCCATACCAAATTTCATCGGAACTATTTCAGATGTTTAGTTATGAAAGCGCATCACGGGTGAATTACCCGAATGAAACGGAATTCGGTAAATTTGACTCACAAGTACAGACAAAGAAATGAAAAATTTGATGATTTGTTCAAGAGAATTTGCTCAACGTATTGAGGGAGTCAATAACACGTAGGTCCACCTCTGGCAGTTATGCAAGCACTTATTCGGCTTGGTATTGATTGACAGAGTTGTTGGACATCCTGTTGAGAGGTATCGTGCCAGACTCCGTGCAACTGCTTGGTTGGATCTTCAAAATACCTAGCTGGTTGGAGGGCCCTGCCCAAAATGGTCCAAACTTCACAACTGGGGAGAGATCCTGCAATATTGCTGGCTAAAGTAGGGTTTGGCAAGCAGCAAGACAAGCTGTAGAAATTCTCGCCGTGTACAAGCGGGCATTATCATGCATAAATTTAAGCCGAAGGTGGCTTGCATTAAGAGCAACAAAACGAGGCCCAGAATATCGTAGATGTACAGCTGTGTTGTAATGATGCTGCAGATGACAACTAAAGAGTGCCTCCTATGAAATGAAATGGCACTCCTGGTTGTCGGAACAGTATTTTATCTTGTGTTACTACATTTCAGCGGAACACGAACTGGTTCATCCGGTGTTCACCCTTTACAAGTCGTAGAGCAGGACTAGGTTTTGTATGGTGTATCACAGCCAAGTTACATAGTTCGATGAAACATGGAACATAAACGGAAGGAACTGCTACAGAGAGTAGAGAAGGTAACTGAAAGAAATACTCAATGAGACGAACAGAAACAACACTTTTATTCAGCTGAAGCCACCAGCGATTGATGGTGGCGTGGGACCACCAAGGACGACAATGCAACCTCTGCAGAGTGTTCGCACACTGGTTACAAGCTCGCCGAGTGGTCTTGTAGTAGGGCGTTCCTCCAGCAGTGTGGTTGAAAACTGTTGGATGGTAGTTGATGCACATGGACGCGCAAAAATACGTCCCTCCGACGCGTCTTACACGTGCCCGATGGGATTTAAGTCAGGGGGATGGGTGGTTCGATACGTTTGCCGAATATCTTCTCTCATTCCAACAGCTCCCGCATTTCCGCACTTAGATGCTTTCGAGTATTCTCATCCATAAAAATGAAATCAGGTGTGATTAACCTCTGGAAAAACTCTCGTGTGGAAAGAGTACATTGTCAAAATAACGTTCATCGGCGGATGCATTGTATTTTAAGTCTTCGAGCTCAGCATGCCTCCCAATAGGATAAAGCTTGGAAAATGTTCCAGTTCGACAATGTTCCTGGGTACATTACGTGTCCCCGCCGCTTCTATATGAGCGTACGACTAGCTTTAACTTGATCTGGATGAGTATAGTCTCGGCAATTTGTTACCATTTTTTTTTTACTAAAAGCTAATTTTTTACATATCTGAATGTTTTTGACGTTATATCTCCTGAACCTTGTCGAATGATACAATTTCACAAATACATTCAGTATTATATGTGAATACTGCCTGCAAAATGTGTTGCCGATAGAGTTTGAAGAAGTAAGGTATGGAAACGTCATTCTTGATGCTGAAGTTATACTACATGCACGACGAAGATGTGGTAAGCGATATATCTTTTTGCTTTCATTATTTTAGGGGAGTGTCATCGAAAAGTCCACCCCGACAGCTGAGCCTTAAGCGCGGCGGTCTGTGACGCCATGGGCCCCGGGTTCGATTCCCAGCTGGGTCGGATATTTTCTCCGCCCAGAGAATGGGTGTTTTTTGTCCTCATTTTCATTTCATCATCATCATCAGTGGAAGGCAACGGGAAACCACCACTGGAATCACTCCCCTAGACGCTCATGCGGTGGACCTCTCTAACGAGGCTTGCCCCATGACAAGACCTGCCGTAAGGCAGAATACAAGGTTTTGTTCTTATTCTGGGTTATATGCGCACCGTGGATTATGCTGCTTTAACACATATACACTCTCACTCCGTTTTCAGCCCACGAGTGGCCTACCGGGACCATCCGACCGCCGTGTCATCCTCAGCGGAGCATGCGGATAGGAGGGGCGTTGGGTCAGCACATCGCTCTCCCGGTCGTTATGATGGTATTCTTGACCGAAGCCGCTACTATTCGGTCGAGTAGCTCCGCAATTGGCATCACGAGGCTGAGTGCACCCCGAAAAATGGCAACAGCCCATGGCGGCCTCGATGGTCACCCATCCAAGTGCCGACCACGCCCGACAGCGTTTATCTTCGGTGATCTCACGGGAACTAGCGTATCCGCTGCGGCAAGGCCGTTGCCTTAACACATGTACACAGTTCTTAAATTTAATAGTTTAGTTATAGTGTTAAACTTTTACTGTAAGGTTATACCTCTTAACGAGTAGATTAAGACAGCATTTTAAATTTTTCAATTCGGTCAATAATTATATGAAGTACTGAAAAAAATTTGGAATTTGGGCTGTGAGTTAATGTAGATACATACCGTATTTCCTGCAGACGCCATTTTTACAGCAAAACACCGTTACCGACTGCAAGGGAGACCATCAGAAGAACTGCTACACGGAGCAGGTAAGAGAAGGTCTAAATGCTTACTCATGAGATTGATTGAAGGACTGATTTACGTCACTTTGCCTCGCACAATGACATGATTTTGACCGGTGTATCCGTACGGCACCGAAATCACAGCTCACGGGCGAAGCGCCTGTTTCTAATTAACAATGTCAGGGGCAAAGAGTGAGAGGGATGTTGCAGTGTGATAACCCTGTTTCGGTATGCCAGTGTCTTTCCTCTGTGTGGCAGCACGAAAAATGACCTGCGTCGGGGCAGCTTAGTTGGCCCAGTGATTAAGTAATAACTGTCAGGCCAGCTACGGAGTGTCAGCGTGCTGACACAGGGATTAGCGACTCGTCCACTGTGCTGCCCCATCGCTGACACAGCGACCGGTCTCTGGCCCTCTACGTCCAGATGGCATTAGATGTCGTCAGGAGGTTCACTCGGTGCAGTATCTGAAAGCTACACGGACTCATATCGTGAGACTGCTTCCAGGTTTGTGTGGCACACTAAGGATGGGACTGCTCACCTCTCCTGTATAATGGTGGAAGTATGCTGGGGTAGTTTGCGTCCTGGGAGGATCTCTCTATATTCTACGTATGGATACACATACGTGTGACATACAAGGTGGAGGGTACTTCATGGTTTCCAGGTATTCGTTTCATTCACGTACGAAGCATGGAGAGAACGCGTGGTGTAGATCGCCTAGTACGAACGGCGTTAGGTAAGTATACAACATATTATTTCTCGGTCAATTTCGGTTGAAAAAACGCCGGAATTTCTAGTGGGACATCGTGGAATATTCCTTCTTCAGTCCTTATAGTCTCATCAAGTTCCGATAAGTAGTGGTTCTATATGTAACCTTTAAAATGGTCTAGCCGGCTGGGGTGGCCGAGCGTTTCTAGGTCTACATCTACATTTATACTCCGCAAGCCACCCACCGGTGTGTGGCGGAGGGCACTTTACGTGCCACTGTCATTACCTCCATTTTCTGTTCTAGTCGCGTATGGTTCGCGGGAATAACGACTGTCTGAAAGCCTCCGTGCGCGCTCGAATCTCTCTAATTTTACATTCGTGATCTCCTCCGGAGGTATAAGTAGGGGGAAGCAATATATTCGATACCTCATCCAGAAACGCACCCTCTCGAAACCTGGCGAGCAAGCTACACCGCGATGCAGAGCGCCTCTCTTGCAGAATCTGCCACTTGAGTTTGATAAACATCTCCGCAATGCTATCACTGTTACCAAATAACCCTGTGACGAAACGCGCCGCTCTGCTTTGGATCTTCTCTATCTCCTCCGTCAACCCGCTCTGGTATGGATCCCACACTGATGAGCAATACTCAAGTATAGGTCGAACGAGTGTTTTGTAAGCCACCTCCTTTGTTGATGGACTACATTTTCTAAGGACTCTCCCAATGAATCTCAACCTGGTACCCGTCTTACCAACAATTAATTTTGTATGATCATTCCACTTCAAATCGTTCCGCACGCATACTCCCAGATATTTTACAGAAGTAACTGCTACCAGTGTTTGTTCCGCTATCACATAATCACATAATAAAGGATCCTTCTTTCTATGTATTCGCAATACATTATATTTGTCTATGTTAAGGGTCAGTTGCCACTACGCTGCAGATCTTCCTGCATTTCGCTGCAATTTTATAATGCTGCAACTTCTCTGTATACTACAGCACCATCCGCGAAAAGCCGCATGGAACTTCCGACACTATCTACTAGGTCATTTATATATATTGTGAAAAGCAATGGTCCCATAACACCCCCCTGTGGCACGCCAGAGGTTACTTTAACGTCTGTAGACTTCTCTCCATTGATAACAACATGGTGTGTTCTGTTTGCTAAAAACTCTTCAATCCAGCCACACAGCCGGTCTGATATTCCGTAGGCTCTTACTTTATTTATCGGGCGACAGTGCGGAACTGTATCGAACGCCTTCCGGAAGTCAAGGAAAATAGCATCCACCTGGGAGCCTGTATCTAACATTTTCTGGGTCTCATGAACAAATAAAGCGAGTTGGCTCTCACACAATCGCTGTTTCCGGAATCCATGTTGATTCCTACAGAGTAGATCTGAGTTTCCAAAAACGACATGATACGCGAGCAAAAAACATGTTCTAAAATTCTACAACAGATCGACGTCAGAGATATAGGTCTATAGTTTTGCGCATCTGCTCAACGACCCTCCTTGAAGACTGGGGATACCTGTGCTCTTTTCCAATCATTTGGAACCTTCCGTTCCTCTAGAGACTTGCGGTACACGGCTGTTAGAAGGGGGGCAAGTTCTTTCGCGTACTCTGTGTAGAATCGAATTGGTATCCCGTCAGGTCCAGTGGACATTCCTCTGTTGAGTGATTCCAGTTGCTTTTCTATTCCTCGGACACTTATTTCGATGTCAGCCATTTTTTCGTTTGTGCGAAGATTTAGAGAAGGAACTGCAGTGCGGTCTTCCTCTGTGAAACAGCTTTGGAAAAAGGTGTTTAGTATTTCAGCTTTACGCGTGTCATCCTCTGTTTCAATGCCAACATCATCACGGAGTGTCTGGATATGCTGTTTCGAGCCACTTACTGATTTAACGTAAGACCAGAACTTTCTAGGATTTTCTGTCAAGTCGGTACATAGAATTTTACTTTCGAATTCACTGAACGCTTCACGCCCTCCTTACGCTAACTTTGACATCGTTTAACGTCTGTTTGTCTGAGAGGTTTTGGCTGCGTTTAAGCTTGGAGTGAAGCTCTCTTTGCTTTCGCAGTAGTTTTCTAACTTTGTTGTTGAACCACGTTGGGTTTTTCCCGTCCCTCGCAGTTTTACTCGGCACGTACCTGTCTAAAACGCATTTTACGATTGCCTTGAACTTTTTCCATAAACACTCAACATTGTCAGTGTGGGAAAAGAAATTTTCGTTTTGATCTGTTAGGTAGTCTGAAATCTGCCTTCTATTACTCTTACTAAACAGAAAAACGTTCCTTCCTTTTTTTATATTCCTATTAACTTCCATATTAAGGGATGTTGCAACGGCCTCACGATCACTAATTCCCTGTTCTGCACTTACAGAGTCGAAAAGTTCGGGTCTGTTTGTTATCAGTAGGTCCAAGATGTTATCTCCACGAGTCGGTTCTCTGTTTAATTGCTCGAGATAATTTTCGGATAGTGCACTCAGTATAATGTCACTCGATGCTCTGTCCCTACCACCCGTCCTAAACATCTGAGTGTCCCAGTCTATATCTGGTAAAGTGAAATCTCCACTTAAGACTATAACATGCTGAGGAAATTTATGTGAAATGTATTCCAAATTTTCTCTCAGTTGTTCTGCCACTAATGCTGCTGAGTCGGGAGGTCGGTAAAAGGAGCCAATTATTAACCTAGCTCGGTTGTTGAGTGTAACCTCTACCCATAATAATTCACAGGAACTATCCACTTCTACTTCACTACAGGATAAACTACTACTAACAGCGACAAACGCGCCACCACCGGTTGCATGCAACCTATCCTTTCTAAACACCGTATGTGTCTTTGTAAAAATTTCGGCAGAATTTATCTCTGGCTTCAGCCAGCTTTCTGTACCTATAACGATTTCAGCTTCAGTGCTTTCTATCAGCGCTTGAAGTTCCGGTACTTGAGTCTGGAACCGCGTGACCGCTACGGTCGCAGGTTCGAATCCTGCCTCGGGCATGGATGTGTGTGATGTCCTTAGGTTAGTTAGGTTTAAATAGTTCTAAGTTCTAGGGGACTGATGACCTCAGATGTTAACTCCTATAGTGCTCAGAGCCATTTTTTAAAATGGTCTCTGTGAAGGAGGTACGTTCCAAGCAGAGAGCTGTCATTGGGTTTCTTTGGGTGGAAAACTAGAAAATCAGAGATATTCATAGGCGCTTGAAGAATGTCTACGGAGACCTAGCATTGAACAACATCACGGTGAGTCGTTGGGCGACGCATCTGTCATTTTCGCAACAAGGTCGTGCGCACCTGTCCGATCTCCCAAGTACTGGGCCAGCCGCACACAGCTGTGACTCCTGCAATATTGGAACGTGCGGACACTCTCAAGATGCTAAGGAACTTCTCCTTCAGAACACAAGACCTCACCCCAGACGAGTTCACAGAACTTCATCTTCTGTTATTCCTCATACACGCTACGTCCCGGATCTCGCACCTTCAGACTCACATCTTTTTGGCCCAATAATGGACGCATTTCCCGGGTAACGGTACGTGGATGATGGGAATGTTATTGATGCAAGAGGACGTTGGCTCCGTCGTGTTAGAGTAGTACCGTGCGGGCATATAGGCCCTCCTAGTATGACCGTCACAGAAAGCAGATTATGGAAAAAAAAACGATTTTGTAAGCAAAAGAGTAGGGAATACAACCAACCTACTTTCAGAAATACAAATGTGTTGCATTACTTTCTGAACGACCCTCGTATTTTCAATTCCTATGGAAGTCATTCGTGGGAGTTTGTATTATACTCTTAGGTTACTCACTAAAACATGGTTTTTGAAACTTTGTAAGCAGGTCTTTTTGACATAATTCGCGTCTGTCTTGGAGCGACTTTCCACCTCACTTCTTCCTGCATCTCCGCGATGCTCATCTGTGGTTCAAACACACTTGTGGGCAATCGTGGTGTCCTCCTTTTTGTACTTTCATTATCCATTGTTAGTCCTATTTCTTACGCGTTCCTCTTGCTTGAACAGTATTCTAGAATTGGTCGCATAAGTTTTTGTAAGTAATTTCTGTCTAGAGTGACTGCATTTTCCTAGTATACTACCAACGAACACAAATCTGCGCTTGCTTTACTACTGAGTCTCTGTGAACTTTCCGCTTAATATAGCTGCAAATAGTCGTACGTATGCAGAACGAGATTTTCTCTCTGCAGCGGAGAGTTCGCTGATATGAAACTTCCTGGCAGATTAAAAGTGTGTGCCGGACCGGGACTTTAACTCGGGATCTCTGCCTTTCGCGGGCAAGTGCTCTGTCTGTTGTAAGTACCTGTTTTTATCAGTTGACCTAATTTAGAACATGTATTGTGTTCGAACGTAATAAATTACCTCGAAGAAAACGGTCTATTGACACACAGTCAACATGGGTTTAGAAAACATCGTTCCTGTGAAACACAACAAGCTCTTTATTCACATGATGTGCTGAGTGCTATTGACAAGGGATTTCAGATCGATTCCGTATTTCTGGTTTTCCGGAAGGCTTTTGACACTGTACCATACAAGCGGCTCGTAGTGAAGTTGCGTGCTTATGGAATATCGCCTCAGTTATGTGACTCGATCTGTGATTTGATGTCAGAGAGGTCACAGTTCGTTGTAATTGACGGAAAGTCATACAATAAAACAGAAGTGATTTATGGCGTTCCCCAAGGTAGTGTTATAGGCCCTATGCTGTTCCTTATCTATATAAACGATTTGGGAGGCAATTTGGGCAGCCGTCTTCGGTTGTTTGCAGACGACACTGTCATTTATCGACTAATAAAGTCATCAGAAGATCAAAACAAACTGCAAAACGATTTAGAATAAATATAGAAATGGTGCGAAAAGTGGCAATTGACCTTAAATAACGAAAAGTATGAGGTCATCCACATGAGTGCTAAAAGCAACGCGTTAAACTTCGGTTACACGATAAATCAGTCTAATCCAAAAGCCGTAAATTCAACTAAATATCTAGGTATTACAATTACGAACAATTTAAATTGGAAGGAAAACATAGAAAATGTTGTGGCGTAGGCTAACCAAAGACTGCGTTAAAATTGGCAGGACAGTTAGAAAATGTAACAAACCTACTAAGGAGACTGCCTACACTACGCTTGTCCGTCCTCTTTTAGAATACTTTTGCGCGATGTGGGATCTTTACCAGACAGGTCTGACTGAGTACATCGAAAAAGTTCAAAGACAGGCAGCACGCTTTGTATTATCGCGAAATATGGGAGAGAGTGTCACAGAAATAATATAGGATTTGGGATGGACATGATTAAAAGAAAGGCGTTTTTCGTTGCGACGGAATCTTCTCACGAAATTTCAACCACCAACATTCTCCTCCGAATGCAAACATATTTTGTTGACACCGACTTACATAGAGAAGAACGATCACAAAGATAAAATAATGGAAATCAGAGCTCGTACGGAAAGATATAGGTGTTCATTCTTTCCGCACGCTATACGAGATTGGAATAATAGATAATTGTGAAGGTGTTTCGATGAACCCTCTGCCAGGCACTTAAATGTGATTTCCAGAGTATTCATGTAGACGTAGACGTAGATGCAGTTAGTATAATTTGATATTTTAATCATATGATACTGCGCTCTGCATTTATGAAGTGCACAGTTTTGCATTTCTAGCCATTTAATGCAAATTACCAATCTTTGAAAAGTTGTCAACATATGACTGAATATTTCTGCTGCCTTTTACAGACAGTACTTCATTATTTTTAACGACATCATCTACGAAAAGTCTGGGGGCACTATTAACGTTCTTTGCAAGGTCATTAATACACAGCATTAACAGGAAAGGTGCCACTGTATTTCGCTGTACCGCGCCCTAAATTACTTCTACTTCTGTTTGCAAATCTCCGGCTAGGATAACATGCTGCGCCCTGCCTGCCAAGAAGTTCTCAATATAGCCACAATTTTCGCTTCATACGCCATACTTACATACTTACAATAACAAGCATACGTGAGATATTGAGTAAAATGCCTTTCCAAACTCAAGACGTACTGCAGCTACTTGAGTACCTTCAACCACAGTTGGGTTACGTATGACAGGTGTTGTTGGCATCCATGCTGGTTGGCGTGGCGGAAATCAGTCTGTTCGAGATACCTCATTACGTTCGAGCTAACAATCAGCGCCGGCCGCTGTGGCCGATCGGTTCTAGGCGCTTCAGTCTGTAACCGCGCTGTTAGTGCGGTCGCAGGTTCGAATCCTGCTTCGGGCATAGATGTGTGTGATGTCCTTAGGTTGGTTAGGTTTAAGTAGTTCTAAGTTATAGGGGACTAATGACCTCAGATGTTAAGTCCCATAGTGCTCAGAGCCATTTGAACCATTTTTTAACTATCAGCAATAATCATATTAAGTACGAAGCCATTAGATAGGCATTCTGGAATTCAGGCTCTTTAGTACTGTAGATACATACCGCATTTCTTCCGGAATCTAGTTTAATAGCACAGTAGCGCTACCGACTGCAAGGGATACGATCGGAAGAACTGCTACACCGAGCACTTAAAGAAGGTCTAAATGCTTTCTCACGAGATAAATTAAAAGTCTGATTTACCTCACTTTGCCTCACACAGTCATATGAATTAAGGTCCTACAACAGAAGGATGGTAAGAATATTGGACAGCAGTTTTGGTGACTCGCTTCAGCTACCAGTGTTGTAGTCCTGTGGGACCTCTGCTTCCTTACAACAACTCGTCACAGATTTAAAAAAAAAAATGGTTCAAATGGCTCTAAGCTCTATGGGACTTAACTTCTGAGGCCATCAGCTCCCTAGACTTAGAACTACTTAAACTAACCTAAGAACATCACACACATCCATGCCCGAGGCTGGATTCGAACCTGCTACCGTATCAACAGCGCGGTTCCGGACCGTAGCGCCTAGAACTGCTCGGTCACAGCGGCCGGCACAGATTTCTGTTTGAAGGAGTTACAGTATTATTTACTTAGAGGAGGGGCTAACTCAGCCATAAATTGGGTATAGAATACTCTGTAGCTCTCTTCTGCGAAGAGACAGCCTTGTCAAGTTACTGAGGTATCATATTAGAAAAAAAGGAAAAATAAGAACATTAGAAAAGACGACGACGAGCCACGAAGGAATTACTGGAATGGGACAGAAATCAGTAGATATGATGCACACACACAGACGAAAAAATCACTACAATTTCAGAAAAATTTGATGAATTATTCAAGAGAAAGAGCTTCACAAACAGAGCAAGTGAATAACGTAACACCTTGCTCCACCTCTGGCCCTTATGCAGACAGTTTTTCGGCTTGCCATTGGTTAATAGAGCTGTATGTCCTCCTGAGCGATGTCGTGACAAATTCCGCCCAATTGGCGAGTTAGGTCGTCAAAATCCTGAGCTGACAGAAGGGCCCTGCCTGTATTGTTCAACCACTGTCACTCGGGGAGAGATTCGTCAGGCTTGCTGGTCTAGGTAAGGTTTGATGAGCACAAAGACAAGCAGTAAAAACTCTCGCCACTTGTGGTCGGGAATTATTTTGCTGAAATGTAAGCACAGGATGGCTTGCCATGAAGGCGATAAAACGGGACGTAGAATATTATCGACGCACCGCTATGCTGAAAGGGAGCCGACGTTAACAAGAAAAGGGGTCTGCTATGAAAAGAAATTTAATCCCAGTCCATCACTCCTGGTTGTTGCCCTTCGTGGGGAGCCATCCTGGGCTTACACTGTAGCAAGATTACGCCCATCCGAAAGACACGACAAGAGTTGCTACGGCTTCTCTTCGTGCTCGCCAAACCCTAACTCGCCCAGCAACGTCGCAGGATATCTCCCCAAATGAGAACGTTTGGAACATTATGGTCAGGGACCTCCAACCAGCTCGGGATGTTTACGATTTAACGCGGCAGTTGGACAAGATATATCATGACGTCGTTCAGCAGGACATGCAACAACTCTGTCAATCAATGGCAAGCCGACTAACAACTTGCAGAAGGTCCCGAGTTTGACCAACGCGTTATTATCTTGTTCAATTTGTGAAGGTTTTTTTTCTTGAATAAATCACCCAATTTTTCTGAAAGTGTAATCATTTGTTTGTCTGTATATACATATCTCATCTACCGATGTTTCTTGTCCTAGAGTGTAATTTACATGGAAAATTCGTAGGAAATCTTCACGGCCTAAAAGTAAACATTGGTTCTTAGAAACAAAGACACTTTTTGCTGATCATCGTCTCCCCAACAACTTTATGAATCTAATGAACAGTGATAAAACAGCTGGCACAGACAACTTGTCTCTCTGACATAAGTTTCAGAATTTACTTCTGGCAGTAAGAAGACATGGACTGTTGAAGCCAAGATCATTCAAAACTGCTACTTATTCAGCAAGGAATGACGTTTTGTAGGAATATTATTCTCAGTGTCGTTGAGAAACAGCTGAAATAGGAAAAATTAAACAAAAGACAGGATTCGATGAGGTTGCTCTGAGGCTGTGTACCGAAATTGCACCTGAACTACGTCATACTTTAATCATAAAATACCCTACATCTTTGGGGCAAAAGCAGCTCTGTGATTGAGGTATAAACTCAGGTCACACCTGTCTACATAAGTGATCCAGAAAACTACCGTCAAATCTCACTGAGGTCCACCCAGTCAAGAATCCTACAACGTGTTCCGAGCTGAAATATAATGAGATATCTCGAACAGAATGCGCGCCTCCACTTTAAATAGAATGCACCTAAGAACATTGGTTCACGTGAAACCCAACTTGTCCTTTTTCCTCACAACATCCTTAAATATGTGGAGCAAGTCTACCCATGGATGCAGTATCTCTTGACTTCCGTATAGCCTACGAATTGGTACTTCACCTACGATTATTAACAGTGCGATCACAAAGGGGTACCAAATAATATGCGTGACTGAATTACAGAATTGATTTTCCCTTGGACCAACTTACAAGCTAGATATACGAATGTTGTGTATGGAAATACGACAAAGGTTAGAATCTAGCGCACCACAAGGGGCAGAAGGCTTAGGTAAACTATTTCTAGTTTCTGTATATTCCCAGATTTACGCGAGCTGGAACAGAGAAATCAACTCTTCATTCTTAAATATTAGAGAGATCTTATACGCTACAAGAAGCAAATACTGCATTAAATATCTAAATGTTAGAAGAAAGATATGACCTACCTTTTCCTGTACGTGGCTGTCAAATATACGCTGTCGGAAAACTGTCTGTACCTACACTGTTGTAAATCATAACATTGGTCATCTAGAGCTCCCGCGAGCACGTAAAAGTGTAGCGACACGACGTGGTACGGACTCGACTACTTTCTGAAGTAGTGCTGGAAAGAACTGACACCTTGAATCCTGCAGGGCTGTCCATAAATCCTTAAGAGTACGAGAGGGTGGAGATCTCTTCTGAACTGCGCGTTGCAAGGCATCCCAGATATGCTCAATAATGTTTATGTCTGGGGCGTCTGGTGGCCAGTGGAAGGCTTTAAACTCAGAACAGTGTTTCTGGAGAGACTCTGGACATGTTGGGTGTCGCGTTGTCTTGCTGGAATTAACCAAGTCCGTCAGAATACACAATGATCATGAATGGATGCAGGTGATCAGACAGAATGCTTACGTACGTGTCACCTGTCAGAGTCGTATCTAGACGTATCAGGGGTCCCATAACACACCAACTAGACGCTCCCTACACCATTACAGAGCCTCCACCAGCTTCAACAGCCCCCACTGAAATGCAGGGTCCATGTATTTATGAGGTTGTCTCCATGCTCGTACACGTCCATCCGCTCGATACAATTTGAAACGAGGCTTGTCCGACCAGACAACATGTTTCCAGCAATCAACAGTCCAATGTCGGTGTTGACGGACCTAGACGAGGCGGAAAGCTTTGTGTCGTGCAGTCATCAAGGATACACGACTAGGCATTCGGCTCCGAAAGACCATATCGATGAGATTTCGTTGAATGGTTCACACGCTAACACTTGTTAATGGCCCAGCACTGAAACCCGCAGTAATTTGCGGAAGGGTTGCACTTCTGCCACATTGAACGATTCTTTTCAGTCGTCTTTCGTCCCATTCGTGCAGGATCTTTTTTCGGCCGCAGCGATGTCGGATATTTGATGTTTTACAGATTCCTGACATTCAGGGTATACTCGTGAAACGATCGTACGGAAAAATCTCCACTTCATTGCTACGTCGGAGATGCTGTGTCCCATCGCTCGTGCTCGACTAAAACACCACATTCAAACTCAGTTAAATCTTGATGACCTGCCATTGTATCAGCAGCAACCGATCTTACAACTGCGCCAGACACTTGTTGTCTTATAAATGCGTTGTCGACCGCAGCGCCGTATTCTGCCTGTTTACATATCTCTGTACTTGAATACGCATGCCCATACCAGTGTCTCTGGCAATTCAGTGTAAGACAGACAGATTGCAATTGTTGTGTCCGGACATATAGCCCACCAACAAAGCAGCTCGGCGCCACAGGTAGCCGACACATGAGATCCTAGGGGCCACGGGAACGAGAGCCGAAAAATTACGAATTCCAGATGACAACCAGCACAGTGTGTTGTCAAGGGCAACTCAGGACGCCTTAGCTGCGACCCAGGGAGATCACTTCACCACACCTCTCCAAGGAGGTATGGGTTGGGCCCATCACACGGCCGCAACCAGTCTGCGACAGGTTCTTCCACCGGCACTTAAAACGCAGCACGACGTATAAGACGGTGGTTATTTGCTTTTGCAGGAAACGGTCTTTAGTTCCTGCTAATCTGTGATTACGTGGACAAAATATTTCTTGGAATTCGACAGTAGAGTATGTGTGGGTCACCTGGGCTAACAGTTTTTTCTCCAAAAACACATTGAGGCACTTCGGATTAAGGCGTATGGCATGGCCAAATGACTTCTCCGTTTCTTTGCTACTAAAAAAAGAAATTACACGGCGAAATTTCGGCTATAAAAAGTGACGATACTCTCCAAGGTCCTATATGGCAGCTCGGTCTGGGATCAGCTAGCGCCACTCAAATCGGCCATCTGCAGGTTCTCCGAAATAAAATCCTTCGGTGGATATTGTGTGCCAGTAGGTGCGCTTGCATCGTCGTCTTGTGCGCAGAAACCCGTACGGTCACGAACATGGAAGCAGCGGACGACGAAATTGCACCACAAGATTGATATCCTGTGACACTCCATATATAACATACTATAGGCCGGACTGTTCCTTTCCCATAACACATGTATTCGGTGCTACGTTCGTTGGAACAATAGCAATATCACTCGGTGTTAAGTTTACACGAAAAGTCTGTCAATGAAGTGATTATCTGCATCCTCTCACTTTAGACTTTGAAGTCGGAATAGTCTTCAACGATGGAGATTCAAGCTACGTCGTGAAAAAGGGCCACCAGTTGAAACTTGCTCACCAGCCAGGACAACATTGCCTACAGAACCCACCTCGAGCCGCTAGCTGTTCACGTGTACGCTACGCTATGACTTGGCCTCATTAAGTCCTAGCAACAGGGCTTTGGTACTTTAGTATCCAATGCCTGGTTACTGTTTCATGTTCTTGGACTACCGTTCTTAACTGTGATCCTTCCATACAACGTTATAGATTTGTCTGTTACGACAAACAGTTGCAATCAGTGTACTTAATTGGTTTAACATAGATACTCATAAACAGAATCCGTTGTGACTTTCTAGTTTTTAACTCGAACAGTCATTTACTACAGAACAGAGAACTTTTACACTTGTTCCTTGTCTACCTGGGCTGAGCTTGCTTACCGAACCCTGGACGTTCCACTTCATACGTAATGTTGTACAAAGACAAACGGATGGCTGTTGTTTCCTCGTTCCATTGGCAAATGCTATAGGATTGGAAGTGTTTAACATCGCTATAATGTATCTTCCGCCATGCGCTGAACGATGGCTCACAGATTACGTATGTTGATGTTTGTGTATTAACATTTTTTTCGGAAGTTTTCTTCGGTTTATGCGGCAACAACTCTTCGCCAATTATTGATCATCGTATACTGTGGCCCACATTATCACTTCAATTTATGCTGAGTTATCGGAAATATAACGCTTCAGCCACCTGCGGCAACAGTGCGTCCCATTTCATTACTGACCAAGTATTACATATCTGAAAATTTAATTCGCGAGTTGTAGGTTTAATTTCCCAACGGACTCCTCTTATCCGGCGAACGCGTGATTGGAGACAGAACCAGTGCGCATCAGGTATCTCCGCAACCGGCCGCGTCACATTTTTCCTGCTGGATGTACTGCGTTACCCCACAACCGAGATGATAAGTTGATCAGCGTGTGTGCAATTTCGTAAAGAAACAGCCGTGAACAGAAAAAGTGCACACTTTTCTCGAAAGCTTCACATTAACTAAACAGTCCTTCGTCTTAATATGAACATAACTCTTCCAATACAGTATCAGATACACTTAAATTAAAAGTAGCCATAAATGTCTATGATGCTGCTCGGCTTGTTGTTACTTAAATTTTTAAGGCTGAGAACAGCCATTTGATTCTCAAAGGTCAAACAGCTCTGACGGAACAGGATCCTCAATAATATTACTTTTACCAGAATCAACCATGTTCACCCAGAAATTTAATAAATAAAATTTGTCTTCCGAAATAAGATGGAATCTAACAAAAGATGTTGAAAGGGAGAGAAATATCACGCATTACCTATGAAATGAGCGCTAGAGCCCCTTGTACGTTACTTTGGGATACATAAAAATTCTAAATTTTGACAGTTCCAAAAATTGTCTGAATATTATATTCACTTAGACAGAAAATATTAGTAGTATTCTCCAAAAAAGGTAAACAAGTTCCCAAAATGGATCTAGAGTGCTGCGGTACAACGAGTTCTGAGATGTAACCAACGTCTTTGTGGTTTAGTCTTCACGCCGCGTAGATGCTTCATCAGTTAGAATGTCCGCAGCTTGTGGTCTAGTGGCTGGCGTTGCTGCCTCTGGATCACGGGTGTGTGGGTTCGATTCCTGGCCGGGTTGCGGATTTTCTCTGCCTGGGGACTGGGTGTTTGTGTTGGCCTAATCGTTTCATCATCGTTCGTGAAAGTAGCTAGAGAGGACTGTGTAAAGATTGTGACCTTTTATGGGCGTTGATGACCGCGCAGTTGATCGTCCACAAACCAAACATCATAATCAGTTATAATACATCTATTATTTCACGATTATGCTCGGTGATGGATCCTTTTACTCACTTGTATTTTACCAGAAAATCAGTTAAAATGTCTAATAATTCGGCGTAAAATTTACATAAACGCACAAAAATCACAAAAATAGAGGTGAAACGCTCAAAAATTGTATGTATATTTAAAAACAAAGAAAACATAAAATAAAAAATTTCCCTCCTAGAAAGTGCAGTAGTTACATGTAAATACCAAAAGAATGAAAACTACGTCAGAAAGAAAGTGTTCTCACGTAGATTTTATGCTACAGTCAAAAAAATTTAACAACTAAGTAAACCGCAGTTGAATCTTTTGAAAATATTAAAAATGTTTCAAAAGGTCTGAGAGGAGTTTACGTGAGGTACGTAACAATGAGAAGCCGTATTTGTAAATTCAGTACAATAATTACACATGTATTACCATGTTTATGAGGGGAGAGTTTTCTAATAATTATAATGTCCTATGGAATACCGCTTACAGGGGGGGGGGGGGGCATACAAAATTCCCCTCACAATTTTGATTTATATTGATAGGCTGTATGGGGCTCCACTATGATTACAACACATGTAAATAGGGAGACGCAACTCTCAATCGTTTTGGAGCAAGTCAGGCTAAAAAATTTTAGGCTATTTATATACTTTGTATGGTAGCTAGTATTCAAGTATTCCACAGTCGGGAGAATAAGCGTTTAGTCTCATAGCAGCGAGGTATTTGAATCGAATCTCACTGCCGGTACTTCTTTTCATTACCATGCAATTCTAACAAGAGATATGTGTGGTACCCTATGAAAACTCGATGTCACCGGGAACCGTTTATGAGCGTAAACGAAGTTTTTATTGCAATAGAAACATTTTAAAAAACTTATGAAAATGCAAAAATTCGACATGCATTACATGTGCTATATGTGACAAGAAAAATCGTTTCCCAAGTTTCTATGAGGAGAATCATTGTTATTCGTACAGTATTCCATAGGTTGCATATATATACTTGTCTCAATTGCAGGTACGGTAATATAAATACAATGACTATACCGATTTGATTTAAAGTTCTCGTATATCCTTTCCTTGCTTCCAGTCTCCCTACGAAAACTTCTTTTCTTCTTCTTTCAGAATAAAGGTTACAAAAATAATAAATGAATCATCAAATACTGATAATTTGTAGAGTCATAATGAATCTGTTGTTAGAATTACGCGGAACTGGGAAATAGCATCGACAGCGAGATTCGATACACACACGTCGCGCTTGTGAAACAGCTCTAACTAGCTCGGATGTGGAATCGTGTATACTAGTCACCGCGCAAAGTATATAATCACGCTCGCAGTTTTCAACTCGATTTTCTCGACAACGGTTGAGGGTTGTGTCTTGCTGTTTACACATGGTGAAGCTCT
Organism: Schistocerca cancellata; assembly: GCF_023864275.1. NCBI lineage: Eukaryota > Metazoa > Arthropoda > Insecta > Orthoptera > Acrididae > Schistocerca > Schistocerca cancellata. Next base: position 386,002,330 of record NC_064634.1, read on the forward strand.
AGCCGTGCCCTACTCACCCTGTTAATATGAACCATATCGGCGATGGGTAGTTCATTCGGTCTCTCTGTCTGAAATGCCACGTCGTCTTTCTACAGTGGCGGACTATAAACAATATTCCAATAGCGTATTCCGTATTACGAACTGCAAGAGTAATTGTTCTCTTGAAAAAGATCCTGAGGCAGTAGAAAATGCGTTATTTACATCCTTCTTGCTGGGCGTTGTGTTCGACAGTGCAGAACAAACGGATTTCATACAGAAAAACGTAATGTCCGCCACCTTCTCTGCGCTAAATACTTCTCACCAACGTTTTAGGTTTGCTATTAATTTTTTAAATATTAGTGTATGGCAAGAACCACTTTAATACATTTACGTTTATAGCTCACAGCACTTATCCAGTGTCAAAAAACAGCCTACTTAGTAATCCTTTAACTCCACAAACCGAACGTCGTAGCTTTCATATTATTTCTTGAGGTATTTATCTATGACTAGAAGAACTTTGATACGGTTATACATCTACCTTGGATCCAGGACTCTGGATTGAAAATTGTCTATTTAGTAAGTATTTCTCTGAGCTGTTTCAACATCAAAGCTTTTATATTACTTCCTGAGGTATTACCTCATGATGAAAATCGCTTTGATGTATTTATTAAATTCACAGTCCGCGCTGTATACTGAAAACAGTCTATATTGCTTTTATTATGCGTACGTCATTGCCTACTAACAAAGGCTTTCTCCTGTGGTACTCCCCTTGTCATAAATGCACACTGTTATGTATCAATAGAAAGAAGTTCCCTCTCTAGAAATCAAGTAAATACAGCACAAAATACTGACATGTACATTAAACAGGTCTGTAGTTTTATTGATATTCTGTGAGAGGGGGCCGTCATGTTTTCCATTTTTCTGCTTTTTCAGTTTGAGATGTGAACCGTAATTCTGTTCTTGTTCCTGAACTTCACTTTCTATCTTGTCAATTATGCTACATCTCTGAGACTCTCCGGATACGTTACAAGCGGGAGTGACGGTGCATTGTAAAAGTACAAAAGTTTTTCTTTACTTACATTACTTCGTAAGGTTCATGCCATTGTACTTTTCATAAACATAAGTTAAATTTCTCTATCTTATGCTAACAGAAATTTCGTCTTCATGCGATGTGTTATGCCTCAAGTATTTGAAATTTGCTACTTGGTCTATTATTCTTCCCATTTATTATAGATTTTGACCTCATTTTGTTTTCTCTATAAAATCCCCACCTTTGTTTGTTATCGTATATCCGCAGATTGTGTGAAGCACAGATACTTCCCAGTTGATACGTTAGTCTTTGTATATTATTGTCACTGTTAGTAATAATCACCTGGTCATTTAAAAATGGCATCACCAGTATATAGACTTGGTTTTTAAAAGAGTAAATGGTAGTTCATTTATTGATTCCCAGAGGAGTGTTTTCTGATGCAGTTTAAAATGTTGTTGTTGTGGTCTTCAGTCCTGGGACAGGTTTGATGCAGCTCTCCATGCTACTCTATCCTGTGCAAGCTTCTTCTTCTCCCAGTACCTACTGCAATCTACATCCTTTTGAATCTGCTTAGTGTATTCATCTCTTGGTCTCCCTCTACGATTTTTACCTTCCACCTTGCCCTCCAATACTAAATTGGTGATTCCTTGATGCCTCAGAACATGTCCTACCAACTGATCCCTTCTTCTAGTCAAGTTGTGCCACAAACTTCTCCCCAATCCTATTCAATACCTCCTCGATAATAATAAAATATTCATGATGTTGCTTTAACAGATAAGGTGAAGGTTAACAGATAAAGTGAGAAGTGATAATGAAAACTAGCGCCTGACCGGCACTCAAACCTGGATTTCCCCTTTACCGCGAACGGCCACCTTAGACATTTTGAATGTTCGAACACGCCTCCAGGACTGAACCAATCTTTCATTTGTCACTATGTGTCTATGACCTGCGCTTGCATCGTTGCTGCGATTCCTACACAGGGGGGCTTTCATTATTATTAGCGCGGCCTTGTCTAGACATACACGCAAGTCTGAAGGACATTGCGTTGTACAAAGTATGACGCAGGCACTGAAAATAGTAGTTTGTGATTTCTCTCACGGTCAATGTTGCGGAGACCGATAAGAAGCTGGCAGTTCCTGTGGCCAATGATGGCAGAATCGTCGAAGCGAATAAATAGTTAGACATAAGAAAATTCAAGGACGTAGCCAAAGTCATCATAGGCGTGAGGATCGGGAGCGATCCAAATGGAAAAAAAGAAAACACAGGTTAGTCACTCTACCACCAACGGCCCGAATCGAAAACTTCAGACAGTAGCGAGAACTACTGAACAAGCCGTGGTATAAAGCCCGAGTGTCGCTGACCTTTCATACTCGGCGTGGGTGTGGGATCCAAACCACTGTCGAATACTAGAGTTTCTTTCAGAAAATGTCTTGAGATCAGGTTAATATACCAGCTCTAAAATCAGTTTTAGGTTTTGAATTTCTGAACGCCCATCTCACGCCCATCTCATTCCAGTATCGCTCTGTCGGTACGCATGCGACAGCATGCGTAGCTAATATGTTCTAAAACGCCGCGCACAAAAACAGGATTTTTCCGGTGTTCATACCTCACGTTCTATTTACGATAAAAAGTTTGAGTCAAGTGCTTTGCATTGCCCTTGGGCTGGGGACCATTTGTATATCCAGCAGCATGATCGTCCTAAGGTCACTATCCAAGTATAAATATTACACTCTTCCTCCTGCTTAGGAGAATAGAGAAAATCTGTTTCTTCCTTTTACATTTGACGTGGTCTACTGTGTTCTTGATGGGACTTATGGAGGCACCATTAGTTCATGGGTGGTTCCTCGGAGAAATGCAAAAACTGGTTTTTTAAATATATTTTCGCCGTCGCCAGCGGATTAAAATACAGTTGTGGATTCCAAGAATGTTATGTACAGCAAATGGCTAAAATTTTTATTTTGTTAAACATTTTACCTTTATCCGTTTCCAAGAACAGGGGTTACCCTACTCGTTCACGTAAAATCCAGTGTCAGGATAAAACATAGTTTATAAAGTGACGTAGCACGGAGAAATATGCTGTTAAGTGTCTCCGCTTTCATCTGGGAGTTCCATGTTGTAGTACTGAAGCACTTGCAAAATTTTTTTGCACGTAAAATCTGGTCTAAGGTGTAAAATTAGTTCTGCGTTATTCCAGTTTCACATAAGTAAACTATCTAAATTTTACTGATCAATACATTTATTTTCACGTGAGTTACACGCCCTGCTGCAGCAGGGAAAATCGCGGAGCCAGCAGTTAAATGCTCGATAAATGCAAATATGATCCTGTTTATTTAAAAGACTCTGACTGAAAGTTGGGGTACCAGCTGCTTCATACCTTTCCCAACAGCTTAAAAAGTTTTCCAAAAAATTTTGGCTTGCGAGCATATTCGCGCTTTCTTATGGTGACACAGTGGCAGTGGCAACGAGAAGGAAAGGTAATAACTACTGGAAGGTAGTAGACCAGGCTGTTCCAACCGAGCTCCAGGGAGGCGGAGCGCTCCGGAGCGCTCACAGCAGCTGCTCGGAGCCCGTGTGGAGGGGGAAAGCGAACTCACTGCCCCCTGGCCGCATGCAGCCGCAACTGACGCAGTAATCCGTGTTCAATGACTGCTATGACTAGCCGCGGGAGCCCTGTACCAATTATTGGAAGATACCTTTCTATTCATTAAGATGGATGGTCGTCCGCAGTGTCTTGTATGTCATAAAGTATTTAATTCTGCGAAGAGGTACAATATACAACGACATTATACACGGCTTCACGCAGCGCACTATGATCAGGTTGAAGGCGCTGCACGCAGAGAATTGGTAGCCGGGCTTAAGAACGACATACCAGGAGACGTAAGTTTAAAAACGGTTTCGTAATACGGAGGGTATCAAAACATGCAACATAGTTCGTGTTCTGTAATGCGTTTATAGTGAATGAGAGCGGAGTAAACACTACTGAATCTGCAATTCGAGCAAGCTACAGGGTCGTCCGCCGCTCGTGGTCTCGCGGTAGCGTTCTCGCTTCCCGAGCACGGGGTCCCGGGTTCGATTCCCGGCGGGGTCAGGGATTTTCACCTGCCTCGAGATGACTGGGTGTTTGTGTTGTCCTCATCATTTCATCATCATCCAGGAAAGTGGCGAAATTGGACTGAGCAAAAGATTGGGTAATTGTACGGGCGCTGATGACCACGCAGTTGAGCGCCCCACAAACCAAACATCATCATCCCCAAGCTACAGGGTCGCTCACATCAATGCGACGAGTGGCAAGCCGCTTTCGGTGGGACCACTCGTAAAATCGTGCATGGTAGCAGTTGCAGAATGTTTGTTTCCAAGGGGGGTGCAGGCAATTGAAGGGGTTTGCCTGTCGACGCAAACAATGTCTCATCGATCCTGGACATGGCAGTGGATTTAGAGACACAGGTCAGGAAAGAGGCGGAGGGCTTTGTTTCATCTTCGCTAGCGCTTGACGAAAGCACCGACATATCGGACTGTGCTCAGCTTGCAGTCTGTGTGCGTGGTGTCGATATGGAGCTGCAAGTAACTGAAGAACTCTTGGATGTGGTACCACTCGATTATACCGCAACAGGACGTGACATTTTTAAAGCTGTTTGTGAATCAGTGGACAATATGAATTTGCCGTGGGACAAGCTCCATTCTGTGACGACAGACGGTGCACCACATTGATCGGGCGTCACCAAGGTTTTGCTTCTGGTTTGAAAAATAAACTCAGGGACGAATTCAGGAAAGACATTTTGACTCTTCATTGTTTTATTCACCAAGAGGCACTGTGTGCTGAAACAGTAGAGCTAGGTGGCGTAATGAAAGATGTCGTGAAGTGTGTGAATTTTGTGCGGCGTCAATTCAAAGGATTCCTGAAAGATATGGAAGCGGAGTATGGGGATATACCTAACCACAGTACAGTTCCTTGGCTGAGTCTAGGGAAAGTTCTTGATATTTTCTTTGCCATTCGTGAGGAAATATCCCTTTTTCTCGAAATGAAAGGGGAAGAAATGCATTGTCTGTAAAATCTGTCCTAGCTGACATAACTATGCATCTGGATAATTTAAATCTGTCATTGCAGGGCAAAGGGCAGCTAATCGTTGACATGCACGACCAGATCAAAGCGTTCATGGAAAAGTTACGCTTATTTGAGAGGCAGATGAGTAATGGACATTTAACGTTCTTCAATCGTCTTGCTTCTTTAAAACTACCTGAAGGTACTACTTTCGGCGATTTCCAAGCAAAGTTAAAGCAGCTCATCACATCGTTTGAAACACGATTCCGAGACCTCACTAGTTTGGAAATGGAACTTAAGATGTTCAGCACTCCTTTTTCAGTTTCCCCCGATGACTTGTCATCGTCACTTCAATTGGAGATTATTGTTTTGCAAAATTCAACTGTGTTGAAAGAGGGGTACTACAACACGTTGGATTTGTCACGATGTTATCGTTCATTACAGCAAAAAACATTTCTCAAGCTTCACAACAATTAGTCCAAATTAAAATATAGCCCTGAAAATAGGGTTTGTCATGTACTAATTTTTATTTACATGACAAACCCTATTTTCAGGGTACTAATTTTTATTTACATGACAAACCCTATTTTCAGTGCTATATTTTAATTTGGACTAATGGATCTATGCAGATATTTGTAAAAACGCCGATGATGCATCATTCCATATTAATGTAATACTGCCGCCTTCTGAAGAAGACAGATTTAAATCTGTCAAAACCTAGGTAAAGATTACTTTATCCATTGCAACTGGTCGGCTGTTTTTAGTCTTGTTTCTACTTTACTGTCACCTGATTGTAATGTTTTAGGAAAAATTAACGGTACCTGACAAAATTTCGGTTTGTTGCTTTAATTTCGGACACGAGTGTAGCTGACAGTGACAGAGCAGTGCTAGGAAAAGAGTGAAGGAGACAATATCAGGAGGGAGAAGAGGGGAGGAATAAAGAGAGGGGAAAGAAGAAGTGGATGAGAGCCAGGGATGATGGGAGTCAGAGTATGTGAGAACGACAACGAGGAAGTGAGAAGGGACAGCAGCAGTAGGAGGCAAGGAATGAGATTTTATGAGTAAAACAGGGTAAGAGAGAGGCAGTGACAGTGAGAGCAGACAGTAGTAGCAGGTCACAACAAAGGGACTGTGTCTATGATTCAGGAGACAATGACAGTTGGAGAGATGAGATAATGGCAATGAGATGGGTTGAACGAGAGAGTGAGAAAGGGCAAGTGAAAATGGATGGCTATGAGAGACTTACAGCGATAGATTAGTAGGTGTGAGTGAGTTAGAATTAGGGGAACTTGTGGGAGTCTGAGGTGAGTTGCATGTCAAAAAGCCGCGAATCTATTCTCATGTCAAAATTTTTGGAAAAAAATTTAATGTTGCTGAGGGAGGTGAAACGAAGCAGCTGGTACTCCACATTTCAATCAGAGTCTTTTAAACAGCGGAATATTCGCCTTTTTTGTGCTCTAATAAGGGTATTTTCCTGCTGTATTATAAGATCGAGGTTGAGTGTAACTTTTATCTCGTCTTCAGAGATTAACGCACTGTATGTGGTACTTCGATTGTTGGAGCTCTACGTTTCTCGGACGAAATATCTGTATTTGATCTATTACAAGGAGGTAGCATAATAAATTCACTGGGTACGTTATTGAATGCTGGTGACTCCACACAGTACTTACGATTATTCTTATCTGGTAGCCGAGCTGTCTCGCATTGCCGACGCTACCACAACCGGAGGAGTTGCTGCGTCTCCTCTGCATGAAGTCCATATCCCCCCATAGCATAGCTGGCAATTCGAGGCGAAGTTCAGTAGTGTAGCTGCAGTGGTCTCCGCCCTGTCTGGCTGGCAGCCAGTGTCGCCTGGGTTTGGCTGGACTGTGAAAGCAGGTACAGATAAAAGGAGGACCTCGAGGGGTCCGAGCACACTTCTACTTCTTTTTTCCGACTGTACTTCGTCCACTACTTGCCGTTGCGGTAGCAGCGCGATCAGCCCCCGAGACTCCCAACCAGAAGTTTCCAGTTTCTTGTAGAGAACTTCCCCTTCCACAGCTGCTCTAGGAAAATTTGTCCTCTCTGGTTTCTCTCGTGTAGGACACTGGCCAGACGAAGAGTCGCTCCTTTATTAGCTTAGTTTGAGCGCAGGACGTCATTTCACCAGTTTTCAACGGTGGCTATTTTAAGAAGGCCTAAATGAGAGAACGGACACTGGAGGTGAATGCAAAGTCAGTTTCTTAACACTTACGGTGCTGGTCTCGAATATAGCCGCCATCCCGCGGTCTGGCTAAAATATTCGGTGTTTTTTTTTTGGTTAAAATTAGTGTGTACAGATATGTAGTTGGAATCTACTTTAAATAGACATATTTTGCTATTTCTTGTGTTAAATCTTCAATAGCTGTCCCTGTGGCCGAGTGGTTCTAGGCGCTTCAGTCCAGAACCGCGCTGCTGCTATGGTCGCAGGTTCGAATCCTGCCTCGGGTATGGATGTGTGTGATGCCCTTAGGTTCGTTAGGGGAATGATGACCTCAGATGTTAAGTCCCATAGTGCTTACAGCTATTTGAATCTTCAATATGCAGACGAAATTTCAATTAACAGTAATTATCACAGAAAAGAAATCAAAAAGGAATTCTAGTACTCGAATATGCAAGCAAACATGTGATCTTTCTCTTTATGTTTTTTTACAGCCAGTTTACATCTACAAATGAACACAAAACACAAGATTAAAGCAAAATTTTGCATTCATAGTGGAGTGGAGTGTGATGCAAATTGAAACCTGGAGAGATACATAGTACATTCTTTGGACTCTTACGCTCACATTCATTTCCTGAAGTACCTGAAGGAAAATCCTTCATAACAGATCAGTTTGTGAATATAATACGATAAACGTATGCGGCAACTCAAACTTACAAAAAAGTATAGAACTACTAAAGTTTTCAGATGACGAGTAATCGGAATCGTTGAACAGTTCGTTGTCATAGTATGTTAACTTGTAAAGGCTCTGGAAATAATTTTCTGCTCTTCAGTAAAAATTTTGAAAGCAAAATGAACATAAAAGTAAACAAAACGCACGGACCAGAGACAACGCGAACGTCACCTAATTGCTAGGAAGCAAGAAACAGTAAGAAAGGTTTCAAAAATGATTAATTGTGCAAGTGATACCTCTAATATCATCTACGAAACCCACAGACCTCATACATGATTCTGGTAGCCGTAAAAATACGCTGGAAACCGCAGAAAATCATTGTAACTGGATTTACTTAATATTACGTCCATCGCAAATTCTAATTTGCTGCAAGTGCCGTAATACTACGCTAGTCACACGTTAAGTGCTAAAAGCGTTACTGTCGTTTCTTTTTTATTTTTTGACGAAACTGTGGAAGAGCATTGTCGGAATTGCAGCTGCAGGAGGGAGACTTCATAATTGAGTACTGCCGGACCATTCTGATTCCCCATTGCATCGAATTAAACGAAATTCTGAACGTAGCAGGAATAAAATACAGAGAGCGATAGGTTGTCTACAACTTATACACCAACCGGGCTTGATTTGTAAGAGTAAAACAATACGAAAGGTAAGTAACAATTAGAAATGGAATGAGACAAATTTGTAGTCTAACCTGATGTTATTCAATCTGTACAATGAGCAAGAAGTATAGAAAATCAAAGATAAATTTGTCAAAGGAATTAAACTTCCTGTGCGGCTGGTCCCGGCGGAGGTTCAAGTCCTCCCTCGGGCATGGGTGTCTGTCTTTGTCCTTAGGATAATTTAGATTAAGTAGTGTGTAAGCTTAGGGATTGATGACCTTAGCATTTAAGTCCCATAAGATTTCACACACATTTGAACAATTAAACTTCGGGAACAGCGAAGGATTTGGACGAGAATGTGAACGGAATGAATAGTGTCTGCAAAAGAGGTTATGAGATGAAAATGATCAAAACTCAGCTAACGGTAATGGAATATAGTCGAATTAAATGAGGCAATGTTGATGGAATTTGATTTTGAAAGGAAATTCTAAACGTAGTCGACTCTGAAAGTAATCGTCTGATGATAGTCGAATTACAGAAAATATAAAAAGCAGACTGGCAGTAGCAGAAAGGCATTTATGAGGATGGGATATCTGTTAATGTCGAATACCAGTTTGAATGTTAGGAAGTCTTTGCTGAAGGTATTTTCGTACGGAGCGTGTCCTTGCATGGAAACAAAATATGGATGATGAACAGTGCAGACAGGAACAGAACAAAGGCTTCTGAATAATGGTGCAACAGAAGAATGGCGAATATTAGATGAGTAGATTGAATGACTAATGAAGATGTTCTAAATGGTATTGGGGAGAAAAGAAATCGTTGGTACAGCCACGCTCGTGAAAAAAAAAAAGGTGGGAAAAACGAAAAATGTTTTGTGGAATGTTTCTATAAAAGCAAGAAGTAAAACCAGCAAAATATTTGACGCGCCTTTGAGTGATGCTCGAAATCATGCCAGGAGACCACTGGGTGAAATTCCACCAGATATATATTCTCTGACGTTCTAAGATTCTAGGTTAAACATTAAACTGTGAAGTCTAAACCGGCACCACATTTGCTGTACATGATTTAGAGCATCACTCAAAGGTGCGTCACATGTTCCTCTTATCTATTTTATTTCTTACTTTTACACAAATAATTTGTCCGTTTTTGATTATTTTCTTTTATTTTCGAGTTTTGTTCACAATACGTGAAATATCCCCCCCATGAACCATGGACCTTGCCGCTGGTGGGGAGGCTTGCGTGCCTCAGCGATACAGATGGCCGTACCGTAGGTGCAACCACAACGGAGGGGTATCTGTTGAGAGGCCAGACAAACATGTGGTTCCTGAAGAGGGGCAGCAGCCTTTTCAGTAGTTGCAGGGGCAACAGTCTGGATGATTGACTGATCTGGCCTTGTAACATTAACCAAAACGGCCTTGCTGTGCTGGTACTGCGAACGGCTGAAAGCAAGGGGAAACTACAGCCGTAATTTTTCCCGAGGACATGCAGCTCTACTGTATGATTAAATGATGATGGCGTCCTCTTGGGTAAAATATTCCGGAGGTAAAATAGTCCCCCATTCGGATCTCCGGGCGGGGACTACTCAGGAGGACGTCGTTATCAGGAGAAAGAAAACTGGCGTTCTACGGATCGGAGCGTGGAATGTCAGATCCCTTAATCGGGCAGGTAGGTTAGAAAATTTAAAAAGGGAAATGGATAGGTTAAAGTTAGATATAGTGGGAATTAGTGAAGTTCGGTGGCAGGAGGAACAAGACTTTTGGTCAGGTGATTACAGGGTTATAAATACAAAATCAAATAGGGGTAATGCAGGAGTAGGTTTAATAATGAATAAAAAATTAGGAGTGCGGGTTAGCTACTACAAACAGCATAGTGAACGCATTATTGTGGCCAAGATAGACACAAAGCCCATGCCTACTACAGTAGTACAAGTTTATATGCCAACTACCTCTGCAGATGATGAAGAAATAGATGAAATGTATGACGAGATAAAAGAAATTATTCAGGTAGTGAAAGGAGACGAAAATTTAATAGTCATGGGTGACTGGAATTCGTCAGTAGGAAAAGGGAGAGAAGGAAACATAGTAGGTGAATATGGATTGGGGGGAAGGAATGAAAGAGGAAGCCGCCTTGTAGAATTTTGCACAGAGCATAACTTAATCATAGCCAACACTTGGTTCAAGAATCATAAAAGAAGGTTGTATACCTGGAAGAATCCTGGAGATACTAGTAGGTATCAGATAGATTATATAATGGTAAGACAGAGATTTAGGAACCAGGTTTTAAATTGTAAGACATTTCCTGGGGCAGATGTGGATTCTGACCACAATCTATTGGTTATGAACTGCAGATTGAAACTGAAGAAACTGCAAAAAGGTGGGAATTTAAGGAGATGGGACCTGGATAAACTGAAAGAACCAGAGGTTGTAGAGAGTTTCAGGGAGAGCATAAGGGAACAATTGACAGGAATGGGGGAAAGGAATACAGTAGAAGAAGAATGGGTAGCTCTGAGGGATGAAGTAGTGAAGGCAGCAGAGGATCAAGTAGGTAAAAAGACGAAGGCTAATAGAAATCCTTGGGTAACAGAAGAAATATTGAATTTAATTGATGAAAGGAGAAAATACAAAAATGCAGTAAATGAAGCAGGCAAAAAGGAATACAGACGTCTCAAAAATGATATCGACAGGAAGTGCAAAATGGCTAAGCAGGAGTGGCTAGAGGACAAATGTAAGGATGTAGAGGCTTGTCTCACTAGGGGTAAGATAGATACTGCCTACAGGAAAATTAAAGAGACCTTTGGAGAGAAGAGAACCACTTGTATGAATATCAAGAGCTCAGATGGCAACCCAGTTCTAAGCAAAGAAGGGAAGGCAGAAAGGTGGAAGGAGTATATAGAGGGTTTATACAAGGGCGATGTACTTGAGGACAATATTATGGAAATGGAAGAGGATGTAGATGAAGACGAAATGGGAGATAAGATACTGCGTGAAGAGTTTGACAGAGCACTGAAAGACCTGAGTCGAAACAAGGCCCCGGGAGTAGACAACATTCCATTTGAACTACTGATGGCCTCGGGAGAGCCAGTCATGACAAAACTCTACCATCTGGTGAGCACGATGTATGAGACAGGCGAAATACCCTCAGACTTCAAGAAGAATATAATAATTCCAATCCCAAAGAAAGCAGGTGTTGACAGATGTGAAAATTACCGAACTATCAGTTTAATAAGTCACAGCTGCAAAATACTAACGCGAATTCTTTACAGACGAATGGAAAAACTGGTAGAAGCCGACCTCGGGGAAGATCAGTTTGGATTCCGTAGAAATGTTGGAACACGTGAGGCAATACTGACCTTACGACTTATCTTAGAAGAAAGATTAAGAAAAGGCAAACCTACGTTTCTAGCATTTGTAGACTTAGAGAAAGCTTTTGACAATGTTAACTGGAATACTCTCTTTCAAATTCTGAAGGTGGCAGGGGTAAAATACAGGGAGCGAAAGGCTATTTACAGTTTGTACAGAAACCAGATGGCAGTTATAAGAGTCGAGGGGCATGAAAGGGAAGCAGTGGTTGGGAAAGGAGTAAGACAGGGTTGTAGCCTCTCCCCGATGTTATTCAATCTGTATATTGAGCAAGCAGTAAAGGAAACAAAAGAAAAATTCGGAGTAGGTATTAAAATTCATGGAGAAGAAGTAAAAACTTTGAGGTTCGCCGATGACATTGTAATTCTGTCAGAGACAGCAAAGGACTTGGAAGAGCAGTTGAACGGAATGGACAGTGTCTTGAAAGGAGGATATAAGATGAACATCAACAAAAGCAAAACGAGGATAATGGAATGTAGTCAAATTAAGTCGGGTGATGCTGAGGGAATTAGATTAGGAAATGAGACACTTAAAGTAGTAAAGGAGTTTTGCTATTTAGGGAGTAAAATAACTGATGATGGTCGAAGTAGAGAGGATATAAAATGTAGACTGGCAATGGCAAGGAAAGCGTTTCTCAAGAAGAGGAATTTGTTAACATCGAGTATAGATTTAAGTGTCAGGAAGTCGTTTCTGAAAGTATTTGTATGGAGTGTAGCCATGTATGGAAGTGAAACATGGACGATAACTAGTTTGGACAAGAAGAGAATAGAAGCTTTCGAAATGTGGTGCTACAGAAGAATGCTGAAGATAAGGTGGGTAGATCACGTAACTAATGAGGAGGTATTGAATAGGATTGGGGAGAAGAGAAGTTTGTGGCACAACTTGACTAGAAGACGGGATCGGTTGGTAGGACATGTTTTGAGGCATCAAGGGATCACAAATTTAGCATTGGAGGGCAGCGTGGAGGGTAAAAATCGTAGAGGGAGACCAAGAGATGAATACACTAAGCAGATTCAGAAGGATGTAGGTTGCAGTAGATACTGGGAGATGAAGAAGCTTGCACAGGATAGAGTAGCATGGAGAGCTGCATCAAACCAGTCTCGGGACTGAAGACCACAACAACAACAACAACGTGAAATATATAATTACAGGGTGACCTATAAGTCCGTTATCATTTAAAAGTCAATAATTCGCAGAATAATGTAGTAAGGGAGGTGAAAAGTGATACACATGCTTGTAATGACGTGGGGTATTATGGAAACCAAAAAGTGCACAAAATAAGCAACATATGGCATTTCGTATGATACAAAAGTAATAATTAGCGTAACAACTGATATTTAGCAAAAACGATGTTCTTTATCAGAAATACTCAGCATTTCAGCCGACATTCTTCAATAATATATGTACTTAAGAGAGAATGCTGTCAACAGCACTGTACAGCATACCAGTAGGTATAGTGAGAAATTACCGTCGCATGTTGTCCTTTAGCATCCCTAAGGAGGCCGGACGATCGCGGTAGACTTGCGGCTTCAGGTAACCCCACAACGATTGAGGTCTGGGGGCCTGGAAGGCCAAGAATGACGGAAGTGGCGACTCAGCACGCGATCCTCACCAAACGATGTGCGCAAGAGATTTTTCACAGGTGTAGCATTGTGAGCTGAAGCGCCATCCTGCATAAAAGTATCTTCCAGCAGATGTCAATCGGATTTCGTTATTATTTTCATCACAGCCAAACTTGTCACACGACCTTCACCTGCTAGAACACCGTTCTTATGGCGACAGGCTCGTAAACTTGCCGCAACGGATTCTCCTTTACGTTAGTAAAACCACACCAACATTGTTTTTTCTGGTAAAAGCAAAATGCTGCGATTTCTGGCGCATCTGATTCCCTCTCTTACTACAGCTCACTTTATACACTATTCTAAGGTGGCGTCACTGACGTGTTACTGTCCAGCGCCACTTATTGGTCGTTCTTTGTTCTCGCTTTTAGTTTCAATAAAACACCATGTTAGTTCATGTATGCGTGTCAAGTTTTACGTCCCTACTTACGTTAGTCCGTGAATTAGAGAATTTTCAAATGTTAACGGATTTTTGAGTCACCTTACACTAAAATATCGATCGGTAGTCTATTATTATGAAAAAAAATGGCTCTGAGCACTATGCGACTTAACTTCTGAGGTCATCAGTCGCCTAGAACTAATTAAACCTAACTAACCTAAGGACATCACACACATCCATGCTCAAGGCAGGATTCGAACCTGCGACCGTAGCGGTCGCTCGGTTCCAGACTGTAGCGCCTAGAACCGCACGGCCACTCCGGCCGGCTATTATTATGAAAAGTATACATATCAAAAGAAATGACAGAAGCTTCCATTTATGCTGCGATTTGAAATATTTTGACAGTTCGCTTACGTAATTATCAGCAGCTGTTCGTGAAATATTTCAATTTTCCCTCAAAGCACTAATTAAGGTTTTCTTAATTACATGAGTTTTTTCAAGCAATTAAAATTTGTTTTTACAAAACTTTGTCTCACGCTGATGAATTTGATATCCCCATTTGCTATTTCCCACCCTTTGTTCGGCTATTAAATTCGAACAAATATGTATTGTCTAATTTTTAAGAACGCTTTGTTTTCGCTCCGCTCAATCATCTGGCCAGAAGAAAATTATTAGTCAACAGGAGATATTCTTAGGCATCAAGGACTCGTCAATTGGTATTAGCAGGAAGTGTCGGCCAAAAAACCCCTAAGGGAGACCAAGGATAGAATACTGAAAGCTCGTTCAAGTGGATGCTGGTTGCTGTAGCTATGCAGAGGTGAGGAGGCTTGCACCGAATAGACTAACGTGAAAGTCTGTATCAGAATGAAGAGCATAACAACGTAAATAACAAAGTTGAAAAAAGTGAGAGGCAAATAGTTCCTAGAAGCACAGGAATCTTATATGGGAAAGTTAGGAAGAAAAGACCATAAATGTGTGAGACGCTATCAGGTAAGTTAACGAAGCAATGTTCGAGACCGACTTAAAAATATCGTACTGCCTACGCCATAATGACGCGGAACATCAAAGTACTTTGTGAAGTCCATGTAAGTTTCTATCTACGATACGATATATGTATGACGGATCTTCAGAAATAAAGTTACACATGACATTAAGGTGAGAATAGTCATGGGTTACCTCCTAATATAGTGTCGGAGCATCTTTTTCCGGTTAGTGCTACAAGTCGACGTGGCACGGACTCAAAAAGTCGTCGGAAGCCCCCGCAGAAATGTACAGCCATTCTGCCTTGGTAGCAGTCCATAATTGTGAATCTGACTCTGTAGCCGTCCATAATTCAGAATGTGATGCCGCTGCAGGATTTTGTAAACAAACTGACCTTTCGATTATGTCCCATAAATGTTTAATGGGGTTCATGTCGGGCGATTATGGTGGCCAAATCATTCGTTCGAACTGTCCAGAATGTTCATCAAACCAATTGGAAACAACTGCGACTCGGGGACAAGGCGCATTTTCGTCCACAAAAATTCCGTCATTGTTTGGACCATGAATTGCATGAATGGCTGCAAATGGTCTCCATGTAGTTCAGCTGACCACAGGATCCGGTTCATTCCAGATAAACACAGTTCACACCACTGAGGAACAACCGCCAGGCTGCGAGGTGCCTTTGGACGCCTTGTGTCCATCGCTTCGTAGGGTCTGCAGGACGCAGGAACCCAACCATCAGCTATTACCAACTGAAACTGGCACTCATCTGACAAGGATTTAACTCGTCTAGGGTCTAACTGATATGGTCACGAGCTCAGGAGAAGCGCTCAGCCGATGTCGAGTTTGTCAGCAAAGATACTCGCGTCAGTCTTCTGTTTCACAGCCCATTAAATCCTATTTTCACCCCACTGTCCTAACGGAGACGACGTTCGTAGTACAGTCCACATTAATTCCCATGGTTATTTCACCATCTTGTTTGTATGTCACCACTGACTACGCAAATGCCGCTGCTCTCCAACATGATGGATGTCCGGCAAATAGCTCGCGTGCGGTTGAAGCGGTATTGAATAGCATATTTCATTACAGGTTGATTGGTCGTCGAAACAGCCTACCATGGCCCGTACGTTCACCGGATCTGACGTCCACGGATTTCTTTCTTTGGGGAAAGTTGAAGGATATTTGCTATCGTGATCCACCGACAGCGCCTGACAACATGCGTCAGCGCATTGTCAATGCATGTGCCAGCATTACGGAAGGCGAACTACACTCCTGGAAATTGAAATAAGAACACCGTGAATTCATTGTCCCAGGAAGGGGAAACTTTATTGACACATTCCTGGGGTCAGATACATCACATGATCACACTGACAGAACCACAGGCACATAGACACAGGCAACAGAGCATGCACAATGTCGGCACTAGTACAGTGTATATCCACCTTTCGCAGCAATGCAGGCTGCTATTCTCCCATGGAGACGATCGTAGAGATGCTGGATGTAGTCCTGTGGAACGGCTTGCCATGCCATTTCCACCTGGCGCCTCAGTTGGACCAGCGTTCGTGCTGGACGTGCAGACCGCGTGAGACGACGCTTCATCCAGTCCCAAACATGCTCAATGGGGGACAGATCCGGAGATCTTGCTGGCCAGGGTAGTTGACTTACACGTTCTAGAGGACGTTGGGTGGCACGGGATACATGCGGACGTGCATTGTCCTGTTGGAACAGCAAGTTCCCTTGCCGGTCTAGGAATGGTAGAACGATGGGTTCGATGACGGTTTGGATGTACCGTGCACTATTCAGTGTCCCCTCGACGATCACCAGTGGTGTACGGCCAGTGTAGGAGATCGCTCCCCACACCATGATGCCGGGTGTTGGCCCTGTGTGCCTCGGTCGTATGCAGTCCTGATTGTGGCGCTCACCTGCACGGCGCCAAACACGCATACGACCATCATTGGCACCAAGGCAGAAGCGACTCTCATCGCTGAAGACGACACGTCTCCATTCGTCCCTCCATTCACGCCTGTCGCGACACCACTGGAGGCGGGCTGCACGATGTTGGGGCGTGTGCGAAAGACGGCCTAACGGTGTGCGGGACCGTAGCCCAGCTTCATGGAGACGGTTGCGAATGGTCCTCGCCGATACCCCAGGAGCAACAGTGTCCCTAATTTGCTGGGAAGTGGCGGTGCGGTCCCCTACGGCACTGCGTAGGATCCTACGGTCTTGGCGTGCATCCGTGCGTCGCTGCGGTCCGGTCCCAGGTCGACGGGCACGTGCACCTTCCGCCGACCACTGGCGACAACATCGATGTACTGTGGAGACCTCACGCCCCACGTGTTGAGCAATTCGGCGGTACGTCCACCCGGCCTCCCGCATGCCCACTATACGCCCTCGCTCAAAGTCCGTCAACTGCACATACGGTTCACGTCCACGCTGTCGCGGCATGCTACCAGTGTTAAAGACTGCGATGGAGCTCCGTATGCCACGGCAAACTGGCTGACACTGACGGCGGCGGTGCACAAATGCTGCGCAGCTAGCGCCATTCGACGGCTAACACCGCGGTTCCTGGTGTGTCCGCTGTGCCGTGCGTGTGATCATTGCTTGTACAGCCCTCACGCAGTGTCCGGAGCAAGTATGGTGGGTCTGACACACCGATGTCAATGTGTTCTTTTTTCCATTTCCAGGAGTGTAGTCGCTGTTCAGAGGAATGTCGTTAAACGTATTGTATCGCCAAATGCATTGAGGTTGACGGACATCATTTTGAGCATTTATTGCATTAATGTGGTATTTACAGGTAATCACGCTGTAACAGCATGCGTTCTCAGAAATGATAAGTTCACATTGGAACAACCGAAATAATATTTTCAAACGTATCTACGTTCTGTATTTTAGTTTAAAGAACCTACCTGTTACCAACTGTCCGTCTAAAATTGTGAGCCACATGTTTGTGACTATTACTGCGCCATCTATCACAAAGCGAAAAAAGTGGTCCAACTAAAACATTCATATTTCTTTACGTACTACACGAATATGTAATAAAAAAATGGGGGTTCCTATTTAAAAAAAACGCAGTTGATATCCGTTTGACCTGTGGCAGCGCCATCCAGTGGGCCAACCGTAGCGCCATCTGCTTTCCCCCTTCAAACTAGACAAGTTTCGTTCTTTGTAGTTTTATCGTTTGACGCTTATTTCGTGAGATATTTGGCCCGGTCACTATCAATGGACCACCCCTGTACAGGGTGTTTCTATCAGAGCGTACAAAAATATTACAGGACATGGAGAATGCTCCTGTGAGCTATTTGAGAGAGGGAACCTGAGACCACAGAAGCCAGCTTAAGGAGATATGGAAGTAAACTTGTCTACCGCTTTGTCTAGCGTTACTGTTTTCCAGCTTATTTACAACTAACATGCGTGCGAGTTCACATGTACTGTGCTTTTATTTGCACGGCATTCTTTATTTCCTGCTAGGAAACAAGGAGGACGAGCCTGATTGCCAGGAAGTCATGATTGTTTACTTTACTTGTCCGTAAGATGGCCCTGTTGTATCGAATGTACATTGCCCCATGACAGAATGTGCTATGAATCAACGACAGACCCATTCATTACTCAGTGATATTCAGAGACGTTCAGTACAATACGATGGAGCGGTATCTGTATAGTATTTTCTTTTCGCTGGATTGGAAGGGGAGGTGGTAGTCCATGCTCTACGAGGTCAGCTGATCTGTATCCCCTTGATTATTTCCTTTGAGGGTATCTAAAGATACTTGTGTATGAGACACCAGTAGATACGGAGATGAAATTAGTTGCCAGAATAGTAGTTGACTGTGATGTGATTCGAAACACATATGGGTTATTTATCAGGGTGCGACAGAATCTTGTTCGCTGATGTCATGCTTCGATTGAGGTTGGGGGTCCGTCGGTTTCAGCACATTTTATAAGATACAGCATAAATGGGACGTTCATAGTGTCAATGTTGGTATTTGCAGTCATCTAATGCACATAAAAAGCACAGTAATGTGATTTTACTCCTATTATGTCCTTAAGCTGGCTTCTCCGATCCCAAGTTCCCTACCTCAGACTGATCGGTGGAGCATCATCTATGTCCTGTTAAAGTTTTGCACTCCCTTACGGAAAGATGCTGTATGCAACTGATTTTCTGTATTCCATACGTAAGAATACCCAGCGTAGGGGAATCGGCTCGTGGTGATGTAGGCAAGTAAAATTACCTCAAAAAAGAGGCTTGCCTTCCAAAAATTATTGTAATTTTGGAATTGTTTTAATTATTCAAGTAGGCCTCTGATATGAATAACCTCAGTTTGTTCCGATTTCTATAAGGGGCGTCAGCCGTGATGAAAAGCAAATCACTAAAATTTCGGAGACAAAATCGCTGTGGTTTGCTTGATGCCTTTAAAGACCCTACTGATTTCATCGTAGGTGATGGATTGCTGTTGCACAGAATAGCATATGAGGCAAAAGAAATAATGTCTTCCATAAATACAGGTGGGTATATTTCATCAAGCGTTGATATGGCAGAAAGATCACGGCTGAATTTGATGGGTACCCTCATGCAACAAGTAACAGGAGCACGAAACCAGCTGATTGGCTGCACAGAGCCATCAAGAGAACTGCATCAACTGCCACGTTTAATTAACCAACGTCAGTAACAATGCCAAAACATTTGCTTTTGCCGGACGAACAAAATAAATATGTAAGTAGGCTGTTTATGTTTTCTTATTGGCAACGTTGCGTAGCGCTCTGTATGAAAATCACTGGCTGTGCTGTGTGCAGTCTGTGGCTAGTTTGCATTGTTGTCTGCCATTGTAGTGTTGGGCAGCTGGATGTGAACAGCGTTGCGCAGTTGGAGGTGAGCCGCCAGCAGTGGTGGATGTGGGGAGAGAAATGGCGGAGTTTTGAAATTTGTAAGAATGGATGTCATGAACTGCTATATACATTTTTGAACACTATTGAGATCCAGTCAATTATAAATTTATGATCTACTTCCAAGAAAATGAGGGCACATAAATAGACATTTCCCTTCACAGGAACTGCATAAATAATTTTTTTTACGATTTGGTAACTTATCTGCTAGCGTAAGTTCTCGTGATGCATCACCCTAGTGTTAAGATGTGACATAGGTATTACACATGGCCATTTTTACTGTAATATTTTTTCTGCTTGAGCTATGTCATGTTTAGATATAAGTTATTACATTTGCTGCTGCTGTTTGCCAGGCATAGTGCTACTGAATTTCACTTTGTATTACTCTGTTAAGCCAGTTTCACTACTGATTTATTTTTCTTGTTTGCTGCTCATTGCCTTATATTAGTTGTAATACTGCTGCTTGGTTTGCCAATTTGCATTTTTTTGTCTTTGTGGTTTGTGTTAATTTGTTATGTGCTGCTACATTGCCTCGTCCCTTGGTATATGTATCTGAGTTCAGTAGATTTAAGTTAGCTTAAGGGGTGGTAGACTATATAAGAAACTAACTATGATGGATTGGAAGAAATGCATTGAGAAGCTATAAGAAAATGGTTTGGCCAAAAAAAAAGTAGTGTACAGTGGAGAAAAACTATTTTTGAAGAAGGATGTGAACAGAATACAGAAAGCATGATTGGATAGGATTTTTTTTGGCTTCTATCAAAATCTTTCATTTGCTAACTATGCCTATCAGTAGTTAGTGCCTTCAGTAGTTTGAATCTTTTGTGTAGCTGGCAGTAATGGCGCTCGCTGTATTGTAGTAGTTCGAGTAACGAAGATTTTTGTGAGGTAAGTGATTTGTGAAACTTATAGGTTAATGTTAGTCAGGGCCATTTTTTTGTAGGGATTATTGGAAGTCAGATTGCGTTGCGCTAAAAACATTGTGTGTCAGTTTAAGCACAGTCATGTATAATTGTTCATAGGGGACATTTCAAATAGACCTCATTCTTTGATGACTGCACAACTTGAGAGTGCGCATTTCAGTGTTAAATAAACTGCTGAGGATGTCGATACTATTGTAGCTACTGTTCAGCACTTCTTGTTGTGGCCGGCCGGAGTAGCCGAGCGGTTAAAGGCGCTACAGTCTGGAACCGCACGACCGTAACGGTCGCAGGTTCGAATCCTGCCTCGGGCATGGATGTGTGTGATGTCATTAGGTTAGTTAGGTTTAAGTAGTTCTAAGTTCTAGGGGACTTATGACCACAGCAGTTGAGTCCCATAGTGCTCAGAGCCATTTGAACCATTTGAACTTCTTGTTGTTGTAGTTGGAGAGGTCACCGACCTTATTGTTATTAAAACCGCCTCAGCCCCACTGTCCTACAACATTTTTCTCCCGAAGCTAGCCAAAGCCAGACAACGCGACGTAGTCTGCAGCCCACTAAATTTCATATTGTCTCAATTATTGAAAGACAGAATTCTATTCCCAAATGCCTACAGTGGCTGAGGAAGGAGGACCGAAGCTCCTCAAGGCAATGGCAATGATGAAAAAACCTACAAGAAGCAGCCCGAGATATTCAACAATTCCAGTGCTACAGCTGATGAGGCTGCTGAGGGTGCACAGATGTGCATAGCAGTTCCTCACATGAACATGAAAGAAAGCCACTGAATACGCTTCGTTATCAAATCTTTGAAAAATGTAAATCAAAGACATCATTCAACCTTACCTCTTTACCTCCTACAGAAGCAGCGTTCCCTGACAATCTACACTCCTGGAAATGGAAAAAAGAACACATTGACACCGGTGTGTCAGACCCACCATACTTGCTCCGGACACTGCGAGAGGGCTGTACAAGCAATGATCACACGCACGGCACAGCGGACACACCAGGAACCGCGGTGTTGGCCGTCGAATGGCGCTAGCTGCGCAGCATTTGTGCACCGCCGCCGCCGCCGTACATCGATGTCGCCAGTGGTCGGCGGAAGGTGCACATGCCCGCGTCGACCTGGGACCGGACCGCAGCACGGATGCACGCCAAGACCGTAGGATCCTACGCAGTGCCGTAGGGGACCGCACCGCCACTTCCCAGCAAATTAGGGACACTGTTGCTCCTGGGGTATCGGCGAGGACCATTCGCAACCGTCTCCATGAAGCTGGGCTACGGTCCCGCACACCGTTAGGCCGTCTTCCGCTCACGCCCCAACATCGTGCAGCCCGCTTCCAGTGGTGTCGCGACAGGCGTGAATGGAGGGACGAATGGAGACGTGTCGTCTTCAGCGATGAGAGTCGCTTCTGCCTTGGTGCCAATGATGGTCGTATGCGTGTTTGGCGCCGTGCAGGTGAGCGCCACAATCTGGACTGCATACGACTGAGGCACACAGGGCCAACACCTGGCATCATGGTGTGGGGAGCGATCTCGTACACTGGCCGTACACCACTGGTGATCGTCGAGGGGACACTGAATAGTGCACGGTACATCCAAACCGTCATCGAACCCATCATTCTACCATTCCTAGACCGGCAAGGGAACTTGCTGTTCCAACAGGAAAATGCACGTCCCCATGTATCCCGTGCCACCCAACGTGCTCTAGAAGGTGTAAGTCAACTACCCTGGCCAGCAAGATCTCCGGATCTGTCCCCCATTGAGCATGTTTGTGACTGGATGAAGCGTCGTCTCACGCGGTCTGCACGTCCAGCACGAACGCTGGTCCAACTGAGGCGCCAGGTGGAAATGGCATGGCAAGCCGTTCCACAAGACTACATCCAGCATCTCTACGATCGTCTTCATGGGAGAATAGCAGCCTGCATTGCTGCGAAAGGTGGATATACACTGTACTAGTGCCGACATTGTGCATGCTCTGTTGCCTGTGTCTTTGTGCCTGTGGTTCTGTCAGTGTGGTCATGTGATGTATCTGACTCCAGGAATGTGTCAATAAAGTTTCCTGGGACAATGAATTCACGGTGTTCTTATTTCAATTTCCAGGAGTGTATTTGCTGGTGCAAGCTTGGAAAAACAGCCCACTACATCCACTGCAATGGTGCTGGAAGTCTTCAAAATTCGACCTCTGGCCGGTTCCCAGTACTAAAGAAGCACTGTTGAAAGTCATTTACTACACATGAGGGAGCCATGTTCCTACAGCAAAAATGGCATTTCGTGCACCATTGTTTTCAAACTATGCAAATGTCAACCCTGCGCCAAGGTTTCAGCTGACATCCCAATTATTGATATTTACGATTTTTGAGATAGATAATGACATTGTGCGAGAAGGAGCAGGATATCCCACCGAAGACATGAACACAGAAGAAATGGAGGAATCCACATATATGGCTGACACGTTCGTCATCTGTCTCCATGGAAGGGACGAATTCCTCGACTCCCATACACTTTTGAGCTCCATACATCCCAACATCAAATTCATTTTGGAGATCGAAGCAGAAGGAAGATTAACATCCCTGGACGTTATGGTCAGTAGAAGAGCTGATGACAGCCTGAGCCACGCTGTGTGTCACAAAAAACGCACCCTAACCTATATCTGCATGCAGAGAGCTGCCACCACCCTTTGCAGAGGAAAAAAAGTGGAAATGTCGTGTGGCTATGGCCTCCCGTCGGGTAGACCGTTCACCTGGTGCAAGTCTTTCGAGTTGACGCCACTTCGGCGACTTGCGTGTCGATGGGGATGAAATGATGATGAAAGACACACAACACCCAGTCATCACGAGGCACAAAAAATCCCTGGCCCGCCGAGAATCGAACCCGGGACCCCGTGCGCGGGAAGCGAGAACGCTACCGCAAAACCACGAGCTGCGGACTGCAGAGAAAAGGGATACTAAGAGCACTAATACACAGGCAGCACACCTTTTCAGACGCAGAGAGTCTGCCCCAGGAGATGGAAAACCTCAGAACTGCATTCCGAAAAAAACGGATACCCAGAATGGCCGATTAGGCACGCTCTCCGACCCACCACAGCAGTACTGTCTATGGAGACGAAACAGCAGTGGAGGAAGATGCAGTCACTGCCTTTATACCTTACACTGGCGCGCTATCTTGAAAAATCGGACGCATATTGAAGAAGCACCGAGTAAAAACTGTCTTTTTGCCGATCAATAAAACTCAAAGCATTATTGGAAAGTGTCAAAGATGACCTCGGTTTGCGAGGAGGCCGTACTAGATCCCATGTCAATGTGGATATTTATATTGGACAGACAGTGCGCACAGTCGAAGATCGTTGCCGAGAACAGCAGAGGCACACTCGACGGTTGTATCCCAAAAAGTCTGCGGTCGCAAGCACTGTTTGTCCGAGAAATATGCGATGGAGTACGAATGTACCAGGATCTTGGCACAGACTTCCAAATACTGGTGCCGTGTCGTTACAGAGACCATAGCAATTCGTACCAGGGATGACTTCATCAACTCAGATTGCAGCAATAATCTCAGCGAGGCTTGGAACTAGCACTGAGTTTAATTAAGAAGACTCTCAACAAACGAAATTATCTGGCCACCAGGGCGGACAGAGAACTGACATCAACGCCATTACATATGCGGGGGGCAGGTTATATTAGACGGCCGCGCACCCTGAGGAGCTCAGTTCGCCAGCGCACCTGACGATGGCGACATATCTGATCGCCGAGATATTGAGCCCGTTGGGCACTATCAATCGGCAATACACCCGTGGACTGCTCGATCAACAAATACGCAAGGAGAAACTGAAGAATCATGGAATTAATGTTGTTTGGGCCCTCATCCTCTAAGCGTGTAGAGGAGTAATACTGTAAAAGTAAGGAAAAAAACAGGTTGTACATAGCTAAACATTAATCTCTGCCGGCCACGGTGGCCGAGCGGTTCTAGGCGCTTCAGTCCGGAACCGCGGGACTGCTATGGTCGCAGGTTCGAATCCTGCCTCTGGCATGGATGTGTGTGATGTCCTTAGGTTAGTTAGGTTTAACTAGTTCTAAGTTCTAGGGGACTGATGACCTCAGATGTTAAGTCCCATAGTGCTCAGAGCCATTTGAACCATTTTGAACCATTAATCTCTTACTCTATGGTACTTTATTCCATTGTATTACTTTAATGCAGTTTCATACAATTACGTGTAACTCAGGTTATTGAAAGAGATTTTCACTCTGCAGCGGAGTGTGCGCTGATATGAAACTTTCCCGGCAGATTAAAACTGTGTGCCGGACCGAGACTCAAACTCGGGATCTTTGCCTTTCGCGGGAAAGTGCTCTACCATCTGAGCTATCCAAGCACGACTCACGCCCCGTCCTCACAGCTCTACTTCCGCCAGATGGTAGAGCACTTGCCCGCGAAAGGAAAAGGTCCGGAGTTCGAATCTCGGTCCGGCACACAGTTTTAATCTGCCAGGAAAGTTACATATCAGCGCATACTACGCTGCAGAGTGAAAAATCTCATTCTGGAAACATCCCCCAGGCTGTGGCTAAGCCATGTCTCCGCAATATCCTTTCTTTCAGGAGTGCTAGTTCTGCAAGGTTCGCAGGAGAGCTTCTGTACAGTTTGGAAGGTAGGTACTGCCAGAAGTAAAGCTGTGAGGACGGGGCGTGAGTCGTGCTTGGGTAGCTCAGCTGGTAGAGCACTTGACCGCGAAAGGCAAAGGTCCCGAATTAGAGTCTCAGTCCAGCACACAGTTATAATCTGACAGCAAAATTTCAACTCAGTTTATTGCTATGCTATTAAGTTTCTCTATACCTAATAAAACAATAATGAACCTAACGTGTTTCTTTTGACTAATAAATTTGTAAATTAATTTCATAGTTTCTAAAACTGTTGTCGAGATATTGTGTAGGTTAGGGATTGTGTGTCAGCAACAAAAAACACGAATATTTTAAAAATTTATTGAATGGAAAGTACAATGTTGGTCGTTAACCGTGTGATTTACTTTTAATTGAGTAATGGCGATATTTGCTTACCAGCTGGGCTTTTTATAATTTTCTTTGAATTTTTGAAAACACAGCTAATGCTCTATAACTTCTCAGATGCTCACGTTTATAGCGAGTGTGTTTAGAAAAAGTAAAAATTAGCCATTTTATGACGTAAATTCTAATGTAATCAAATAGAAAAAAATTTGGTACTGAATACATGTAGAATTTAGTGCTCTACAATTGTTTTATCTTTGGCTTATCCGATTAAAAACATAGTAAATTTCGGTGGCTTTATTTTCATCTCGGCTGAAGCTCTACTCAGAAATCCGGGCAAATTTAGATTATTCCATCAAAGGCCGTACTTGAGTGATTAAAACAGTCTCCACAATTCCACAAAGTTTAGGAAAGCAGGATGTTAATTTTCTTATCCTAATATGGTGGTTGCGTCAGGAAGAATACACTGGAACGAATCGGCTCCTGTCATTGATTTTAAGTTGGGGTTGGTTGGGTTGGGTTGATTTGGGGGAGGAGACCAAAGTGCGACGTTATCCGTCTCATCGGATTAGGGAAGGATGGGGAAGGAAGTCTTCTGTGCCCTTTCAAAGGAACTATCCTGGCATTTGCCTGAAGCGATTTAGGGAAAGCACGGAAAACCCAAATCAGGATAGCCGGACGTGGGATTGAACCGTCGTCCTCCAGAAGATTTTAAGTGACATTAACGCTATTGCGTGAAGTTGAAGACGTGCAAGAAGCAGTGTGTCGGCACATTGATCTGGTAGGGTGGATCGTTATCTAGTCATGTGGTCCCTCACCTAGAAAATCTCCACAGGCGTTTACTGACGGGATTGTTCACCGCGGTAGAATACAGACTGTAAATTTCAGAAGCAACTCGCTATTATGATGCTTGGGATAAAATAAAACGAGGGATATTTTAGTTTCTTTACTTCCGTACAGGTACTGGTTTTCCTTGCGTTTTCTTCAGGATATACGACAATAACAGTAGAAACATTTCGCAGTCTTGAATAGAGCTTCTGTAAAGTTTACTAAGAGCGCTTGGCATAACTGCTCCCCAGAAACAATATTTCTATATGTATTTCTGCAGTGAGTGAGAAAGGCACTTGTAGTATATGCTGAATCACTGTGTAGTTCATATATAGTACACTGAGGGGACAAAAGTCGTACGATACCTTCTAATATCGTGCCGGACCTTCTTTTGCTCTGCGTAGTGTAGCAACTCAACAAGAAGTTTGAAGTCCCCTGTGGTAATATTGAGCCATGCTGCCTCTACAGCCATCCATAATTCCGAAAGTGTTGCTGGTACAGGATTTTGTGTACGAAATAACCTTTCCATAATTATTCTAGAGGATTCATGTCGGGCGATATGGGTGGCCAAATTATTCGCTCGAACTGTTCAGATTGTTCAAACCAATCGCGAACAATTGTAGTCCATTGACAATGTGGATTGTCATCCATAAAAATTCCATCGTTGTTTGGGAACATGAAGTTCATGAGAGGTTGCAAATGGTCTCGAACTAGCCGAACATACAAATTTACAATCACTGATCAGTGCATTTGGACCAAAGGACTCAGTCAAGATCATATGAATACAGCCCACACCACTTTGGAGCCCCCACCATCTTGCACAGAGCCTGGCTGACATCTTGGGTCCCCTGTTTCGAGGGTTCTGCGCCGCAGACGATGATTACCATCAGCTGAAATCGGCACTCATCTGAGCAGGTCATAGTTTTCCTGTCACCTGGGGTCCAACCGATATGACCACGAGTTCAGGAGAGGCACTGCAGGCGATGCTGCGCTGTTAGCAAAGGCATTCACGTCAGTCGTCTGGTCCCACAGTCTATTAACGCTAACTTTTCCCTCACCGTCAAAAAGGATACGTTCGTCGTAAGTCCCACATTGATTTCTGCGGTTGTTTCACACAGTGTTGCTTGTCTGTTAGCACTGACAGCTCAACTCAGACGCCGCTGCTGGTGATCGTTAAGTGAAGGCCGTCGGCCACTGCGTTGTCCGTGGTGAGAAGTAATACCTGGAATTTAATTTTCTCGGCCCACTCTTGACACTATGTATGTCGGAATATCTAAATCCCTTGTCATTTCCCAAAGGGAATGTCCCCTGTGCCTAATTCCATGTACAATTGGGGTTGAAAATCTGTCGATTCGCTTCCAGCGAGCATAACCACGTCGGAAACCTGTACACATGAATCACTTGAGCACAAATGACAGCTCCGCCGATGCAATGCCCTTTTATATCTTGTTTACGCGATACTACCGCCAGCTGTACATGTCCTTATGACTATCCCATGACTTTTGTCACGTAAATTTACTTTACCAAACAGTACTAGGTGATTTATCGTGGACCACAACAATAAAATCCTAACGTCGTAGTTTTCTAGTTAAGACAAATGTATTTGAAATGGAACTTAACATGAGATACAGCATTACGTATGCACATCACATGTTACAATTTACTGTACTCTCGTACATATTAAATGAGGTGTTACGTCTGTTGTTCTCGCATTAGTATGCAATGCTGCAGTCGTTTCGAATTTTTTTTTCGGAACAGCTCCGGATCATCTCGTAAATCTTACCAAGACTGTGAAATTCGCTGCTTCATTTCTTCACAGTTGTCAGTGGGAGTGCAGTACTCTTGCTACTTCATTTCTTCAACATTCTCAAAGGGAGTGAAGTACTCTGTACTTTTGAGATGACCCCAGACAAAAAATTGAGGACTGAGGTCAGATAATATAGGAGACTAAGGTACAGGATCTTCTTGATCTGCCCCTGTTGGACCATACTGTCGCGTTAGATATCATCCTACTTCGGCAGAGATATGACACACTACCCTATCCTCTACGTACCTTACTGCTCAACCATCGAGCATGGCTGAAATATGAGCCCAGTTAGATGGAGACTTGAAACTTACTGTCAGATTAAAACTGTGTGCTGGACAGGGACTCGAACCCAGAACCTTGTTTTGCAAGTTATGCAGGAGAACTTCTGTAAAGTTTGGAGGGTATGAGATGAGGTACTGGCGGAAGTAAGACTCTGACATATGCAGGAAGGTTTTGACCGCACAATACGTTATTAAGCGTTACGTATTTCAAAATTTTATCAGCCGGCTGAAGCTATGGATTAAACCGTGTAAGGACATTAATAGTAGCAAATATGTACATAATAGGTATGCATCTTAGTAATCCACATGCAGAAACTACAATTAATACTGCACATACATTTAAATAAAAATTCAGTAAAAAACTCACGAAAGTGATCACATGACTGATTATAATACAGATATCATCTCATATTCTGAGGCTCTCTATTCGAAGAGTACCTGTGCCGTATTGACTATGATTGAGCTATCTAACAAGGAAACCTCCCCATCGCACCCCCCCCCCCCCCTCAGATTTAGTTATAAGTTGGCACAGTGGATAGGCCTTGAAAAACTGAACACAAATCAATCGAGAAAACAGGAAGAAGTTATGTGGAACTATGAAAAAATAAGCAAAATATACAAACTGAGTAGTCCATGCGCAAGATAAGCAACATCAAGGATAGTATGAGCTCAGGAGCGCCGTGGTCTCGTGGTTAGCGTGAGCAGCGGTGGAACGAGAGGTCCTTGGTTCAAGTCCTTCCCTCGGGTGAAATGTTTATTTTCGCAAAGTTATGATCTGTCCGTTCGTTCATTGACGTCTCTGTTCACTGTAATAAGTGTAGTGTCTATGTTTTGCGACCGCACCGCAAAACCGTGCGATTAGTAGACGAAAGGACGTGCCTCTCCAATTGTAACCGAAAACATTTGATCGCAGGGTCATAGGTCAACCGATTCCTCCACAGGAAAACACGTCTGATATATTCTATACGACACTGGTGACGGCATGTGCGTCACATGACAGGAACATGTTGTCGACCCACCTAACTTGTACACTTGGCGAATGGGTAAAAAGATTCTTCTACATTGCCCGATTTAGGTTTTCTTGTGGATACATACTACGGCGGAGTTACCTCGCATCGGCCGGACGGACGGACAGATAATAATTGTCTGAAAATAAAAAATTAAACTTTTCACTCGAGGGAAGGCTTGAACCAAGGACCTCTCGTTCCGCAGCTGCTCACGCGAGCCACGGGACCACGGCGCTCCTGAGCTCACACTATCCTTGATGTGCTTATCTTGCGCATGGACTAATCAGTTTGTATATTTTGCTTATTTTTTCATAGTTCCACACAACTTCTTCCTGTTTTCTCGATTGATCTGTGTTCAGTTTTTCAAGGCCTATCCACTGTGCCAACTTATAACTAAATCTCAGGGGGGGTGCGATGGGGAGGTTCCCTTGTAAGAAGTAAACGAAGGCCGATAGGCTGTGCTAACATTAATCAGAGAAGTTAGGTCGAAGAGTAACTTTATGAATGACTATACATTGCGATGAACTGCATTTCAGTTTGATTTAAATGTAAGTCTGATATTAACTGAAATTTCAGTACGTGGATTATTAAGATGCAAACTTATTATGTACATATTTGCCACATGGGTTCCATAGGATTTACATAGGGCGAGGCATTAACGTGAGTTACTACAACGCTCCTCATACCACTGTAACAAGATTCTGGTTCAGAGAGTTGGACAATTATACTGCTGAAAGGTGACATCGCCGTCGGGGAAGACATAAAGCATGAAGGGATGCACGTGGTTCGTAGCTCTCAGCGTGTCTTCGATAACTACCACAGGTTCCATGTAAGTGTAGGAAAATGTCTCTCATAGTGTAATACTGCTCACACCAACCTTCGTCCGTGGCGCGCAGCACGTTTCGAGCCACCGTTCACTTCGACGACGCAGTTTGTGGAGACAACGATCAACCTAGTGTAGCAAAAATGTGATTTACCTGAAGAAATGACACGTTTCCATTGATAGATGGTATAATCCCGACGGTCCCGTGCCCATTGCAATCGTAACTGACGATGTCATTGGATTGACATGTGAACACGTAGGGGTGGTCCACTACCGAGCTCCATGCTTAACAACGTGCGATGAACAGTGTGCTCCAAAACACTTTTGCTTACACCAGCATTGTCCTCTTTCCGTAGAGACGCCACAGCTCATTATCTGTCCTACTCTGTAGAGGAGACAAGCCTCTCAACACCACGGCCTGCGAAGAGTCGTCGACGTCCAACCATTTAGCGCCTAGCTGTAGTTTCACTGTCATTCTACCTCTTTCCGTAGATACTGACGACATTGACTCGTGAACATTTGAACAGCTTCGCCGTTTTCTAGGTACTCGTTCACAGTCTCTACTCAATAATAATCTTCCATTAGTCGAAGAAGCTTATCTCAATGGATTTCCCCATCTGCCGCCCATATGTTTGCTAGGGTGATTCCCCGTCCGTGTGTGCTCTGTTTACGTACTTTTGCTACCGCATCACGTGTCAGCATCATCACCAGGTGGCATCCAATGCCTCGGTGGGCAGTGGTCGTAATGTTTTGGTTTATCAGCGCTTATACTAAATAGAACAACACTTCATACTGAAACCTATGGGGGCCGAACCATTACACATTCCCAATTTTCTCGCTAACGGCTATATTGTGGACACTTATGGTAGGTACGTTGTCCAAGACGCGACGCGTACAAGCGACTGCGACGGGTCGCTACGTGACGTCAGAAGTTGCCTGCTGGCGCATGTGCAGTTCGAGTTTGGGATGCGACGCACGACTGTTGCGGCAGCTGCCGCAGCACTGCACCAGTGAGCAGTGTTGCGACGGAAGTCGGACGACACAAAGACGTACGGCTGCCAGAAAGATGTCGAGCCAGTCAAGGAAAACTGAAATGAGCCACTCATAGGATGTGATGCTCTGTGAGTGGTCTCGCAACATCCTTGCCCCTAAATATAGGGGCACTTTGTTCAGAGACAGAATTTCGCTGTACTTCTCTCCATCATGTCAATGACAGACCGCAGCTTGGGAAACACGCGCCGATACTGACAAGTGAAAGTCAAATACAGCTGAGCGACAGATGGCATTCCCATCCGTACTTATCGCATGATGCACTGTGAAGCGACAATGCGATACTCACGGAAAGTAATACTCGAACCCAGTGTCGCTATGATTTACCTACCACATCATATAAAAAATATAATTGATGGCAAGGCGATATTAAACTAATTTGAACGTTTTTTCGCTGTGTTGAAAATGGAAATTTTTGACATTTGTTGGTTTTGTTAGGACGTCTACTTCTACTTGGGTATCCTCGTCCAGGTTCAGAAGAAAATGCTAGAGGTGAATAATTTATCCTCTTCCCAAGAATGAGAACAAAATTTATTGAAGGCAGCATGTCTTTACTTTTAAGAAACCTACATTTCGTGCCATTTTAAATGAAATTGTCAAGAGCATATGGAGAAATATTAGTAACTCATACCGGAGAAATATATGACATAAAATGGTTTCATTAGGTCCAAATGTGTCAGTGAAACAAAACAAATGCATTCTCCATCGTGTGATGACCACATGATTCACGTTGCGCGTCGACAGAACTGGCGGCTAGTCGCGACGCTCCCGGAGATATATGAGCCCAAATCTCGGAAACGGAGATCGACATCATTCTGATCTCAACTTTAAAAATAATTTCGATACGTTAGCTTCTTTTCATCGGCAACGATGTATGACCTAACGTGAACCATACGCAAAGTAGCCAGCGACCACATTTTTCACTGTACACAATTCAAATATTATGCAGTAGGTTACTTGTAAATTAAGTATCGGAATAACTGTGACGAATATCGGAAAAATAGGCACCTCATTATCAAGCTGTGGTGTGAAACTGTAAGATACGCAAACATCAATTTTTTGTGCCTTTTATTTTCCTCACAATCGATAGAGAAGTAATATACAGCGAAAAAAAAACACGCAAAACCAGAAGAGATACTTTTCAATTTTTTAAAGTAAAAGGAGAATCTGTGTCGAAAAACTAACTCTGGGAGGCGATGTAACTTTGTTCCACCAACATACAGTATTTTTTACAGCAAGAAAATCGGAATTCTTATTTTTCTTACGTATCTGAATCCGCCGCCGCCGACCAGAGCTTGGTAAACAGCAACGACTCCTGTCGTGTTGCGGCCTTGTCGCCGTCCGCCAGGGTGGGAAAAGAGGAGGGGGCAGCGTCGTAGTCGCAGCCAACTGTCGCGTCTTGCACAACGTAGCTTTACTTTACGCTGTGAATTGTTTTACTTCCTGCTTACGAGTTCTCGGCGTCCCCAACCACATATGAGCAGTAAGCCTAAGCAGCCAACGACATCTGCGTGCAGCACAATGTGACATCATTTGACATAGTCCTGCAGTCTGTATTCTCGCTGTTGAGTCAGAGAGCGGTGCGACTGTGAATGGAGGAATGACTGCTCAGTGATAGACACTAAAGCCCGTTTTACACAAGCGACTTTCTCGTCAAAGTCGTAGACGCGTATAAAACAGTAATCGATCACGACGTCTGTGTCTGTGACGTCAACGGTCTATAAATTGCGCCGAGTGTAGAGTTCTAAATCTCCGAGTACGCTGCACTATGCATACGTAGAAACAAGGGAGTAAGACGATATCTGCTAACATCGAAAGATAACCAATTCTAGCCGAGCATGCTGCAATTATAGGAACAGATTCTGTCTATTCGTCTCCTCGTAATCTTTATTGTGCCGTTTGCTTTGATTCCGCCGCGCGGGGTAGTCGCGCCGTCTGGGGCGTTTTGTCAAGGTCCGCACGGCTTCTCCCGTCGAAGGTTCGTGTCGTTCCTCGGGTATTGGTCTGTGTCATCCTTAGCATAAATTAGTTTAAGTTAGATTGAGTAGTGCGTAAGCTTAGGGAGCGATGACCTCAGCAGTTTGGTCCCATAAGACCTTACCACAAATCTCCAATTTCCTTTGTTTTCGTGAAACATTGATAAAGTACGCAAGGCCTTGCTTCTTTTTTTATTAATGTTCTCCTACAAGAGAGACTATGCATCAGTAAGAACGTAAATAGATGATCATGTTTTGATGAAAATATTTCAAAAGTGAAAAAGTTGGAATTATTTGGTGAGAAAATAATTTTCAATGTTAGCTGATACTTAGCAAGAAAACAAGATACAAAGGAAAAGGAAGAAGGTGCTACTTATTGTGTTCTAGATATTATTTGACGAGTTTACAAATATATACTTTCTCCAGTAAAAAAAGTCAATGTTCTGGAATGTTTGGGTGCCACTGTTAGCATTCCTTCAGTTCTCAGAAGTATATAGAATTTCTCATACGACCTCTGTGAGTTCTTCTGTGGTCATTAATAAACTTTACTATCGTTCCATGTAACTACATTTTGTTACCATATTTCGATTTTTTCCTGAAAAGCATAGCCCTTCTTAACCCTGCTGTTCTGTTCGGGTCTATATGACCCGAAACGAATATGAACGTTATTTTACATTATGTAAATACCAATATATATTTATGAAACTTTGTGACTTTGTCTGAAAATGGATGAGCAGCATGTGTTTTAAAAGGTTTTAAAAAAGTTTAAGAAGTTTGGGCTTCAACTGTAATAGTTGCATATGTAATGTTCGGGTCATAATGACCCGACACAAATATGTTTAGTGTAACTCGTATTTATTTCTAAAATCTGGAAATGGCGAAAATTATTTTTGTTGTGTTGTGTGGGAATAGTGACTGCATCATTCCAACTTACTCTCAACAATCACCTAAAGCTCCATGCGTTCACAACAATGGGCTTGTTTGTTGCTTTCCCCAGGAAATAATAATTGGCAGTTCTCAATAATTGGAATGCTTTGTTTCTGCCCAGTTTGACTTGTGACACCATGGCGATGAGACCATTGAATGATCGTGAGTTGGAAGAAATAGTAAATGCCTCACCAGATGAAGGATCACTTTCTGAGTTTGAAGATCACATCAGCAATGCATCTGAAAGCGAGTGTTCCGATGACAGTTACGACAGTCCACAGCCCATACAAAATAGTGTAGAGACTTTTCTTTCTAAAAATGGGAATATAGAATGGCAGTTGCATCCACCAGCACAACATGGTCGCCTACCAGCTTCGAACATCATCAAGAGTACCCCAGGAGTTACCAGGTATGCAGTCAGCAGAATATCTGATGTAAAATGTTCATTTGAAGCAGTATTTCACACAGCGCTTCAAAATGAAATAATAGAGATGACAAATATTGAAGGGCAGCGAGTTTATGGTGAACAGTGGACAGATATTGATGGTTCTGTTTTCCATGCATACTTAGGACTCTTACTCCTAGCGGGTGTATATCGATCTCATGGGGAGTCTACAAAAAGTTTGTGGGATAAAGATACTGGGCGAAACATATTTCGAGCAACCATGTCTCATGAAACATTCTGTAAGATATCACGTGTCCTGCGATTTGACAAGAAATCTACTAGAGAGGAAAGACGACGTACTGACAAACTTGCCGCAATTC
This sequence comes from Schistocerca cancellata, assembly GCF_023864275.1. Classification (NCBI taxonomy): domain Eukaryota; kingdom Metazoa; phylum Arthropoda; class Insecta; order Orthoptera; family Acrididae; genus Schistocerca; species Schistocerca cancellata. The sequence continues at coordinate 386,037,477 of NC_064634.1, forward strand.
GTAGTATTTGGGAGAAGTGGGTAGAGGTCCTTCCTCAACTGTATAATCCAGGAGAAAATGTTACTGTTGACGAGCAGTTAGTAGCATTTAGAGGTCGCTGTCCATTCAAGCAGTATATCCCAAGTAAACCGGCAAAATATGGGATCAAAATATGGACCATGTGTGACAGCAAAACTTCATACGTACTGAAAGCCCAAATTTATACAGGAAAGGTGAGTGGAGCGGCACCAGAAAGAAATCAGGGAATGAGGGTGGTATCTGATCTCACTTCTGAGTTACGTGGTCAGAATATCACGTGTGACAACTTTTTTACGTCGTACAATTTGGGGCAGCTGCTTCTGAAAAGGAAATTGACTATGTTGGGAACTATACGGAAAAATAAGCCGGAGCTTCCACACAAAATGACCAACAAGGAGGTACACAGCTCTTCATTTTACTTCACAAATGACACTACTGTGGTTAATTATATTCCTAAGAGACACAAGAATGTTGTACTTATGAGCACTCTCCACCATGATGCGGAAATCAGTGACAGGGCTGATAAGAAGCCAAAAATGATTTTGGACTATAATTCAACCAAAGGTGCTGTAGACACGCTTGATCAGTTATTAGGTACATATACATGCAAACGAAAAAGTAATAGGTGGCCAATGATAGTTTTCTACAATATTCTTGATGTTTCTGCTTATAATGCATACGTTTTGTGGATTTCGGTTGACCCTAATTGGAATGCAAGCAAATTGACTAGAAGGAGAATATTCTTGGAGGAACTTGGAAAGTCACTGATAAAAGAACATATTGCATCAAGAACGCATTTCCCAAGAACAGAAGATTCTTTGAGAATGGTCACAAGCATCCAAAACCCGAATGATGTGGGTGGTGTGTCAGAATCGGTAACAACAAGAAAATCTACAAAACGTGCACGCTGTAAGTTCTGTCCATCAAGTAATGACAATAAAACAAACATGGTGTGTGGAAAATGTAGTAAACATATTTGCAAGAAACATGTAACCTACTTGTGTCCACAGTGCAAGCAGTAAGAAAAGAACTGTAGTATTTTATAAGATGATTGTATTGAAAATTCTGTTGTTTCAAATTTATGTGAATACTTGTGCCTAAACTACAATCAGTAAGAAGAGAGGATTCTAAAGTTGTAGTGCTTTCTATGTTGGAATGTAATAAAAAAACTGTAGTGTGTTCTGTACTGTAGTGTGCTCTAAGATGAATATCTGTAATGACAACTGTCTGTTGTTAGAAAATGTCAATACTTACGTCTAAACTGTCAACAATAAGAATAGAAGTATGGAAAAACTGTAGTGCTTTCTAAGTTGAATGCCTGTAATGGAAACTGTCTGTTGTTTCAAATTTATGTGCATATTTAAATGAAAAATATCCCTCAATAAAGTTGTATGCATTGTTATTATTATTATTATTACCATTATTATTATTATTATTATTATTATTATTATTACTAACAAGGTACTGGAATAGAACAACAATGTCGATAGCTAAAACTGTACCAAAATTTATGTTTCTAAAGCATTTTGATATGTCGGGTCATATTGACCCGAACAGTATATATGTCAAGTAAAAGTGAACAGAACAGCAGGGTTAATCTCACTTTCGCCGTTCAGATGCCAATTTGCACAGAAGACGGCTTTCATGACGCACGTTTTAGCGCTGACGTATAGACAAAAATGACCACTCAAAACATACGAGACACAGTACGGGAATAAAACACTTGTGGCGCTGTAATAGAATCACTTGTCTCGAGTACTCAATTGAGACAAGAAACACAAGCTGCGTCATTGTCGCGAGAAAACAGTGACCCGTACGTGTAATAAGTTTCCTTTAATTTACGTCTATGGTCACAAACCTTTTGTTAACAGATTACCGGTTTCGGTCTTTAATTATCATCACCGGATCTGTTTCATAAAGACAAAGTCCTAATGTACTGCAGCCATAGTGGCATCGTCAAATGTTAAATGCGGAATCAGCAGAAGCATCGTCCATATAAATAACATCACTGACAGTAGTACTATGAGGAATGAGTCCTGAATTTGTATGGAGGGATTTGCGGAAGTTACGGAAGACCTAAATCAGGATTATCAGACGCGGATTTAAACCGTCGTCCTCTAGAATTCTAATGTAGTATGCTAACGTCTGCGCCACCTTGCTTCCTAGGAAGCAAAATAGAAAGGTAAGAAAAACATATTTCGTTTGCAATTGTTTCCTCCCAATGATAACTAAGTAATGTAAGAATTGAGAATAATAGTACTTATACGAAGAACGCACTTACCTTGTTTCATGTTTAACGTCTTTGCAAATTGACTGAGATGGAATATTACAGGATCCTATAGCGGAAAACTCCATATTCCTGGTGTAGTATTATGTTGTAAAGGAAATGAGACGGCTGTTGTTTCTAAGAAACTGTCAGTCGTGAGCTGTTTGTGCGGGACTGTTTCAGGGCCATGGACTGTGCTTTTACCATGTGGCGAAGCCTCGTAGAAATTGATCAACTCGTTGATAGCGGACGAACAGCCAACAACAGATGTATCATTGCGGTCTTCTGGGAGACAAAAACGGCGGATTTTCTGTGAAGTCTCTCCGAATACTACGTGAAAGAGTGCAGGACAATGGAAGCGACGAATACAGACGTGTTTGTACTCAAATGGGTCGTTGTTTGGAGAAAACCACGACTAATTTAACATATCCGCTGAGTGCGCAGATGAATGGTGTCTTTTGTGTCAGATCTCTGTGTGATATTTCCCAGCAGACCGCAGGGAGACGTCTGTGGTAAACTGGCCGCCAGCTGATACTGACATGTGATGGATATGTGGAAGTCCATCGTTGTCACGCGGACGCAGGACAGCGGCTAATGATACAAATAAAGAAAATGAACCACCACAGTCGCATTATCAAATAAATTTATTTCAAACGGCTATTTACTGAGCAACGCTTACACCATATTAAGGTCCAGTACAAATCAAACAGAAATGGAAGTACTATTTTGGTCTATAATGGACCTGACGATGCAGAAATTGTTGTGTCGAAACAAGACGTCTGAAATAAAATTCTTTGATGGTACGGCTGTGGTGGTTCGTTTTCATTATTCGTGGTTGATATTGTTCAAGGTCGAAAAACAGCCACGCACTAAGACAAACCGTCTCTTACCAGTGGCATAATCCTCATCACACTGTTTCCTGTTGTCATACCTTGCATTCTGATAACCCTCTAATCTACATCTACAACTACATGGTTACTCTTTAATTCACACTTATGTGCCTGGCAGAGGGTTCATCGAACCATTTTCATACTACTTCTCTACCATTCCACTCTCGAATGTCGCGTGGGAAAAAAGGAACACCTAAATCTTACCGTTCGAGCTCTCGTTTCTCATATTTTATTATGATGATCACTTTTCCCTACGTAGGTGGGTGTCAACAAAATATTTACGCATTCGGAAGAGAAAGTTGGTGATTGAAATTTCGTGAATAGCTCTCGCCGCAAAGAAAACCGCCTTTGGTTCAGTGACTTCCAACCCAACTCGTGTATCATATCAGTGACACTCTCACCCCTATGGAGCGTTAACACAAAACGAGCTGCCCTTCTTTGCACTTTTTGGATGTCCTCCGTCAATCCTACCTGGTAAGGATCCCATACGGCGCAGCAATATTCCAGCAGAGGACGGACAAGTGTAATGTAGGCTGTGTCTTTAGTGGGTTTGCCGCATCTTCTAAGTGTTCTGCCAACAAAGCGCAGTATTTGTTTGGCCTTCCCCACAGTATTATCTATGTGGTCTTTCCAATTTAAGTTGCTCGTAATTGTAATTCCTAGGTATTTAGTCGAATTGACAGCCCTTAGATTTATGCGATTTATCATATACCCAAAATTTATCGGCTTTCTTTTAGTATCCATGTGGATGACCTCGCACTTTTCTTTGTTTAGTGCTAATTGCCACTTTTCGCACCATACAAAAATTCTCTCTATATCATTTTGTAATTGGAACTGATCATCTGATGATTTTACTAGACGGTAAATTACAGTGTCATCTGCAAACATTTTAAGGGGGCTGCTCAGATTATCACCTAGATAATTTATGTAAATCAGGAACAGCAGAGGGCCTATGAAACTACCTTGCGGAACGGCAGATATCACTTCTGTTCTACTCGATGATTTACCGACTATCACTACGAACTGTGACCTCTCTGAGAAGAAATCACGAATCCAGTCATACAACTGAGACGATACTCCATACGCACGCAATTTGATTTGTAGTCGCTTGTGAGGGACGGTATCAAAAGCCTTCTGGAAATCTAGGAATATGAATTGATCTGAGATCCCTTGTCGACAGCACTCATTACTTCATTCGAATAAAGAGCTAGCTGTATCGCAAAAGAACGATATTTTCTGAATCCGTGTTGGTTATGTATCAATAAGTCAGTTTCTTCAACTTGAGATCTCATGCGTGCCCGCATCTCGTGGTCGTGCGGTAGCGTTCTCGCTTCCCACGCCCGGGTTCCCGGGTTCGATTCCCGGCGGGGTCAGGGATTTTCTCTGCCTCGTGATGGCTGGGTGTTGTGTGCTGTCCTTAGGTTAGTTAGGTTTAAGTAGTTCTAAGTTCTAGGGGACTGATGACCATAGATGTTAAGTCCCATAGTGCTCAGAGCCATTTGAACCATTTTTGAAGATCTCATGCGTCTATATGTAAATCTGGTATAGCAATGTTTTCCATCTGCGTAAGAAACACCAACTACAAGTTGATCTCATATGGCTTGACGCTTCTCGATGTGACACCTCTACCCCTAAATACCTTGGTGTTATTCTTGATAGAAGTCTGATACTGAAAGAGCGGTGGGGCAGTGTCAGAATAAAGTAGGCAAGCGCGGAACAATATCTTAAAATAGTTACGGAGCAAGCCCCTATGTGCTTCGAACGTCGGCATTAGCGTTGTGTTATTCGGCAGGAGAGACTGCTTCCCGTGTGTGGTAACCAATCTTGCCACTCGAAGGAGGCTGACATTTATCTTCACCGAACTTGCCGCCGGTGACAGGATCCTTCATACGAAGTCCAATCACAAGATTCAAATTCTAGTCGGAATAGCACCATCAGACATCGGACGCAAAGTAACAGCCATACTGTAAAGGAGTAAAGCCAACACCGAATGGCACCCTCCTAGACGGCGGACGGCAGTCAGATTGGTTTCCCACCGCTGTCTGGAGCGTCTCCATATACGTCTTCGTTGGTCATGGAGGCCTCAATTCGAAGTGTGGCACATATCTAAAGACACTCTGTTCCAACCTATGAGTTCAGAGGCAGAAGACCTGTCTGGAGACATCTCGGACAGTAACGGGATACCAACATGAATGTCGCCCACCGTACTGTCCGACAACCATGAGTGATGGTCTGAGGTCCCTTATTTTCATAGCAGGACCCCTTCGATTGTCATCAACGGCACCCTTACAGGACAGAGATAAGTCGAAGATACTCTACACCCCGTTGTGTTGCCTTCATGGCAAGCTAGCATCGGCTTACATTTCAGCAAGATAATGCCCCCTCCTCCACCCACACTTGGCTATGTGTCTCTTATTTGTCTTCATGCTTGCCAAATCCTACCTTGACCAGCAAGCGCCAGGAACCTCCCTGATTGAGAACGTTAGGAGCATTATGGACAGGGCCCTCAAACTAGCTTGGGGTTTTACCGATCTAACTCGCCAATTGGACAGAATTCGGCACGACATCCCTCATGAGGACATCTAACAATTCTATCAATCATTTCCATGCAGAATAACTGCTTGCGTAAGGGCAAGAAATGGACCAACACATTGATAACATCTTCAATTTGTGAAGCTCTTTCTCTTGAACAAATCATCCAAGTTTGAAATTACAGTAATTTGTTTATCTGAAGATGTACATCACATCTAGTGGTTTCCGTCCTAATCGGATAATTTCTTCGTTGTGCATCTGTTAGACCGTATACCTGCTTTAAGAGCGTGCGGATCTTGCAGTCTCAGGCTATAGTGAGAACTCTGCAAAGCATATTTTAGTGTCTATTTAAACTCTTCGTTATATTTTGCCTACATTTCCACCTCAGCAGCGGCACAATCGGATAATTTTCTCTTTAGCAGGGATCTGCTATACTTCCGAAATTAATCATGACTGCACTGTTTGTATTTTTGTGACGCTTTATCAATTCTCTATACAGTATGATATGGCTAGGGACTATGATTGTTCTGAGCGGCCACGAACAGAACTGGATGGTTTCCATAAACAGCAAGAAGTTGCGTTGGCCAGCGAGATAGGAGCGCTGGTTAGAGACCTGAGACACTTTTGATGGTATTGGAATCCCATGGTGACCTGTTGTCACCGCGTTTCCTGATGCACAACATCTGACCGCTCTCTTCTCACTCGAGACTGAGTGACGGACAGTGGTGGGTTCGCGTGTCGCTGAGCGGAAGACGGAAGAGAGAACGGGCCGCACAGCTGGTTCCTTTACGCTTTTGTAACATGTGCGAGGTGCTGCCCAGTGTTGATAATACGAGGTGCATTCAAGTTCTAAGGCCGATTTTTTTTCTAATCAACTACTCACTCGAAATCTATGAAACTGGCGTTACTTCTTGACGCAATCGCCCTGGAGACGTACACATTTTTCACAACACTGACGCCATGATTCCATGGCAGCGGCGAAGGCTTGTTTAGGAGTCTGTTTTGACCACTGGAAAATCGCTGGGGCAATAGCAGCATGGCTGGTGAATGTGCGGCCACGGAGAGTGTCTTTCATTGTTGAAAAAAGCCAAAAGTCACTAGGAGCCAGGTCAGGTGAGTAGGGAGTATGAGGAATCACTTCAAAGTTGTTATCACGAAGAAACTGTTGCGTAACGTTAGCTCGATGTGCGGGTGCGTTGTCTTGGTAAAACAGCACACGCGCAGCCCTTCCCGGACGTTTTTGTTGCAGTGCAGGAAGGAATTTGTTCTTCAAAACATTTTCGCAGGATGCACCTGTTGCCGTAGTGCCCTTTGGAACGCAATGGGTAAGGATTACGCCCTCGCTGTCCCAGAACATGGACACCATCATTTTTTCAGCACTGGCGGTTACCAGAAATTTTTTTGGTGGCAGTGAATCTGTGTGCTTCCATTGAGCTGACTGGCGCTTTGTTTCTGGATTGAAAAATGGCGTCCACGTCTCATCCATTGTCACAACCGACGAAAAGAAAGTCCCATTCATGCTGTCGTTGCGTGTCCACATTGCTTGGCAACATGCCACACGGGCAGCCGTGTGGTCGTCCGTCAGCATTCGTGGCACCCACCTGGATGACACTTTTCGCATTTTCAGGTCGTCATGCAGGATTGTGTCCACAGAACCCACAGAAATGCCAACTCTGGAGGCGATCTGTTCAACAGTCATTCGGCGATCCCCCAAAACAATTCTCTCCACTTTCTCGATCATGTCGTCAGACCGGCTTGTGCGAGCCCGAGGTTGTTTCGGTTTGTTGTCACACGATGTTCTGCCTTCATTAAACTGTCGCACCCACGAACGCACTTTCGACACATCCATAACTCCATCACCACATGTCTCCTTCAACTGTCGACGAATTTCAATTGCTTTCACACCATGCAAATTCAGAAAACGAATGATTGCACGCTGTTGAAGTAAGGAAAACATCGCCATTTTAAGTATTTCAAACAGTTCTCATTCTCGCCACTGGCGGTAAAATTCCATCTGCCGTATGGTGCTGCCATCTCTGGGACGTATTGACAATGAACGCGGCCTCATTTTAAAACAATGCGCATGTTTCTATCTCTTTCCAGTCGGGAGAAAAAAAATCGGAGGCCTTAGAACTTGAATGCACCTCGTACTTCTGAGCCAGCAAGGGATGCCTTACCCGTTGGGCCAGTGGCCGATTTTCCTGCCCAGCTGGGACAAGTGCAAAGGTTGGGTATTCTAGTCACAGGGAGCCCCAACGTTAGGCGGATGATGCAGCTCCTCAAGGAAATGGCATGCAGGGCAGTGAAAAACAGTAGTAACCACTTGGTATATTTGCTGTGAGGGAGGGGGGGGGGGGGGGGCTCGTCGGCGACGTGGAGGTGGCACTACAGGTGGCTTTCGAGGTCACTGGGTGCAACCGGCTGCAAATAGTGGCACATGTCGGCACGAATGACGCCTGCTGTTTGGGTTGTGAAATCAGCCTCGGCTCCTTTTAGCGGATGGCGATTTGGTGAAGGCAACTATCCATGCACGAGGGGCGCAGGCTAAGCTGTCTATTTCTAGCATCGTACCTCTACTGCGATCCTCTGGTTTGGAGCAAAGTGTATGGTCTAAACTAGAGGCTCAGACGATTCTGCAACGGTATCGGATACGAATTTCTCGACCTCCGCTATCGGGTGCAGAGATGTAGGGCTCCCATTAATCGGTCAAGCGTACTTTACATTCATGAAGCCGCTACTAGGGCAGTAGAGTACGTGTGGCGTGCACACGACAGTTTTTAGATTAGAGAAACCTATACAATGTTCTCAGAGAATGCTCCTCCTCGAATATCGAACACAGAAAAGATTAATATGATATTATTGAACGGCAGAAGTATACAAGAACAGGTCACAGAATTAGTGTCGCTTATTGAAGATTATGATGCCCAGATAGTATTAGGAACAGAAAGTTGATTGAAACCGTAAGTGAACAGCAACGACATCTTAAGTTCACATTGGAATATTTCTCGTAAGGATAGGTTAGTCGCCCAAATAGGCGGCGTATTTATTGTAGTGAAGAACTCGATAAAATCTAGCGAGATCATCGCGGATTCCGGACGTGAATTAATATGGGTGAAGTTAAGCATCAAACTCCGGTCACAAATGGTCATCGAATGCTTTTATAGACTGCACAGGTTAGGAGCAGTAGGGGTAGAGCACTTCACAGAGAACTCACAGAATATAGTTAATAATTTTCCTGATCGTGCTATTGTAATGAGGTTTTCTTCAAGTTTCTAAGTAAAGATTTGGAGGCTCATGCTATCAAAATTGATGGCAGAGACAGGAACTGGTGTGACATTATTCTGAATGTAAGGTCCGCAAATTACTTTGAGCAGATAACTAGAGAAAATCTTGTGAATGAAACGTCTTAGATCTCCTGGCAACAAATGGAAATGAACTTATCGAATCAGTTAAGGTAAAGGAGGATATCAGTGTTTATAATCCAATCCCAAAGAAAGCAGGTGTTCACAGATGTGAATATTACCGAACTATCAGTTTAATAAGTCACGGCTCCAAAATACTAGTACGAATTCTGTACAGACGAATGGAAAAACTAGTAGAAGCTGACCTCGGGGAAGATCAGTTTTGATTCCGTAGAAATGTTGGAACACGTGAAGCAATACTGACCCTACGACTTATATTAGAAAATAGGTTAAGGAAAGACAAACCTACGTTTCTAGCATTTGTACACTTAGAGAAAGCTTTTGACAATGTTGACTGGAATACTCTCTTTCAAATTCTGAAGGTGGCGGGAGTAAAATACAGTGGGCGAAAGGCTATTTATAATTTGTACAGAAACCAGATGGCAGTTGAAGGGCACGAAAGAGAAGCAGTGGTTGAGACGGGGATGAGACAGGGTTGTAGCCTATCCCAGATGTTATTCTATCTGTATACTGAGCAAGCAGTGAAGGAAATAAAAGAAAAATTTGGAGTATGAATTAATATCAATGGAGAAAAAATAAAATCTTTCAGATTTGCCGAGGACATTGTAATTCTGTCAGAAACAGCAAAGGAGCTAGAAGAGCAGCTGAATGTAATGGACAGTGTCTTGAAAGAAGGATATAAAATGAACATCAATAAAATCAAAACAAGGGTAATGGAATGTAGTCGAATTAAAGCGGATGGTGATGAGGAAATTAGATTAGGAAATCAGACACCTAAAGTAGTAAATGAGTTTTGCTATTTGGGGAGCAAAATAACTGATGATAGTCGAAGTAGAGAGGATATAAAATGTAGACTGGCAGTGGTAAGGATAGCGATCCTGAAGAAGAGAAATTTGTTAACATCGAGTATAGATTTAAGTGTCAGGAAGTCGTTTCTGAAAGTTTTTATGTGGAGTGTAGCCATGTGTGGAAGCGAAACGTGGACGATAAATAGTTTGGACAATAAGAGAATGCTGAAGATTAGATGGGTAGACCACATAACTAATGAAGAGGTATTGAATAGAATTGGGGAGAAGAGAGATTTGTGGCAAAACTTGACTAGAAGAAGGGATCGATTTATGGGACATGTTTTGAGGCATCAAGGGATCACCAATTTAGTATTGGAGGGCAGCGTGGAGGGTAAAAATCGTAGAAGTACACTAAGAGATGAATACACTAAGCAGATTCAGAAGGATATAGGTTGCAACAGGTACTGGGAGATGAAGCAGCTTGTGCAGGATAGAGTAGCATGGAGAACTGCATCAAACCAGTCACTGGATCTAAGATCACAATAAACCAGGCTGTGGTAGCAACTACGACTGTGGCTTCTACAAGGAACGTTAACAAGGACGGGAAATATTCCAGCTTGTCAAGGGCGACATGATACAGTGTATCTGAGGAGCAGGCAGCATCAAATGTTTGGTAATGAGGACGAAGATGTGGAGTACAAATGGAAAAAATTCAATAGCATCTTTCAATATGTCTTAGAAAATATGTGCCGAGGAAGGTCTTAGGATGGGAAAGGCCCATAATGTTTCAATAGCAGTGTTAGAAAACTGCTCCGTAACTCTCAGATATGAGAAAAGTCAAAATCTGTCTGCCAAACAAAGGCTGAACAAGGAGAGCAAGGACACTAGTGTTCAATGATTTTGAAAGTAAAATTTGGTCAAGCGATCTGAGTAAACACCCTAAGAGCTTTCTGTCTTATGTGAAATAAGTGAGCGGTTCGTCATCATCAACTCGTTCACTCTGAGACCATACTGACACCGAACCAGAGGATAACAGAGAGAAGGATGGAATGCGGAATTCGGTCTTTCGATATTGTTTCACCGTGGAAGATCGTAACACGGTCCCTCCTTTCTATCTTTGTACGAACCTCGAAATGTCATGTTGTGAAATAACTGATCTCGGAACAGAAAAACAACTACAATCGCTTAGAGACGGAAAGGTGTCAGGATCAGATTGGATATCTATAAGATTCTATAAAGATTATTCGAAAAAATTAGTAGCAGTTTATCGTAGATCGCTGGGACAAAGAAGGATAACTAGCTAGCTGGCAAAAAGTGTAGGTCATTCCCGTTTGTAACACTTATACCGATCAGAAGTGGGTTTATATTGTGTAACTGTGTATCTGTAATTATGGAGTCTGTATTCTTTGTTATTTCTAGTCATTGATTTGTGACAAGAAAAATGATTTGGTTAAATAATAAATAATTACAATATGTGTATGGTTATAAGAACGAAAGTGTTTATTGAAAACTGGTTCATACTTTGGGCACTTGTATTTGTAACATAAAAGACGTAGGGAAGTCCCTTCGCAACGAAAGTGGCATGGTGCGATGTAAATGGTGGTTTGGCGGTCGAACTGGGCGGCTCCTTGGTGTGAATAGTACGCAATATGTAGCTAACCGTAGCACGGTACACTTCGACAGTGCCACGAAAAGCAATTGAGAGATGCTTTGCAAAGGATTTTGCATCATATATGGATCTGGCTGTTATTTGGTACTCTCGGCAAAAAGGAATGGCTCTAACATGCTGAAAATCCGACGCCAAGAAGAAATTTTATAGAGCCTTCGAACATCAAGAGTCGTGAGTACAGTTAGCTGCTATGTCGCTTGCCACCAAAACTTCGCCACTACTTTACTAACTTCATACTTCCAGCTATATATATGCGCATGAACCAGTTAATTTGTGTGTGTGGTTTTAATAATAATCCAAATGCTATGAATGTGTGTCCGGAACCATATCTTCTACCCTGATCACGAACCTATGCAGGGTCCTCACCTAAGTACTACTAAGACCGAGTATCCTGTTTTAAAATAACTATGCTGGGATTAAGGTGTTTCAAAGTGATTTATTTTTGTCAAATGTAAAAAGAGTATTATAATTTGAAGTTAAAACCACAAAAGTGAAGTTAGATTGGATTTGGTTAAAGTACTCTCAGTTTGTTGCAAAGTATAATTTTGCAAGAATACAGTGCCAGATAGTGTAAATGTTATTGTCTAAAATACCAGCTCCACAGGTGATAAAAAAGGCAAATAAGTTAAACTCATTTTAAAGATAGTGTGGGCTTAATTTCTATTATGAATGGTTCCTCTTTCGAAATTAATGAAGCTGAGTGTTGAAGTTTTCGTCTTGTAAAGTGAATTATGAACTACTCCAAATGAAGTGAAGGATTAGCTGTGTTTGAATTAGTCTTTTCTACTGAGATAGTCATATAGCTTGACTAGTAACACTGTACTAGTTTATGGGTCAGCATCATATTCTCCACATGTTAGAAAGATAATTGTACTATTACTGCTGCTAAGGAAAACTGATACATTTATGATATTATTTACCTTTATTTGTATTTTTACATGTCAGTTAAGATAGTAGACCCTCATGGTCAAATTTAGTTCTGCATATCATGCAGTAACAGTTCAGTATTGGTTTAATTTATGATCTTGAGTGTAGTTGTTATTAGTATGAGCTTGGTACAAATTTATTTTCCATAATTATTAATGTGTGCGTCATTGATAACTGCTGCCACACACAGCTCAGAGAGTCCTTTGTCAGTTTGTATCCTGTGCACCATTCAAAGGGAAATAGCAACGAAAGTAACTTAAATAACCAATGTTAAATTTTCTTAAACATATGTTGCAAAATTAATGTGCCTAATTGGGCGGGCGACCGTTCATTTATTTCATTCACATATGATTTTTACCATTTTCATTAACTCTGTTTAGTTTTTCTGTTAATTTCACTACATTCCAAGTCATAGTCCGATACATTACCCATCAGAAGCACGCACGGTCAAAGTTTCAAAATCCTCTCATAGGGTAACATTAGCTTGTTTCTCGGTACGCTTGTGCATTATACGTGCCAAGTTAGCGTTATACGTGGCGCTAATGCTATACGTTTCCGAGAAGGGCCGAGGGACACGTACACACAATTACAGACTACATCGTTGGCGGTAATCTGTTGCAGAATTATGGAACATTTTTATGCTAAAGAATTATGACACTTTTGGGGAACGAAAATCTCCTCTAAGAAAATCCCCAAACAGAGATCTTCCGAAACTTACCTCGCTCTGTCTCTCCATAAGATCCATGGCGTTAGCTGTAGACAACCGCGCTTAGCTTGCTGCCGTATTTCTTGACTTCAGGAAGGTGTTTGACGTCCCGTTTGGAGAAAAAATACGAGAAGTATGAGAATATCGAATATCGTAGCAGATTTGCGACTGATTCAAGATTTCCTTACAGACAGAACTCAATAAGTTGTTCTTAAAGGAACCAAATCGATAGAAGTGAAATAATTTCTAGAGTACCCCAAGAAATTGTGATAGGACCGTTACTGTTTACAGTGTGTAAATGACTTAGTAGAAAGCTTCGGAAGCTGTTTAAGACTGTTCGAAGATGATGATCTTATCTGTAACAAAGTAGCAACGTCAGAAGACAGTATCGATTTACAGAATGTCCTGCAGAGCATTGACGAATGGTGCAGATTCTTGTAGCTGACTCTGAACGTAAATAAATGTAACGTATTGCGCGACATAGGAAAAAGAAGCCAGTACTGTACAACTACTCTATTGATGACAAATTGATGGGAGCGGTATCTACGGTAACTAACTATCCAAAGCAACCTTAAGTGGAATGACTGTATAAAACAAATAGTAGGAAAAGCAGATGCCAGACTGAGGTTCATAGGGAGAATATTAAGGGAATGTGACTCGTCCACGATGCTAGTGTCTAAAGGGCGATTGTTCGAACGATTCTTGAGTATTGTTCATCGATCTGGGTCATTACAAGAAAGGGCTGATAGAACAGGAAGAGAAGATACAACGAAGAGCGGCGCGCAACCTCACGGGACCGTTTTATAGCGCGAGCGCATTACCGACGTGCACAGCGAAGTCCATTGGGATTCAGATTTCGAGAGACCGCTTTCTGAGAGTAGTCAGACAACGTATTACTTCCCCTCCCCACAAAGAGAGCTTCTTCTCGGATACGAGAGAAGTCAAAGTCCTAGATGATAAACAAAGGCTGAATGAGGAGAGCAATGGGACAAGCGTTCAATCATTTTGAAAGTAAAATAACGCTATAATTCGAGAAATTAACAGAGGCGTACCGACCATCAGTCTTCTCCCACGTCATTCGTGAGTGGAACAGAGTAGGGGGGATCACTTATTGGTACCAGAAGTACCCTCCGCAACGCACCATTAGGTGGCTTCCAGAGTGTGCAGAAAATTAGAAAATAGCTTATATGCTGTCTGTTTTTATATAATATGCCTTTATCTTCTTGTAGCCCACGGAAAAAAGATGACTTAACACGAAAAACTGAGTTCTGCAGCCACAGTTTCGGTCTTTTAGCACTGACTTTTTGTATTGTCCAAATTATTGTATGATTCTAGATTACAACATGATTTTGAGCAGAGATTTAAGGGATGAGACCCAGTAGGAGAATACTGGAGATTTTTTTACGGTATTCAACCCTTCATTACTTTTCTGAAAAAGCAGGTACTGTGGACGGACTAATTTTTCTTTTATTTAGCTATTTTATTTGATATTTTGATTCCATTTTCCTTGATATGTATAATGTAAGACTGAGAGTCTTAGATTTTTCACTCTTTGCTCGAAGAGTACGCTTATTGCTGAGAAAATACTGACAAGAAATCGGTAACCGATTATTTTAGAAACTAGTCATTTTGAGAAGTTTTAATGGTCGGTTTAAATTGAAGACGAAGAATTCGATGTAACGGTAAACCGAATGTTTCAGCGATAGACGTCATCCCTATCCCAGAAACCGCCACCTTAGTGAAGTCAAAGACACAAGAGAGGCTTCTACGCCGGCAGGACAGAGCTAATTGTCACTCGATCTCCACCTAAAAATGATTACTCTGCAGTTCACAATTAAGTGGCTGTCAGAGGGTTGATCAAACCACCTCAAAGCTACTTCTTTACCGTTGATGTCTCGAACAGCAGGTGGGGTAAACGAACACTTGAATCTTTCCCTCCGAGCTCTTTATTTCTCTTATTTTATTACGATGATTCTTCTGCGCCAACAAAATATTTTCACACACTGAGGGGAAAGTTGGTGATTGAAATTTTATGAGAACGTCCTGCCACAACAGATAAAGCACTTGTTTTAATGACTGCCACCCCAATCTGTGGCACTCTCTCCCCTATTTCACGATAATACGAAACAACTGACCCTTCTTTGGACTTTCTCGATTTCTTCCGCCAATTTCATCAGATGGAGATCCTGCACGAAGCAGCAATACTCATGGAGGGCGGAGAAGGGTAATGTATAGCAGTCTCTTTAGTAGGCCTGTTACATTTTCCAAGTGTTCTGTCAATAAACTGCAATCTCTGGTTTGCTTCACTCGTAATGTTATCTGTGTAATCGTTCCAATTCAAGTTATTCCTAATTATAAGCACTAAGTATTTAGTTGAGTTTACAGCCTTTAGTTTTGTGTGATTTATCGTGTAGAGTTGGTCCTGGTGTCCACAAGTGGAACCAATTATTTTCCAGTGTAAATCGGCATTGCATTTATGCATTAGCATATCTACCAAGTTTCATTGTGATACGGGAATTACAGCCCACAACAGGCATCCATCAGTAGCTTCACTTTAATTATAACCACCCAGAACCTTCACAAACACGTCAGGTGCCTGCATCCAGTTTCGGTTGGACAGTGGTCATAATTTACTGGCACATCATCGTACATTGTGAGACAAATCAGCTCCACTGGAGATAACAGACTGATGCTACACCCGAAAATGATCAGCGATACCATTATCACAGATGTGGATGACTTCACGCTTTCCGTTATTTAGAGTAAATTGACACATTTTCCACGTTACAGATATCTTGTCTAAAACATTTTGAAATTCGTCCTGATCATCTGGTACCACCAAAAGAGTAGCTACCTCCAGATAACGGCCTGGACAGCACTTAAGCGTCTTCATGTAGTACTTGGCCGAAATGGAACTGCCGTGCTGGGAAGGGTGCAATAACAAAGATGGATGCTGCGCGTGTGATGCTGAGCAGTCGATGAGCCACATCCTTATCTGCCCCATTTACGTCATCTCCTCAGGCGTTGTGACGTAAGGGGACTGGCGTCGACGAGCGCAATAGCAGTGCACCACCTCGCTGAAGCGTTACACTTGATCTACGAGGTGCATTCAAGTTCTAACGCCTCCGATTTCTTTTCTAATTAACTAATCACCCGAAATCGATGAAACTGGCGTTACTTCTCGACGTAATCGCCCTGCACACGGACAAATTTTTCACAACGCTGACGCCATGATTGCATGGCAGCGGCGAAGGCTTCTTTAGGAGTCTATTTTGACCACTGGAAAATCGCTGAGGCAATAGCAGCACGGCTGGTGAATGTGCGGCCACGGAGAGTGTCTTTCATTGTTGGAAAAAGCCAAAAGTCACTAGGAGCCAGGTCAGGTGAGTAGGGAGCAGGAGGAATCACTTCAAAGTTGTTATCACGAAGAAACTGTTGCGTAACGTTAGCTCGATGTGCGGTTGCGTTGTCTTGGTGAAACAGCACACGCGCAGCCCTTCCCGGACGTTTTTGTTGCAGTGCAGGAAGGAATTTGTTCTTCAAAACATTTTCGTAGGCTGTACCTGTTACCGTAGTGCCCTTTGGAACGCAATGGGTAAGGATTACGCCCTCGCTGGCGGTTACCCGAAATTTTTTTGGTGGCGGTGAATCTGTGTGCTTCCATTGAGCTGACTGGCGCTTTGTTTCTGGATTGAAAAAATGGCATCCACGTCTCATCCATTGTCACAACAGACGAAATGAAAGTCCCATTCATGCTGTCGTTGCGCGTCAACATTGCCCGGCAACATGCCACACGGGCAGCCATGTGGTCGTCTGTCAGTATTCGTGGCACCCACCTGGATGACACTTTTCGCATTTTCAGGTCGTCACGCAGGATTGTGTGCACAGAACACACAGAAATGCCAACTCTGGAGGCGATCTGTTCAACAGTCATTCAGCGATCCCCCAAAACAATTCTCTCCACTTTCTGGGTCATGTCGTCAGACTGGCTTGTGCGAGCCCGAGGTTGTTTCGGTTTGTTGTCACACAATGATCTGCCTTCATTAAACTGTCGCCCCCACGATCGCACTTTCGACACATCCATAACTCCATCACCACATGTCTCCTTCAACTGTCGATGAATTTCAATTGGTTTCACACCACGCAAATTCAGAAAACGAATGATTGCACGCTGTTCAAGTAAGGAAAACGTCGCCATTTTAAGTATTTAAAACAGTTCTCATTCTCGCCGCTGGCGGTAAAATTCCATCTGCCGTACGTTGCTGCCATCTCTAGGACGTATTGACAATTAACGTGGCCTCATTTTAAAACAATGCGCATCTTTCTATCTCTTTCCAGTCCGGAGAAAAAAAAATCGGAGGCCTTAGAACTTGAATGCACCTCGTAAGTGCCCACCAAACTGTTGTTATGGATACGCTGAGAAAAAGAAGCAGGAACAATCAGTGCGTTTCCTTACCGGTCAGGCGTCAGGTGTTGGAAAGAGGTGAGGGTTCAGTCCTTGAGGACGTGCGGGGACGCTGCCTGATGGTGTGCTCACCTCCTGAAACAACACGGGGAACTCTGTTCATATCTGAATGTAATCTGAAATCTGTTAAGAGTCAAAGTGCAAAGAGACGAAATGAAAATGGGTAACAGATTGTCGTGATTACACTAAGATATTAATGGATGTACTTGTAAGAAACATGACGCAGCATTCAGGAAGACTATGTACATTTTAGATGGAGCACATGTCGGAAAACGTCTAATTCTTTTTGTCATGAAGAAAAATACTTTATATTTGCTTATAGTATTTCAAGTAATTACTCTTTCTGGATACTTGCTTTTGGTCGTTTATGATGGCGTTTGTAAATACTGGACTCTGTCAGGTTGTGCCTCGACTATCCCGCCTCTCCAGTGATGTTGGGAACAAACTCGGAGAATGGAGGCTCACTGTTCCACTTTCGGCAGGCACGACTCCAGAGGTCATGGCCCACTCGTCACATGCGGGATGGTGGTGTCTCGTGACTGAGGTCTTCGTTACGCCCATTCCTGGATTCAACTACAACGTCTCCTTTATGAACCCCTTTTGGATTAAGTGTTGTTAGTAAGGCAATTAAGGCTTTTCAGAAGAAATCCTGCAGGCGACAATGGAGTATGCGCTGGTCTGAAACTCCAGGCAAGTATGTGTCAGAGCAGGATTCGAACCCAAAATCTTTGAGATTTGCGAGCAAGTGCTCTACTGACTGAGCTATCCAGGCACGACGCATGAACCGCCCTCACAGCTCTACTTCCGGCCGTACTTCTCTCGAACATTCTTCCACTATACTTTCGTCCAGGAGTGCTAGAACCGCAGTGTAGGCTGCGGAGCGCTGGTGAAGTCTGGCAGGTAGGAGGAGAGGTACTGGAGGAAGTAGAGATGTGAGGGTAGGTCATACGTCGTGCCTGGATAGCTATGTCAGTGGACTACTTGCCTAGGTTCGAGACCTAGTCTGGGACACTGGTTCAGTCTGTCTGGAAGTTTCGATTTGGTTTCGTTATTCGGTACCGATTTTAGGCTCTCTACTGCAACAAACACTAAATGACAGCACTGTTGTTGTGGTCTTCAGTCCAAAGACAGATCTGATGCAGCTACCCATGCTACTCTATCCTGTGCAAGCCTCTCCATCTACGAGTAATTACTACAACACATCTTCCTGAATCTGCTTAGTGAATTCATTTCTTTTCCTGCCTCTACTGTTTT
This sequence comes from Schistocerca cancellata, assembly GCF_023864275.1. Taxonomy (NCBI): domain Eukaryota; kingdom Metazoa; phylum Arthropoda; class Insecta; order Orthoptera; family Acrididae; genus Schistocerca; species Schistocerca cancellata. Next base: position 386,056,414 of record NC_064634.1, read on the forward strand.
TACCCTTCGCCCTTCCTTCCAATACCAAATTGGTGGTCCTTTGATGCCTCAGAATGTGTCCTACCAACCGATTCCTTCTTCTAGTCATGTTCTGCCACAAAATTCTCCCCAGTTCTATTCAGTACCTCATCATTAGTTACGTGTTTTTACCCTCCACCCTTCCCTCCAATACCAAATTCGTGGTCCCTTGATGTTTCAGAATGTGTCCTACCAACCGATTCCTTCTTCTAGTCATGTTCTGCCACAAAATTCTCCCCAGTTCTAGTCAGTACCTCATCATTGGTTACGTGTTTTTACCCTCCACCCTTCCCTCCAATACCAAATTGGTGGTCCCTTGATGCCTCAGAATGTGTCCTACCAACCGATTCCTTCTTCTAGTCATGTTCTGCCACAAAATTCTCCCCAGTTCTATTCAGTACCTCATCATTAGTTACGTGATATACCCATCTAATATTCAGCATTCCTCTGTAGCACCACATTTCAAAAGCTTCTATTCCCTTCTTGTCTTCACTGTTTATCGTCCATGTTTCGCTTCCATACAAATACTTTCACAAAGGACTTCCTGACACTTAAAGCTATACTTGCTGTTAACAAACTTCTCTTCTTCAGAAACGCTTTCCTTGCCATTTCCAGTCTACATTGTATATCCTCGCTACTTCGACCATCATCAGTTACTGTACTGCCCACATAGCAAAACTCATCTACATTTAAGTGACTCATTTCCTAATCTAATTACCCCAACATCACCTAACTTAAATCGACTACATTCCGTGATCCTCGTCTTGCTTTTGTTGTTCATCTCATATCCTTGTTTCGAGACACTCTTCATTACGTTCAACTGTTCTTCCAAGCCCTTTTCTGTCTCTGACAGAATTACAGTATCATCGGCACCCATGGCATATACCTAGTTAAATAACACTGATCATTTGAGAGGACATTTCTAATTGCAAGAATCATCCAACAATATGTTGAAACAAAGGACGCAATATATACAGGGTTTGGAAAGAAATATAAATGCTTTCTTTAACATAAATGCAGATGCTATCCAAGCATACAGATTTTGTCCTTGGATTCGACCAGGAATGGTACCTGTGCAATGTCCTCAATACGTTGCAAGCGTCCGTTGTGGTCAGGGCAGTGCTCTGTGTAGTTGTGGGTGCATTATGAAGGAGATAAGCGAATTCAAAGGTGGCTAATCTGCTAGTGGTCGCATGATGGGTGCTTCCATAGTGGAGATAGCTGCAGAGGTACAGTATCGAAGTTTTACGCCGCATACAAGGAAAGCGAAGAAAAATCATCCGTTAAGTAACAACGCGGGGGAAAGGGTGTGTTGATTTATTGTGAAAGACGGTCATTGAGAAGGATTGTGAAGAAAAATAAGACGACAAAACGACGACAGGTGCAGAAGTCATTGCAGAACTGCGTGCCGCACTCACGAACCGTATCAGCATAAAAAAAATAAAAAGAAATCACAAAGAGAGCAGCACCATAAGGTGCAAATTACAAAGAGAGCTGGAATTCATCAGTGATGCAAATTCCTGTAAGAGGAAAACGTGGTGCCAATACCACAAAACGTAGACTATGGAGTAATGGAAGAAAGTCATTTGGCGAATGAGTCGTACTACGCGCTGTTTCCAAATCCTGGTCGAGTTTACGTGCCAAGAGTAAAATAGTGGCGGGGGTTCTGTGATGATCTGGGTAGCCATATCGTGGTATTCCATGGGCCTGATGGTTACTCTGAAAGGTCGCATTACAGCCAAGGACTAAGTGATCCGCTGCAGGAAAATGGTTCCTTTGACAGGGCACGGCCAACATTCTTCCTCATCCTTTCCTAATCCTATGGGGCTGATGCCCTCACCTTTTGGTCCCCTCTCCCAAATCAACCAATCAACAATGTCATCAGTTTGGCTTATCACATCAGTCCCATATTACCATCTTTGTTTCCAAACGGTGGTGCTGTATTTCCAAGACGACAGGGCCCCTGTACACACAGCTTGTTCCGTTTTTTGACGTTTCCGGAATTTGATCCAACCCTTGTATGTACTGCAACCAGTCAAAGGGTCTGAGGATTATGAAACTGATGACATTAATTTCATTGGCCGCCACCTCCACGTCCACAAATCACCAGCCCATAATGTACTGGAATTGCATGAATTGTGCGTATACATCTGGTGTCACATGACTCATGAAACATATCAAGGACTTGTTGAATCCATGCCATCCAGAATCACTGCTTTACTGCTTTCCAAGTGTGGACCAACTCGCAATTAAGCATGAGTTCCATATATTTGGGGCCATTAGTGTGTGTTAAGGGATATTACTGATAGATAGCTCAGGAGCTCAAAAGCAACACAAAAAGGGGAGGGTTTTATGTTATACAGCTATTGGGGTAGAGGAAGTCTCAATTGGGAATATTTGGAAGGGGAGTACCAGTTGCAGCATTTGCCTTGCAACCAAGGTGCTCTTCCCAGATATCTCAGTCAGAATGAGGGTGGTGTTGTGAACGACTTGTTGTTGTTGTTGTGGTCTACAGTCCTGAGACTGGTCTGATGCAGCTCTCCATGCTACTCTATCCTGTGCAAGCTTCTTCATCTCCCAGTACCTACTGCAGCCTACATCCTTCTGAATCTGCTTAGTGTATTCATCTCTTGGTCTCCCTCTACGATTTTTACCCTCCACGCTGCCCTCCAATGCTAAATTTGTGATCCCTTGATGCCTCAGAACATGTCCTACCAACCGATCCCTTCTTCTAGTTAAGTTGTGCCACAAAATTCTCTTCTCCCCAATCCTATTCAATTCCTCCTCATTAGTTATGTGATCTACCCACCTAATCTTCAACATTCTTCTGTAGCACCACATTTCGAAAGCTTCTATTCTCTTCTTGTCCAAACGATTTATTGTCCATGTTTCACTTCCATACATGGCTACACTCCATACAAATACATTCAGAAACGACTTCCTGACACTTAAATCTATAGTCGATGTTAACAAATTTCTCTTCTTCAGAAATGCTTTCCTTGCCATTGCCAGTCTACATTTTATATCCTCTCTACTTTGACCATCATCAGTTATTTTGCTCCCCAAATAGCAAACCTCCTTTACCACTTTAAGTGTCTCATTTCCTAATTTAATTCCCTCAGCATCACCCGACTTAATTCGACTAAATTCCATTATCCTCGTTATGCTTTTGCTGATGTTCATCTTATATCCTCCTTTCAAGACACTGTCGATTCCGTTCAACTGCTCTTCCAAGTCCTTTGCTGTCTCTGACAGAATTACAATGTCATCGGTGAACCTCAATGTTTTTATTTCTTCTCCCTGGATTTTAATACCTACTCCAAATTTTTGTTTTGTTTCCTTTACTGCTTGCTCAATATACACAATATACTTAGCACACAATTATAAGGAAAGGTGGACTACAGAGTGGTGCAGCAACTGTCGTCATAGGGAGTCTCCATAAGAGCAGAGAAGATTAGTGAACAGAGGATTTACTCTGTGTGTATTGTGTATAGAACCGGGGACCTAGAAATGGTGGAGATGCTTCGTCCCGCTGTAGCCCTCAGTGCTACGCAACCCCACAACAGGCCACAGCAGTCCACCCATCCCACCGCCGCCCCCACATCGAATGCACGTTTATTGTGGGGTTCGGCCCCCAGTGCACCCCCCCCCCCCCCTCACCCAAATAACCCGCCTACCCCCTTCCCCGGGAACGTCTCATACCAGACGAGTGTAACCCCAAATGATTGTGTGGTAGAGTAATTATGGTGTATGCATATGTGGAGACAGTGTTTGCACAGCAATAAAAAAAAAAAATTTTTAAACGTGTGTGAGATCTTATGGGACTTAACTGCTAAGGTCATCAGTCCCTAAGCTTACACACTACTTAACCTAAATTATCCTAAGGAAAAACACCCACACCCATGCCCGACGGAGGACTCGAACTTCCGCCGGGACCAGCCGCACAGTCCATGACTGCAGCGCCTTAGGCCGCTCGGCTAATCCCGCGCGGCGCACAGCAATCGCCGACAGTGTGACTGAGGCGGAATAAAGGGGAACCAGCCCGTATTCGCCGAGGCAGACGGAAAACCGCCTTAAAAACCACCCACAGGCTGGCCGGCACACTGGACCTTGACACTAGCCTGCCGGGCAGATTCGAGCCTGAGACCAGCACGCCTTCCCAGTCGGGAAAGAGTGCGTTAGACGGCGCAGCTAGCCAGGCGGGCTAGATTTACTTTGCTTGTATTTCTGTAAACATATGAAAGCCCATTACAAATAATGCAGTTAGAAACTGAATCCAGCTATCTTAATATCAACAATGAGGAAACACAAACGAAGGTGTCATAGCTCAACTGGGCTGGACGCCTGCCGTCGGTCGTCCTGTATCACAGCAGCAGAGGGCACTCCATAGTACTGAGCTGCTGGAGGTGTGGCTCAGCGGGTGCGCTCCATTGGGTCCGCCAGATCCTGTGGGGCCGCGTTCGGCGTCGGACGGAAATTTGCAATTTTGTTGCTATGACGCCCATGTGGTGGTACTGATAAGTGATACCACAAGTGGGAACTATTTTTAATGTAATTCTGAGACAATACGTAATAGACACGAATTTTCAAGTCTCTTGTATGTGAAAGTATATTTTTTATGTGTATAAGGATGAGCGGTAACTTCCTAGACATATGCAGTGTACCTCTTTGGCTAACACTGAATAATTTTTTTTTTTTTACTTTGTATTACCATAGCTTTTCGTTTGCATACACATGGGGAGCCGTCCTATGGCACGGAAACCACTCAATGTCGTATTCTATGCTATGTGAGACGTAAATTCTCGGAAAAAGAAGTCCGCAGCTCGTGGTCGTGCGGTAGCGTTCTCGCTTCCCACGCCCGGGTTCTATTCCCGGCGGGGTCAGGGATTTTCTCTGCCTCGTGATGACTGGGTGTTGTGTGATGTCCTTAGGTTAGTTAGGTTTAAGTAGTTCTAAGTTCTAGGGGACTGATGACCATAGATGTTAAGTCCCATAGTGCTCAGAGCCATGTGAACCATGTGTCGGAAAAAGAAACCATGAGGATTATTTTGAAAGGAAATTGGCCACAGATTTACCATGTTATTTTTCCCCTTGGCTTTAGCTATTGTATTTGTGGTGGCACCGCCAGACACCACACTTGCTAGGTGGTAGCCTTTAAATCGGCCGCGGTCCGTTAGTATACGTCGGACCCGCGTGTCGCCACTATCAATGATTGCAGACCGAGCGCCGCCACACGGCAGGACTAGAGAGACTTCCTAGCACTTGTCCCAATTGTACAACCGACTTTGCGAGCGATGGTTCACTGACAAAATACGCTCTCATTTGCCGAGACGATAGTTAGCATAGCCTTCAGCTACGTCATTTGCTACGACCTAGCAAGGCGCCATTACGTTACTATTGAGATTATGAATAATGTACCGTCAAGAGCGATGTTCACCAATTATGGATTAAAGTTAAGTATTGCAGCAGCTACGTACGTTTTTTGCTAAAGTCTAATTTCCTTGACCTGTTCCAGACCTGACGCCGGCCTGCGTGAGCTAAAACGCGTGCCTATCGGCTTCCTCTCAAAACCGGTGTTGACTCTCCTGCCAACCCAAAACAGTATTCATTTCTTCTTCGATTATATTTTTTACCGTAGAGAGTCACTTAATTCAGAAACATGCAACAATCATCAATAAGTCGTCTCAGTAACGTACTTCAGGCCTCTGATGAACGTCTTATCCTTGACGTGTATGTCAGTTGATTCAAATTTACCATAAATTTAACGACAGTTAGTTTTTCCAAACATGTTAGTAGCTAGGGACCTCTGAAAGTAAGTTCCACACGCCGTCCCACGCTAAAACCTCTGCGCGATAAGTGTGGCGCGTTGTGAGATGAGAGCACATGTGTCCTCCAGACACAGCTCTTCTGCGGTGCGGATAACATGTGTATAGCTATGTACTCCTCCAATGGCGCGCCAACTGGAAATCTACTCCAAAATCGTACAACTCGGGACAGTAAGATTCCTTAGGGCGAGACGTGTAAATCAAGCACGGCTTCACCCTGAAATTTCGGGAGACAGTGCAAAAGCTGAATGTCTGGAAGACTTAAGTACATACATAAAGTGGTAGAGAAATGAAAATATTACATGGACCGAGAGCAACATTGCGTCCAGCCTGAATGAAATTGTGCCAAAAATTTTACCAAGGCCGCAGAGAAGTGGGTGATCCTAATGTCCTGACCTTGCACACGCGATTTTCAACTTTTCGGCAAGCTGGAAGAGAATCTGTGGAGGGGGGGGGGGGGGGGGAGTGATTGGGAAGACTTTTTCTCACGATGAGGACGTTCACACAGCAAGAAGCTGATTTCTATCTGACTGGTGGAACGTTCCGACCATCGTTTAGAAGGACTTGGTGACTATCCTCGCAAAAAGTGTAATGCATCAGTGTCGCTTTGATGTGCAGTGCTGCAGTCTATTTAGCAATGCATTTAATAAAACTTATTTGGGCTGTCACAATTATCTGTAACTTGCGTTTTGAAGTCACTTCGCATATTATGCTCTCAAAATATCTGTGCTCGAGAAAATGAGGCTATTGACTTAAACAACATTCCGAACATATGTTGTTGACTGTTTCTTTCGGAGATCTGCAATTCTGACTATACGAAATAATCTTGCTACGTCGGAGCTTGTCGTCATAACTTCTGTACGCGTCATTAGGCATAGCCGCCGATACGAAAAATGTGTCTTTTTTTTTAATCATATCCCCAACTTCAACTCGCATAACATCCTGTCTGCGATAAAGGCTACTCCCACGGGCGGGGCCGTAACAAATGAGGACGCCTTTTAAAGCCCTGAAATGTATGCTTGGCCTCTGGCCATAAATCGTGTCATTAAACTCGCGGTGCTCACAACGTCGCCCTCCCGTTTCATTCCCAGGGATATATTCAGAATTTCTGAGCAAAAAACGGGCTGCGATGACACTACACATTGTAAGAAGAAGAAGAAAAAGCCCTAGAATAAAACTCAGCTTCCGATTCAATTAAAAACTATCACAAGAGTATACAGGCAAAGGTCTACTTATTTTTTCTACTAGTAAGTATAAAAAAGATATTTTTATTTTATTTGTAGACTCTTGAAAGTATGAACTCCGTTTGTTCTCCTTGTTCCAGAGGATTCAGCTAGGACTGTGCCGGTTAGCCTGTTTCCTAACTGATCCAACGAAGTGCTAACCCTCAATTTAGTAAGGATTTGTCTGTTATGTTTTCGAATGTGCAAGATGTTGGAAACAAGTAGATGCATGAGTACCGCTAGAAAATTCTCTCTACTACACAGTTTACTTTGTCTTACAGTATTTATGTTCTTGCATGCAGCAACGTAAAATTCTCTGTTGTGAGTTACCTCTTTCTTTCGCGGACCCCTTCAATTTTATGACGGCTGTATTGATACAATTCCGCATTAGCGGCTAATCAGTGGGATTCACGCTCACGGAATACGCTATGAGACATTCGATCAGATTGAAGACGACCTCTTGCGGAGAGCTTCCCAGAAATTTTCAAGAAAATATTGTAGGAATGGAATTTATGAATAATTTTCAGCCACCGCTGTACGGATGGTAAGAATAAAATTGCAGAGCGGCATAAATAATTCACTCCTCGTACTTGCCATCACCCAGTGGAATGTGGAGACACTTCAATACACGACGTGTTTGATAAGTCACTCTCCACTTTAAAATTTACAACTTTGCTACTGTTAGTTACATAACTAACTTAAAACTTGTTGTTACACTCTCTGTACCTGTAGATTTTGACACTACTTTTTCTTGCTGGTGAGTGCGTGTAACATGCAGTAGGGAAGGTAAGGTACCGATTTGACGTGAGATCTTAGCTTGTGTAAGTAATGCTTGGAAGTGGCGTTAGATACAAAAACACGTGCAAACTGGTCAAGGAAAGTTACTGTCTGCTAAAGACATCGGCAGCTCCTCTAGGAATGAGGTTCGGTGTGGGAAGGTGGTGATACGTAAAGTGGCCTTACCTTTGCTTCTGGAGGGGATAGAAGATGTAGTATATAATTAAGTTCTGCGTTATACAATTTTTACAAGTAATGTGCAAACACTTCATCCCAGGCGAAAATAATACAGCGCTATCACGGTAACATACGCAGAGATGTCGCCTCCAAGAGTGCCTCTCAAGACTCTCACCACACCTACCCACATATGTGTCACGCCAGAAAATACCCATCTTCAACTGGGGCTACTGCTTTATTCTAGTGGCTAGTGACGTCATTCCCGTGGCGTTATACAAGTACTACTCCAGAGGTACGACATGTGTCATGACTCAAGTATTGTGTACATTTAAATTATGTAGATGGCCAATAATGTAGGTAGATCAGTACATACAACCGACACTGAGAGTCCTTGACGAGTTGCCAGTTCAAGTCACATGCAAACTGAATTTTTATGTTTTGATTGAACCGGTTTGAAAGGGACGGAAGGGGTACTTTGAGTATCTCTATCGGTTCTCCCTTCTATTCCAGTCTCGTATTGTTCGTGTAAAGAAAGATTCTCGGTATGCCTCTGTGTGGGCTCTAATCTCTCTGATTTTATCCTCATGGTCTCTTCGCCAGATGTACGTAGCAGGGAGCAATACACTGCTTGACTGTTCGGTGAACGTATGTTCTCGAAACTTCAACAAAAGCCCGTACCGAGCTACTGAGTGTCTCTCCTGCAGAGCCTTCCACTGGAGTTTATCATCTCCGTAACGCTTTTTCGATTACTAAATGATCCTGTAATGAAGCGCGCTGCTCTCCGTTGGATCTTCTCTATATCTTCTATCAACCCTATGTGGTACGGATCCCACCCTGGTGAACAGTATTCAAGCAGTGGACGAACAAGTGTACTGTAACCTACTTCCTTTGTTTTCGGATTGCATTTCCTTAGGATTCTTCCAATGAATCTCAGTCTGCCATCTGCTTTACCGACGATCAACTTGATATGGTCATTCCATTTTAAATCACTCCTAATGCCTACTCCCAGATAATTTATTGTATTAACTGCTTCCAATTGCTGACCTGCTATATTATAGCTAAATGATAAAGGGTCTTTCTTTCTATGTATTCGCAGCACGTTACACTTGTCTACATTGAGATTCAATTGCCATTCCCTGCACCATGCGTCAATTCGTTGCAGATCCTCCTGCATTTCAGTACAATTTTACAGTCTTACAACCTCTCGGTATACTACAGCATCATCCGCAAAAAGCCTCACTGAACTTCACATGTTATCTACAAGGTCATTTATGTATATTGTGAATAGCAACGGTCCTACGACACTCCCCTGCGGCACACCTGAAATCACTCTTACTTCCGAAGACTTCTCTCCATTGAGAATAACATGCTGCGTTCTGTTATGTAGGAACTCTGCAATCCAATCACACAATTGGTCTGATAGTCCATATGCTCTTACTTTGTTCATTAAACGACTGTGGGGAACTGTATCGAACGCCTTGCTGACGTCAAGAAGCACGGCATCTACCTGGGAACCCGTGTCTATGGCCCTCTGAGTCTCGTGGGCGAATAGCGTGAGCTGGGTTTACAAGATCGTCTTTTTCTAAACCCATGCTGATTCGACCAGAGTAAATTTCTAGTCTCCAGGAAAGTCATTATACTCGAACATACTACGTGTTCCAAAATTCTACAACTGATCGACGTTAGAGATATAGGTCTATAGTTCTGCACATCTGTTCGGCGTCACTTTTTGAAAACGGGGATGACCTGAGCCCTTTTCCAATCCTTTGGAACGCTACGCTCTTCTAGAGACCTACGGTACACCGCTGCAAGAAGGGGGCAAGTTCCTTCACGTACTCTGTGTAAAATCGAACTGGTATCCCATCAGGTCCAGCGGCCTTTCCTCTTTTGAGAGATTTTAATTGTTTCTCTATCCCTCTGTCGTGTATTTCGATATCTACCATTTTGTCATCTGTGCGACATTCTAGAGAGGGAACTACAGTGCAGTCTTCCATTGTGAAACAGCTTTGGAAAAAGTCATTTAGTATTTCGGCCTTAAGTCTGTCATCTCTAAAGCGTTCAGCACTTAAACATGCAGCTGCTCTAGGACTGTCTGACAGGACCATCGGCACAGAGGTCTTCACATACATGATTACGTAATGATAGCTAGATTTTGAAACTTGCAGAGCTGTGTGTGAGGAAATTCTTTAGAACATTTCCCCAGGAACTTTCTTGATTTCGTCTGATAAAGGCCTGCATCCACTTGCCAGACACTGTGAATCAACAAAATTTTCGCTCCTGAGCTGCATAAAACCCCAGGTACTTTACCAACGGCCACTTCTCATCCATCGTGTGACACTTTGGGGATCCGTTGCTGAAACAAATGTCAGCGTTCCGTATTTTTTCGAAAAAGGTTAATTCAAACTGGTAGTGTCACGTGATAGAGACTTAAGTTAAACCAGATTGTTGGAGTCCATGAAGATGGAGAAGTCTACTTCCGACAATATGCGGCTACAGCTCACATCTCTTGGCGTTCTCTATAAATTCTGAGAGAGTTGTTTCCTGTACGTCTCCTCTCTTCACAATCCTGAAAACACGAAAGGAGGCAATCCCCAGGCAGTGGGTGCAATTCCACCTTAAATGGCACGAAGAACTCTGGACAACTTCCGAGAAAGGCTGCATCAGTGTCTTTACAAAGGAGATCAACACTTACCGGACATAATTTTTAAATCTAACTAATATAAAATTACATGATTGGAATAGAGATCAACATAAACATCATTCCCGCCCTTTTTATTGATCATGAAAACCACATATTGCCATGCTGTACCACCATTCAGCGAGAACTTCAGAAGTATTTGTCCAGATAGCTATACACACTGGTACCTCTAACACTCAGTGGCATGTGCTCTTGCATTGACGCATGCCTGTATTCGTCGTGCCATACTCGTACTATCCACAAGTTAATCAAGGCACTTTTGGTCCAGATTGTCCCACTAGTCCACGGCGATTCGGTGTAGATTCCTCAGTGGCTGGTTGGTCACGTCGTGCAAAACAGCCCTTTTCAATCTATCCCAGGCATGTGCAATAGGGGAATATGCTGGCCACTTCAGTCGCGCGATGTCGTTATCCTGAAAGAAGTCATTCGCAAGATGTGCACGATGGGAGTGCGAACTGTCGTCCATGAAGACGAATGCCTCGCCAGTATGCTGCCGATATGGTTGCTCTATCGGTCGGAGGATGGCATTCATGTATCGGACAGCCGTTACGGCGCTTCCCATGACCACCAGCGGTGTACGTCGACGCCACATAATGCCACCCCAACACATCACACGTCTCCGACGATTGTCTGGTTAAAGGCATATGTGACACTCATCGGTGAAGAGAACGTGATGCAATTCTTGAACGGTCCATTTGGCATGTTGTTGGGCCCATGTTTACCAAGCTGCATGGTGTCATGGTTGCAAAAATAGACCTCAGCATGGACGTCGGGAGTGAAGTTGCGCGTCATGCACCCTATTGCATACAGTTTGAGTCGTAACACGACGTCCTGTGGCTGCACGAAAAGCATTATTCAAACATGATGGCTTTGCTGTCAGGGTTCCTCCAAGCCATAATCCGTAAGTAGCGGTCATCCGCTGCAGTAGTAGCCCTTGGGCGGCCTGAGCGAGGCGTGCCATCGACAGTTCCTGTCTCTCTGTATCTCCTCCATGTTTGAACAACATCGCTTTGGTTCACTCGGAGACGCCTGGACGCTTCCCTTGTTGAGAGACCTTCCTGGCACAAAATAACAATGAGGAAGCGATCGAACAGCGGTATTGACCGTCTAGGCATGGTTGAATACAGACAACACAAGCCGTGAATCACATTCATGGTGAAATGACTGTAACTGATCGGCTGTCGGTCCCCCTCTGTCTAACAGGCGTTGCTCATGCGTGGTTGTTTACATCACTGGGCGGGTTTTGTGACATCTCTGAACAGGCAAATGGACTGTGTCTGTGATACAATATCCACAGTCAAAGGCTATCTTCAGGAATTCTGAGAACTGGGATGATTCAAAACTCTTTTGGATGTATTTATTTTCTCTGCATATTTCTTTGCTTGTTTGCAATTTTCTTTTGAAATACTGGATGAAGGAAAAGAAACCAGTTGATGTAGAAAGAGAAACAAATTGATGAGAGAACAAATTAAAGTGACAGAGACAGTTGTGAGTGCAATGAAAGCATAACTGAGCAGGGCGGGACATCTATAGAGACTGATGGATGATACGTGAATCAAGGAAGTTCTTTGCTGGATTCTAAGGAACGAGAAAAGGTGGAGACAACATAATGGACGCTACGTATATAACATCTGAGTACACTACGGGTAGCTAGCCTGGGAATATTTTAGGATTTCGGTACAAATCTTTACTGTTAATTTTTGGTCACGTTTTACAAGTAACATCCATGATGAGTTCCCTGTGAACCTATGTGACAGTTGGCTTTAGCCGAAGCTGGTGTTTTCGGTAATCTGCTGACAAATCCACCCCACATGTGTCACCTGGTGGGCTAATAGGAAGCTTGGGAGAAACGTCACCTGGTGGCTGATGGGCACTCCTTGGAGTGCAGCGCCCTCACTGATCGCTCTTGTGGTTTAGCCTTCCTAGGGAGCACGTAGATTACACCACTTATCCCTGACTGTGCTCTTCTTGAGCGGTCACCAGGTAATTCAGATGTGAACTCTCCCGTCTCTCTTCCCTTTCCTCTGCTCGCTTGTATCACCTGAACTGCACTGAGGAACTCGCCGTCTGGTTCAGGCGAGCGCCTATCAATTCTTTCATTTCCTACTTAAAAAAAAAAATGGTTCAAATGGCTCTGAGCACTATGGGACTTAACATCTGTGGTCATCAGTCCCCTAGAACTTAGAACTACCTAAACCTAACTAACCTAAGGACATCACACACATCCATGCCCGAGGCAGGATTCGAACCTACGACCGTAGCGGTCACGCGGTTCCAGACTGAAGCGCCTAGAACCGCACGGCCACACCAGCCGGCATTTCAACTTCCTTCAAACGCCTAAGTTCTCGTTCATTCTGAGCAGGTACCGCTCCTATGCTCATACAATAGAAACCATGGAAGAACAACAAGGATGTTTATCAGCGAGGGCCTCAATCCATGAAAAAGGCTAGAGTCTTTTGTCAAGAAATGGATAAAATGGCTGCCTATGATGATGATAATGACGATCTATTAAGGAAGAAGTCTACCAAAAGAAAGATAAAAGGCATTAATTTAAAACGATAATTTACTGTGGTAGCTCAACCACAGACGAACCTCTTTTAGCTTTACTCCTTAGAAAGTGTCGTTTGATGCACTATACTCCATACGGCGAGAGAAGAGCTCCGACAATTGATGCTTCGCACATCCACAACAGCCAATCAGATCGTGAGCTTTTGTTTGCGTTACTGTGGCAACGCTGTAGTGCTGTGCGACCGTAGCTTTCAGTCAGTTGCGTCACATGCTGCGTTCAGGTTTGTGAGTATATATATATATGTGTGCATTCCGCTACTTCTGTGAGATTCTTGCCGTGTATGAGTGGAAAAACGTGTATAAATGGAAAATTGCTGTGCCTGTAGAGCAGAGAAGAGGGCTTTTTGGGAAACGAGCTACGCTGAAATACCAAGCACGTGAATTTATATCCAGATTCCGCATTTCCTTTGAAAGGAAAAGGCGTGGGCCTTTGATATCAGTGGGTAAAGTGGTTCAGAGTGTGGCAGAATCATCTCTAGAGCGACAGTGAAGAGAGCCACAAATGATAAAGAGGCTGCCAATTCAGCTGCGAGCCCTGTTATTGTGACGCTTGGAAAGTGAAGCAAGAGATCGTGTTTTGTGACTGAAACAGACAACTTTGACGAAAGTGCTATCAGGCAACACATATACGCATACCACAGCAGGAAGAAGTATCCGGTATTTAAAAAGTTGATGGCATCACTGCCGAACAGTGTTTTTTTCACAGGCAGAACGACAAGTCTCCCCATTGTTCTGAAAAAAATTGGCTTCCGTCGGAAGAAGTTCTCAGGACGAAAGGTATTAATGGAACGTGGGAGACATTGTAGGGTGGAGATGCCGTTTCCTGCGCGCGTTGCTAGCAGTGAATCCTGAAAATGTAATATGGATTGACGAAACATGAGTCAACATGCGTCATGCACATTCCGTCGCATGGACAGACGACACGCGCCACGGAACTATGAGTGTGCCAACTGGTAAGGGAGGGCAACTAATTATAGTTCATGCCGGCTCTGTGAACGGTTTTGTGTCCGGTGCTATGACGACGTTCCAATTAAAAAAAAAAACTGTCGGCTATCACGAGGAGATGAATGCAGATACATTCAAAGTTTGGTTCGTTACTCGTTTGCTACCAAACGTCAGTTCTGGTAGTGTTTTTGTAATGGACAGTGCGCCGTTTCATTCTGTACAATTAAATAAGGCACGAACGGCTGCTGAAAGGACAGACGAAATAGTCAGTTGATTGAAAGATAGTAAAACAGGCTTTGAGTAGAATATGCGGAAAGCGGAAATTCTGGAATTAGTGAAACGACACAAGCCACAGAAGACGCATTATAGTTCAAATGGCTCTGAGCACTATGGGACTTAACTTCTGAGGTCATAAGTCCCCTAGAACTTAGAACTACTTAAACATAACCAACCTAAGAACATCACGCACATCCATGCCCGAGGCAGGATTCGAACCTGCAACTGTAGCGATCGCGCGATTCCAGACTGTAGCGCCTAGAACCGCTCGGCCACCCCGGCCGGCAGACGCATTATGTGATTGATGCATTAGCAGAGAACCACGTCCACAAAGTTATACGTCTTCCACCGTACCACTGCCATTACGACGCAGTTGAACTCATCTGGGATAAAATAAAAACAGATGTTGCGGAGCGAAACAAAACCTTTACGTTGCGAGACACAGCGAGGCTGGTAAATGAGGCTGTCACACTAATAACAACACAAAATTGGAAGAACGTCGTCAGACGATGAGGACAGCAGCAGCGAAGATACGGAAGACTATGTGGTCGTGATGAGAGGTGACCAACCAGATGACGATGATCTTGGGGTTTCCGTTCTCCCCCACGGAAAATATAGGTAACGTCCTTGTACGATATTTTACACGTAACATTTGTGTTGTCGGCCAGTGTGGCCGAACGGTTCTGGGCGCTTCAGTCTGGAACCGCGCGACCGCAACGGTCGCAGGTTCGAATCCTGCCTCGGGAATGGATGTGTATGATGTCCTTAGGTTAGTTAGGTTTAAGTAGTTCTAAGTTCTAGGGGACTGATGACCTTAGAAGTTAAGTCCCATAGTGCTCAGAGCCAACATTTGTGTAACTTGCTTTACCTTGTTAATGTTGAAAATCTGACTGTGTGTAATTTTTACTTTGGCTGGAACCATAGTAATCGTAATTTTTTAATCATGTTACCGCCGTTTGAAGGTAAGAATTTTTATTTTATTTATACGAACCAGAGTTCTGGCATAGGCAATTTTCAAGTATAGTAACTTATTTATATGTCAAAAGATATCACACCGGTATGAAATACAGCGAAATCTGAACAGTACAGCAGTAAAATAAAAATTGTTGCAGTCAAATGGCTGCAACATCATTAAGAAAATATTTATGTCTGTGTGTTTGTGTAAGGTGACATACACTGGAAGCGCATGTGAAAAAATATTACATCAAGGAACACATCGGTCAGCAGAATCCTGCCCCTACAGGAATGCTGCAATGAATGACGCGGCATTGCTAGGCTGTGGAGTCGAGTGTTTCCGCGGGCCGAAGGGTGGGACGGGAAAGTCTGTCACCACGTTCCACCCGCCGCTGGCTCGCTGCCCGTCCGTGTCGAATACTGGTAACTGCGCTGCCAGCTGTCAGAGCTCTTCTCTCGACATACGGAGTATAGCAGATCGTTAGACCGAATTTTGCAACAATTTCTCTAAGCAGTAGTTGTAGCCATTTAAGCAAGACAGAGAATTTAAATTTAGATTGATTTTTATGACCACACGTTTTGGGCCATCGATTTTGAAAACTATGTAGAAACTTGGTTACAGTGGAGATTGTAATAAAACCAATTGAGGCTATAGCCAGAGAAGTGGAACTAGCAGCCATAAACGCAAATGTGCAGAAACATATTCCTACAACACTAAAAAAAAAAAAAAAACAGTTCCAGCTACTAAAGCAATGTTCGTCATTACGCATAGATGTGCGATTGTTATTCTAGCTCAAGCCGAATCTTCATTCTGTCAGTAGTGTCATCGAAAACAATCAGGTTAGAAAACTGCTGCGGAAGCAAAGGGAACTTCACAGCAAACATAAACATAGTCAAAGCCTTGCATACAAACAAAAATTACGCGAAGCGAAATGTAGTGTGAGGAGGGCTATGCGAGCGGCGTTCAATGAATTCGAAAGTAAAGTTCTATGTACTGACTTGGGAGATATCGAAATAGATGACAGAGGGATAGAAAAATAATTTAAATCGCTCAAAAGAGGAAAGGACGCTGGACCTGATGGGATACCAGTTCGATTTTACACAGAGTACGCGAAGGAACTTGCCCCCTTCTTGCAGAGGTGTACCGTAGGTCTCTTGAAGAGCGTAGCATTCCAAAGGATTGGAAAAGGGCACAGGTCGTCCCCGTTTTCAAGAAGGGACGTCGAACAGATGTGCAGAACTATAGACCTACATCTCTAACGTCGATAAGCTGTAGAATTTTGGAACGCGTATTATGTTCGAGTATAATGACTTTTCTGGAGACTAGAAATCTATTCTGTAGGAATCATCATAGATTTCGAAAAAAACGATCGTGTGAAACCCAGCTCGCGCTATTCGTCCACGAGACTCAGAGGACCATAGGCACGAGTTCCCAGGTAGATGCCGTGTTTCTTGACTTCCGCAAGGCGTTTGATACAGTTCCCCACAGTCGTTTAATGAACAAAGGAAGAGCGTATGGACTATCAGACCAATTGTGTGATTGGATTGAAGAGTTCCTACATAACAGAACGCAGCATGTCATTCTCAATAGAGAGAAGTCTTCTGAAGTAAGATTGATTTCAGGTGTGCCGCAGGGAAGTGTCGTAGGACAGTTGCTATTCGCAATATACATTAATGATCTTGTGGATAACATCGGAAGTTCACTGAGGCTTTTTGCGGATAACGCTGTGGTACATCGAGAGGTTGTAACAATGGAAAATTGTACTGAGAAGCAGAGGGTCTGCAACGAATTGACGCATGGTGCAGGGAATGGCAATTGAATCTCAATGTAGACAAGTGTAATGTGCTGCGAAGACACAGAAAGAAAGATCATTAATAATTTAACTACAATATAGCAGGTCAGCAACTGGAAGCAGTTAATTCCATAAATTATCTGGGAGTAGGCATTAGGCGTGATTTAAAATGGAATGACCATATAAAGTTGATCGTCGGTAAAGCAGATGGCAGGCTTGATTCATTGGTAGAATCCTACGGAAATGCAATCCGGAAACAATGGAAGTTAAGTTACAGCATACTTGTTCGCCCACTGCTTGAATACTGCTCACCAGGGTGGGATCCGTACCACATAGGGTTGATAAAAGATATAGAGAAGATCCAACGGAGAGCAGCGCACTTCGTTACAGGATCATTTAGTAATCGAAAAAGCGTTACGGAGATGATAGATAAACTCCAGTGGAAGGCTCTGCAGGAGAGACACTCAGTAGCTCGGTACGGGCTTTTGTTGAAGTTTCGAGAACATACCTTCACCGAGGAGTCAAGCAGTAGATTGCTCCCTCTTACGTATGTCTCGCGAAGAGACCATGAGGATAAAATCAGAGAGATTAGAGCTTACACAGAGGCATACCGAGAATCTTTCTTTCCACGAACTATACGAGACTGGAATAGAAGGGAGAACAGATAGAGGTACTCAAAGTACCCTCCGCCACACACTGTCAGGTGGCTTGCGGAGTATGGACGTAGATATAGATGTAGATGTTAGAAAAAACAAAAAAAAAACAAAAACCGAAGAAATTAGGAATTAACTGAATGGGCCAGGAAATTGTAATGCGATGTAAATATAGAGGCAAAAAAAAAACGGCTCTGAGCACTATGGGACTTAACATCTATGGTCATCAGTCCCCTAGAACTTAGAACTACTTAAACCTAACTAACCTAAGGACAGCACACAACACCCAGCCATCACGAGGCAGAGAAAATCCCTGGCCCCGCCTGGAATCGAACCCGGGAACCCGGGCGTGGGAAGCGAGAACGCTACCGCACGACCACGAGATGCGGGCTATAGAGGCAAAATCTAACGCTTTATTCAAGAGAAAGAGTTTCACAAATTGAGCACATTGATAACGTGTTGGATCACCTTTGGCCCTTGTGAAAGCAGTTACTCCAGGCACGTCTTCACATGTCAGTGGAGCTCAATATTAGGTCCACTATTGTCCGTCATATGTGTATACATTCTTCTAAAACAGAACAAGAAGGATTAGCTATTTTTGCAGATGACACTACTATTGTCATCCATTCAAGCATACACACAGAAATAGTAGAAATGGTAAATAATGTTCTTAACAATACAATTGACTTGTTTTCTGCGAACTGACTCATCCTCAATTTTAAAGAGACACATCATATTCCGTTTTGCACATCTAGCGGTTTTACACTTCGTGAGGAAATAATAAATACGATGGAGACTTTAAAATTCTTAGTTGTACATATTTATGAGAATTTAAACTGGGAAAAACTCATTTGGGAACTCCTGCAATAACTTAGTTCAGTCACAGATCAATAAGTTTACATATTTTGAATATTTTCATTCTACAATGTCATACGAAAGAATGTTATGGGGTAGATCATCTGCACAAAAGGAAGTGTTCATTGCTAAAAAATGTGCTGTAGGATTAATCGATGGTGCTTACCCATGATCGTGTGGTAGACATGTGTTTAACGAAATGGACATTCTCACTACTTCTTCACCGTATATTTATTCCCTCATGGTGTTTGTTGGAGATAGTTAACTGCAACTCGGAATCAAGAATTATGTGCATAACAGAAGGGAAAATAACATTCATTAATCCACATAAAGGTTGTCCATAGCACAAAAACAGTTGCTCCGTGCTGCAACTAAAACTTTTAGTCACTTTCCATGTGATATAAAATACCTGACAGACATCGAAGGAAAATTGGAAAGCAAACTGAAAAAGTTTTTATCTCACAACTAGTTCTATTCTACAGAAGAATTTCTGTTGTAATCTGTGAAAGGTGTCGGGTAGGAATTACTAACTCACATCTGTATATTTAAATTTGTTGCTCATAATTACTATTTATCATGCAAAATGGAACATGAAACTAACTAGTAGATATTGCTCACAAGGGGCAAACCGTCACAGGAGTGAGTTACCGTAACCTCATGACGTGGATGGAGTGGCTATCAGGACAAAGCGTGGCGGGAAAATCTGTAAGAGAATATGTTTGCTCCACGACGGCATCTTAGCTTATTCTGTACCTTCGCAGACATATATGTTGCTTTTTTGGCCCATAAAATTTTTACTTATCCCCCGTATTTTCCTGAGATGGTGCCTCTTACATTGGACGGAGAACCATTACGTGTCAGGTATTTTCAGTATGTCAAGATGATTTTCGTGCTGGAATGTTTCCTCACCTGTCAAAAATGCAGATTTCCAGAAATAACGTCTCCATGAATACTTCCATCGTTAGAATAACCTGTCATATTGAAATGAAAATATGTAGGGAAGATCTAACATTATCACAAAATTTCACACTCGCACCTATATTTTATCTAGGATATAATTAGAGCCTTATGATAGTTTCCTTCGTTTCAGCAATTAGTGGTGGCTGCCTGTTGGGGTCTACACGCGAACATATTGATTTCTCCCACTGCTCAAAATGGAAGAAACAGAATCAGGCTAATACACTAGGACTAACAGTTTCCCTATAATGCAGGCAGTCTCGTTCCTTCGTTTCTCAGTTGTAAACTGGAAAATGACATCCACGCCTAGAGAGCGTGGCCGAATCGATAGTCCCAAAAATATACGGTGGCTGCCAAAATGTAGGAATAATTTATTTCTGAAGGTAAAATATCAACGCTGTATAGTCGCAGCAGACAAATATAAAAAAGGGAAGCGACTTTGAAGAATGTATCTGATTTTATCGATTGTGGAAATAATAAATGGGGTGATCACAGAGGCTCAATCGTAGGTAAAGCCTTCAATTTATTAGCGGTATACAGGAAAAACGAGTCTGACAACAAAGGAGAGTGTTTACGAAACACCTGTCCGCCCTCCACCTATGCTCCACCATCTTCGTATTTGCCATACCAGAACGACCCATGGGTTTTTACTCCTTAATGAGCCGCCCTCATTTTGTACTGGCCCTGTCTTTTGACCATTCACACTAAATATGCCCGCCGGTCGCGGTGCTCTCGCGGTTCTAGGCGCGCAGTCCGGAACCGTGCGACTGCTACGGTCGCAGGTTCGAATCCTGCCTCGGGCATGGATGTGTGTGATGTCCTTAGGTTAGTTAGGTTTAAGTAGTTCTAAGTTCTAGGGGACTGATGACCATAGTGCTCAGAGCCATTTGAACCATTTGAACTAAATATGCCCTGCCAGTTTCCTTGTCCCAGGTGTCAGTGAACAGTCATCGTATGGTTACATTGAACTTTGGGTTTCTCTGCGAAAGTGGGTTGTCCTACCAGATTTAAGAACCTGAATTTCCTTCTGGAATTGGAGTCCTTTGGCTAGCGTTGGCCTCGCCCCCA
Organism: Schistocerca cancellata; assembly: GCF_023864275.1. Classification (NCBI taxonomy): domain Eukaryota; kingdom Metazoa; phylum Arthropoda; class Insecta; order Orthoptera; family Acrididae; genus Schistocerca; species Schistocerca cancellata. The sequence continues at coordinate 386,077,201 of NC_064634.1, forward strand.
TACTGGCCAGGGGCGTCGCCCCCGTTTTCCTACGGTTTGCCTGGAGTTTTGTGGCGTTTTGTTTCCCTTTGTCGTGGGGGCCTTCTTCCCCTGGTACCGTCCCCGTTGTGTCGATATCACGATATGGTGTGGGGATTAGGGTGGGTTGGCAGCGGTGCCGGCACCTCATCATGCGTAGCGCCTCTGGGGCATCCCTGCTCTCGCCCCTCTCTACCTCCCCCTTCCTTCCTACTGTCCTTTACTCTTCCTGCCGACGTGATTTTCCTTCTGCCTCTTTGTTTTCCCGTTTTCCTTTCCCATCGATTGGACTGTAGTGATGGTGTTGTTCCTCCCTTAGTTTCTGCCATCTTCGATCATTGGATCGGTGACCCCGGTCTTTACTCCCCTCTTCCCCACCCCCTCACCACCACAATGGCCCAACCAACTTGCTTGCCCCATCCTAGAATGCTGCTCAAGTGTGCACGACCTGTCCCAATTAGAACTTACATGGGATGTTGTTGTTGTGGTCTTCAGTCCAGATACTGCTTTGATGCAGCTCTCCATGCTACTCTATCCTGTGCAGGCTTCTTCATCTCCGAGTAACTACTGCAACCTACATCATTCTGAAAGTGCTTAGTGCATTTATCTCTTGGTCTCCCTCTACGATTTTTACCCTCCACGCTTCCCTACATCACTAAATTGGTGGTCCCTTGATGCTGCAGAACGTGTCCTACTAAATGATCCCTTCTTCTAGCCACAAATTCCTCTTCTCCCCGATTCTGTTCAGTACTTCCTTATTAGTTACGTGATCTATCCATCTAATCTTCAGCATTGTTCTGTAGCACCACAGTTCGAAAGCTTCTATTATTTTCTTGCTAAACTATTTATCTTCCATGTTTCACATGCATACATGGCTACACTTCATACAAATACTTTTAGAAGAGACTTCCTGACACTTAAATCTATACTCGATGTTAACAAATCTCTCTTCTTCAGAAACGTTTTTTTTCCATTGCTAGTCAACATTTTACATCCCCTCTACTTCGGGATACCAAACGTATACGTAGAATGTTAACACGAACATTTAAGTCATGAGCGACTCCTGCTAAAAACTATTTACAATGTTTTAAGAACCAGCATTAAGTGATGAATCTAGAGACATGCTTCCCATCCCTACATACTTCTCACGAACGTATCCAGGTAGAGAGGGCTAGACCTGCTAGAGCGCATGCGGAGTGCTTTAATGTCACTTTTACCGCACTCTGCGCAGTCGAAAAGGGAAGAAGCCCTGACATGTTGTACATGTTAACTACCCTCTGCGATGCAGTTTACGATGGTCTGCGATTTGTGTATGTAGATGTAGAGGCGACATCACGTGTAACTAATACGATTAGTTTAAACCATGTTGCAGTCGCTTTCACCACAGTTTGGCTTAAATTAGTCGCTAGATTAGCAAATTACCGTTAACTCTACAACACATGGTGTTACGAACCGTCCCCGAGATCGCCAAGCGCCGTGCCGAGTGCGGAAACGAAGGATGAGTCGAGAACTCAATAATGAACATGAAAACGAGAGACAGATTCGGGATCTATTAATGAGGAACAAACCTCAGATGTAGCCATAATGTCCTTATCAGTTTCATTTCGATGAACTTTTTTGTTTCAGTGATATCCACTTCAAATCATGAATCATATAAGTCACATTCTCTGCACTATTTCTTAATAATACAGAATGTGCCGCTCTTCTTTGAACTTTTTCGATATGCTCCGTTAATCTTATATGGTAAAGATCGCCCACTTTTAGTTAGAAAGATCCAGTTTTAAACAGAGCATGTGCTTGTTCTTGAGGCACGCACGTATACAGAAAAGCCTGCCGTTTCAACGGCCTTAGCAGCATCAAGTTAACAGAACCCTTGAGCATCGCCGCTCCAGCCCACTCTGTAACGTCCTCTTGGATGGTCCACCAGCTGCCGTCTCGCCCGCATCCGCCTCTTCTCTATAGGTACGCTCCTTCATGTTGCGGTAAAGTGTAACGGTCTATTACTTCGACCAGAGTGTAGTAACGATGCTCGTGTTCGATAGCCTTTCGGTCATTTGGCGACCGCGAGTATTTCGCGATACTACGAGAGAACAGCGGCGACAGAAATGCGGCAACGTTCACCTAAGTCTGAAAACCAGTTTCTCTTGCCTAAACCAAGTTCTCGTGTTTCAGTATTCTCTCTCCGAACTGCTCTAGAGTTAAATTTGTTTAATTATAGGTCAATGCTCTTTCTATATGTCGCTCTGTGAATGTGACTATGTCAGTGGAGTCTGCCCTCTGTTACGAATACATTGTTCTGAGATAATTTGGAAATATATCTCTCTGTATTAGTTTCTAAATATTTTATTTGCACTGCGAGATCGACCACCTTTCCTTCCAGTATCCATTTAATCAGTGGCTAACTGCAAGTAGGATCGTGTCCATGCCTTCCAGCGGTCTGACACTGGGTGAAAGAATAACATGAGATCCCTATGGCCTATCAATATTTATCTTGCCCACTGACTGGGACAAGTTCTTTTCATTCAGCCCACCTGGGATACGAAAACTATGGCAGTCAGTTTAGATGAGGCAGCGCGATCCAACACTCTTCTCCCGATCCCCGTTTCTTTAAAGAATCGAACTCCCGTGTATAAAACAGCTGCAAGCGTCTGATTAATTCACAAATGAGTTAATGTGTTATGGTTAAAGACATAAAACCCCAACTGTGCTGATTTTGTTAATTTCATATTATTCATCCACAGATCAATGAAAAAGTTTAGAAAATATTTGAAGTATATATTTTGTATATAGTATTATACATGTAGTATATAGAGTGTATTGGAAGTCGCAAAATGCTCTTATTTTCAAATAATGGATAAGGGTAGTCTGACTATTTTGTGCGCTGTCAATTAACTCTCTGAACACGTAGTTTCCAATTTTAATACTTGTTTTCAGGAGATAGTGCCCGAGAACTCTTATTTATTGAAAAATATTTGAAAAACGTCAGAATACCGCCTTGAGCTGCTGCTAAAATACTTAATTTATACAGTCATCTACAGTCGTTTGACCGTCTTCAGTTAACTACATACCAAATAAACCAATACACAAGTAAAATTACAGGCTTAAACCGTCACGAATTTCTTAACTGATGTAAATGTTAACAACAACAGACAGGTAGTGGAATGTCACGTACTTACTTGAAAGTATTCACAGCGTCATGTCAGGCGAAATTGAAACTCTACACTGAAAATGAAGGCACACTATAACACAATGATGTGACTCGTTACGAAAACAACATATCATTAAGACGTAAGCGGTTCACATTTGTAGAGTTACCTGTTATCATATCGCTGTGAATAGATTCCTATCTCACAGAGGCGACTGACCAGCTGATCACTTGTTTATTGGTAGAGACAAATATGGTGATAGTGACCAGCATATGTCGGTAGTGACTAGAATGTTACGATTACTAAGCTGTGTGACGTCTTATAGGATAAGTACATGTGACAGTCACAACAGGTGTTCTATACTTTGCATGTATAGCAATGTCCGCCCCCGGTAGCTGAGTGGTCAGCGCGACGGGATGTCAACCATAAAGCCGTCGGCACACGGACCGTGCTGTCGAACGTTAACCTTGAGCGTGCCAAGTTCAACGTGCTGCTGTACGCTCAGGAACGGTGCGACATGTGCATACAGTACGTGGGTCCCAACGTGGTATACGCGATCGCAACGCACTCTAGCGGCAGTTGAGGGATGTTTCTAGTTCGTAAATCACACTGTTTACTCAACGGGCGCGCGTAAAATTCCCACGTTAGCTCTACTAACACGCACATTTACTCCATCGTGCACGAAAAGGAAAATACCATGTCCAATCAGTAAGGACACAGGCTTATAAAAGTTCCATTACAAACGGTTCGGTACAAATTTGGAATACTTCTCTGCATAAGATAAACATTATTTCATCATTCCCACATTTTACTAAAACCCAAGGTCAGTCTTACTTGATCACTGTTCCTACCCAGTAGCAGAATCTTTTGCAACATGTGAATTACAAAGCGTAAAAGAAAAAGGAGCAAAACATCTTTATACAAGTAGCGCAAGCTGTTCTGTAGATTAAGCCAATCGAACAAAGTCACCCACCAAAAAAAGGTGAACTTATATTTAGATAACATCAAATATTATAGCATATACTTACATTAAACTGAACCTAATAAAAACGCGAATGTTAGGAAAAAATATTTGTTGGAGTTTTTTTTAATCTCATTTTGTTCACTTTTGTTCGTTGCATCTGCTCGGAGCGGACGTCGTGACATCCGTTTTAAGTTCGTTGTTCATCGATTAACTGAGTTTTTTTTTTATTACAGAGGGTAACTAACCCTCTGATCGAACACGCTTTTTTTTTTTTTTTTTTTTTTTTGTAAATCTCATTTTGTTCTCTTTCGTTCGTTGTATCTGCTAGGGGCGGACGTCGTAAGACACCCGCTTTGGTTCGTTGTTGATCGGTGAACTCAGTTTTTTTATTACAGAGGGCAGCTAACCCTCTGACCGAACACGCTGAGCTACCGTGCCGGCTATTTTTTTTGTCTTATTTTGTTCTTTATTGTTCGTTCCATTTGTTCGGGGCGGACGTCCCATGACACCCATTTGGGTTCGTTGATCTGTTTACTCAGTTTTTTGTTACAGAGGGCGACTAACCTTCTGGCCGAACACGCTGAGCTACCGTGCCGGCAGGCTGAGCTACTGTCCCGGGTGAGTTAAGACGCGAACCACTGCCCCAACAAATAACTCAATAGTGGACAGTGACGATACTCATTATGCTAAACCAACAACTCACGTCTTGTATCTAATCATATTAGGTTAGCCGTTGCTGAAAACGTTAATCGTAGATAATTACGTTACTAATTGAAAAGCAGTAATAACAAATTTTACCAAGAACAATGCGTTTTGGGTGGATCTTCAGTGTGTCGCTGCCTTCAAATAGCCTACTCCCATACTACACAATTTACAATAATTCTTTTGCCACGAATATGATGTTTCTCATTATTTTATTGGAACTAATCACAGAGTTAACAACGGATTTTCCAGTGATTCTCAATTTGCTGGTGCTCAGAAACGGCATATATACATATAGGCTTGAAATGAATGCCAATATGGCGCCTCGCAATTATGTACTGAAGGGAGACGGCGTGCTTGTGACGAAGGTGGCGTTGTGCCATCTCATTGGTCAACGCTCAGACGCACGCTCAGAATATCTGACATGCCAGATATTGTTCTGCACGTTCGGAAAGACTCCCGAACGTACTATTCCATGCTATGACGTCAGAAACTCGGCACGCTCATCGCTCAACGTTAGGATGCTCGGTCCGTGTGCCGACGGCTTAAGGGCTCGGTTTCGATTCCTGACTGGGTCGGAGATTTTCTCCGCTCAGGGACTGGGTGTTGGGTTGTCCTAATCACCATTGTCTCTTCCCCATCGACGCGCAAGTCGCCGATGTGGCGTCAAATCGAAAGACTTGCACCAGGCGAACGGTCTACCCGACGGGAGGCCCTAACCACACGAAATTTTTTTAATGTATAGCAATTTGTGCGTGTTACAATCACAACAGCACTGTGTTTTGTGACATGCTTACGTAACTATATGTCCGCGAAAATGAGAGTGTTACATTTGTTATGCTATATGTACACTGATAAGTCAAAGCATTATGACGACTGCCCACCGCGATATTGGTGCCACCTGGTGGCGTTGTGGGCACGTGACGCGGTAACAAAGAATGAAATCGGAGCAGACAAGGACGAGGGATCATTCTAGCTAAAATGTTGTTGTTGTTGTGGTCTTCAGTCCTGAGACTGGTTTGATGAAGCTCTCCACGCTACTCTATCCTGTGCAAGCTTCTTCATCTCCCAGTACCTACTGCAACCTACATCCTTCTGAATCTGCTTAGTGTATTCATCTCTGGGTCTCTCCCTACGATTTTTACCCTCCACGCTGCCCTCCAATACTAAATTGGTGATCCCTTGATGCCTCAGAACATGTCCTACCAACCGATCCCTTCTTCTGGTCAAGTTGTGCCACAAACTTCTCTTCTCCCCAATCCTATTCAATACTTCCTCATTAGTTATGTGATCTACCCATCTAATCTTCAGCATTCTTCTGTAGCACCACATTTCGAAAGCTTCTATTCTCTTCTTGTCCAAACTATTTACCGTCCATGTTTCACTTCCATACATGGCTACACTCCATACAAATACTTTCAGAAACGACTTCCTGACACTTAAATCTATACTCGATGTTAACAAATTTCTCTTCTTCTGAAACGCTTGCCTTGCCATTGCCAGTCTACATTTTATATCCTCTCTACTTCGACCAGCATCAGTTATTTTGCTCCCCTAGCTAAAATATGGGCTACAAAAGGGGAAATTATCGAGATAAGCGACTGTGACAAAGAGAAGATTATTATTAAGGAGAGCCTGTGAAGCAGTCTCTCGAAAACAGCGGCGAAGCTGATCGAATGTTCTCATGTTACTGTCGTGACCATGTACGGAGAGAGGTAAAAGAACAGTGAAACTATCACTAGGCTCTAAGTTGTCGGACGTCCAGGACTTTTTACAGAACGTGGAGTTCTTCGGGTGCGTCACATTTTTGCTGCACTAGGTCAATGGTCGTCTCCACAAACGCCGTCATCCATATTAACGGCGTCTCGAAATGGATAGCGCGCCACGGGCGTAGGCTGGTGAGATCAGTATTGTGCTATGGGAGACATGCTCCTGCGTTAGCGTGGGACGTGTGATAATAATCGAGGACATACTTTCCGACGGCGATGTCATCTGTCAGTAGTATAGCTGTCCGTTTCTCGGAGCCAGAACCATGGTACGGTAGTCTGAGGAGCATTATATTGAACTCAAGTTGATATCTCGGCGACCAAATTCTCCTGATGTAAATTCTATGGAACCCATCTGGGTCGGTATCGGGAGTCATCACCGAGTTCGCAGATCAGCGGCCCGTTATTCACGCGAATTACATGGCCTGTGCGTAAAAATCTAATGCCACATGCCTCCACGTAGCTACCAACAAACTTTCGGTACCCTAAGACGCAGAATCAGTAATGTATTTTGTGCCAAAGACGGACAAACAATATATTAAGGAGGTCATTTATTTCTTTATGCGTGTCAGAAGCGTTTCATAAAAAATAGACAGAAGGAGAAAAGCAGACTAAATATAAAAAATTATTCATACAAAGGAGCGCAATGTGAGGCACGTAGAACCATACAACAAAAGTTACATATAAACAGATTGCAAACACTGTATATAACAGACCAAAAATTAGCGTCCTCGACGACATTGTTCTAGGCCCACAACAGGTTTTGCAGCGTGCGGAAAACCGGCCACTGAGGACAGTTGCATACAAGCTTGGCTGTTGGTTCAGCTCCACATTCACATACATTTGATGAGTCCCCAAGGTAGTTCCAATTGGCCATATTACCCTTTGTTCTCTCCACACCACTTATTAGTCTGTTGAGGGACTTCCACGTTTTCCATCGCAGTGTAGTGTCCCTTTTGCAATATTCACCATTATCGAGGTGAAACATAAATAAAAATGATTGTATGTGACTCAAAATGAATTACAATCATTGATTTATCTGCGAAAGGTAATAACACTAACTGTAAAAGTATACAATATAGATCGATAATTGCAGAAAAGACATTTTTATTGTATGAGATTATAATGTGATTATCTTTGTAAGAGTATAAAATACAATGCAATGCTCATCTTCTGTCTAGTCCGTTTTCTTCTGTTCGCTCTGGTGTTAGCTGGAATAAGGTTCAAATGGTTCAAATGGCTCTGAGCGCTATGGGACTCAACTGCTGAGGTCATTAGTCCCCTAGAACTTAGAACTAGTTAAACCTAACTAACCTAAGGACATCACAAACATCCATGCCCGAGGCAGGATTCGAACCTGCGACCGTAGCGGCCGTGCGGTCTTGCCTTTAACCGCACGGCCACTTCGGCCGGCGCTGGAATAAGGTACGCAAGCTATTGTGCTGCGATGGCATTTGTTTCTGTCGTAACGTAATTGCAAATATTTAATGGTGTAAACTGTGTCCTAGTAAGAATGTATTAGTATAAAGTGATCTCCGTGTGTTATTTCAAGAACCTACGCGACATTTATCTTACGAAAAGAATATTTAATGAAAATTATTTAGCATGTTTCCAGCTGCTGCGGAGCGAGTAACAGTGCTATCTGACTGTTAACAATTAGCCGCCATTACGCGGTACATTTAAAAATATTTTTTCACAGCACAATGTCTGATAGCCGGAGTGGAAGAAATTATGTTAAAATATTCAGTGAGATTAATTGAAGGAATACAGTGAAATAATTTTATTAAAACTTGTCTATTTTCTGTGATAGTAATAATTTCAGAGTTACAGTAATTTGTAGGGAGCCTGGTGCTCGGTAAAACCAGATACAATACGTAATTGGCAACCTACGAAATTCATTATTTTGTTTATTATATCTCTTTTGTATTTTTTTAAAGCTAAACGTAAAAACTAACTTTACTAAAAATCAGTAACAGATTACGATAGATCAAAGGACAAACAAACTTACTAGGAGAATGTTTCCTCTAAATAAATAGTTACATTATTTTTTTAAGAGATATAATAAATAGCGCCCTGTTTCGTGGGGCCGGAAGAGATGAAATTTTTTTTTTAGGGTTTGTATGTATGTATTTGTTAACATGTATTGTATATATTCTAATGTCTATCAAATTCCATTCCATATATAAACTTGAACGAGGAAAGCGGAGAAGAACTGTATAGACCGTGAGAGGACGAGATAGCAAAAAAAAAAAAAAAAAAAAAAAAAAAAAGAAAAAAAAAAAATCAAAGTAAGGACCACTATCCATAAAAGCTTGCTACATAGGCCCGTATCATCAAAGTATAGTATCATAGATGGTACATGGTGTAGATATTAATATTGTGTGATTTTGGAAACAATAAGCAGTTTGACTTGTGAACTTTGTCCGCATTTGTAGTTTGAAACAATTTTTGTAGTTAGCCCAGTGAAAGTTATCGTCATTATGGGAAAAGTTGGACGTGTGTTAGATTTGCAACCAGATACTGTGTCGAATGTTACAAATAATGTGCAATTATTGAGCGATAAGGATAGTGACACTGACTTACTAAATATTAATAGTGATCGGGGGAGAGGGGGGGGGGAGAAAATATAAACAATGTAGTTTCCGGTGATATGCCAGGAAGTAGCCAGCAGACGAAAACAGTAAAACCGATAGGTGGTACTAGCAAGGCTAGTGATAATTTTCCGATGATTAGAGCAACTACCACACCGGTATGCTCACCAATACAGGATCCATTTGCTGAATTTTTACGGAAATTAGAGATAAAGAACGAACAGCTAGTCAATCAGATAAGGGAACAAAACGAAGAAAGAGAGAGATTGAGGGAAGAGAGGAATCACCAGCTAGTCAATCAGATAAGGGAACAAAACGAAGAAAGAGAAAAGGTCTTAATAGAAAGTATAGGTACTATATTCGAAAAGATACATTCAGAAATGACAGAAATAAAGAAAGCCCAAGCCGAAATGCCGAACATTGTAAGCAACATAGCACAAGATGTGCAAACGCTTCAGACGGCACACACAGTCATCCGGGACGAAGTAGAACAGCTTGCGAACGGAATGGACAATTTAGAAATGACACAAAAAGAAACCATAGAAACGCATTTAAATGATCAAGCCCAGAAAGTAGAAAAAGAGTTCCATGACTGGCTCACTGAGAAAGAAAGCCAGATCACAGAACGTGTAGAAAGCAAAATACAGTCTGCTCTGCAAAAAGTAACTAACGGAGCAGCTGTATGTAAAAAATACCACAGTAGACACGCAGCCACTCACAGGTGAAAAAAGCGAAGTGAGACACAAATCGCCAGTACCGCTGTTGTAAATCATCACTGAATTAACTAAATAAGTGGCAGCGAGAAATGACGCACAGAATTGTTGACCTCGAGCGTGCATATTTGCAAATGCTTAACAACTGTGGCGCGCCTGTTAGGAACGTGTACGGTAATGAGAACATTACGTGCAGTTCATACCAACAAAAAAGCGATTCGGAAAGAGAAAACATACAATTTACAGGAAGCATTCCTATTCATAACCCCGTGGGGGCAGCTTCTACTTCCACAAGCAATGAAAGCTTAATAAAACACAGACAATTCCAAATATTTAACGCGGAAAAGAAGACAGTGCATCCGGTAATCTTCACAAAAGGATTCCGAAATGTATTACCGAATGCCTGGAATGAACGCCAAAAAATTCAGCTCATAATCGCACACATACAAGGCGACGCTGCCTTATGGGCAAATGAAGTCATAGAAAATTGCCATAGCCTGGCACAATTTGAAAAATCTTTTCTAGACAGATACTGGTCTAAGGCTATTCAAGAACGCCTGAGGACTGAAGTATACAGCCCACAAATGTACAATCACAAACAGGGTACACTCCGTAAATATTTTGAAACATATATCAACAAAACTAGATATTGGGATGACCCTGTATCAGCCCGTGATGTGATCAGAATCTTAAAATTACGATTGCCCGGTCATATACGAGACAAATTAATAAATGTACCCGAAAATGACCTGGAACGGTACTTGTCTGTGCTGGACGAAATCGATCTCTCCCAGGAAGAAAAGAGGATAAATAAAGACCGGGAGAACAGTAATCGTTCACCACGCAAGTTTAAAAATGGCAACAACAATTCCAATTTTGGAAGCCACGGAAATGGAAAGGAAGATCAATCCGCAGAACAAAACAGGAAGAACGGAAACGGTCAACTATCTTACAATCAAAAACGTAGGTGGGAAGATAGAGGACATCCCGGCTACGGTAACAGTAATAATAATTACAATAACAAACGTCGAAATGAAGGTCAATGGCCGCAACAAAGCTGTAGTGCCAACAACCGCACTTACCCGGTGCAGTGGATGCAAACTTCTATGCCACCACCACCGCCTCCTAACGGTAACCAGTACCAGTGTGACAATAGGAATTCTATGCAGAATACTAACGCAATACCACAAACATGGACAGACTCGAATAGCAGCGTAAGGATAGTAGAAATGCCCACTGACGGAAACCACCATAGTGCAAGACCGTCAAACGAACAACGGCCACAATAAGCTCCCAATTGATGGTCGACGAAAAAACAGGGGGCACACCTATAAAAAATACACAAGATAATATATTATTACTGAGGTACCAAGATGGAAACAGTACACAACATGATTTACTTATGGAATCAAACCAATGTAACAAAAAAGAAATAACTGAAGTACAAACCATCATAAAAGCTAGAATTAATGAATTGCCAGTAGAAATATATATAGATACAGGTGCCACTACTAATGTTATGAGCTATGATCTATTCAAAACCTTGAGCCAAAACCGCAACTTACCGTCATTTCCTGTACAAAACTGCTGTGTCATTGGAGCCATGGGAGCACAAGCACAAAACGTTCAGTATCAGGTACTGGTAGATTTATGCCTAGGGGAAGATAACGTTAAATGTATCTTTCTCGTGGTCAAAGGATTGAAAGTAACCTGCATCCTGGGGGGAGGTTTCCTGAGTGAGAAGAAAGCAAAAATTGATTTCTCCAGCGGGAAGATCTCACTACTGGATGAAAATAAACAGATTGTACTGGATTTAACACGAACAGTAAGTACACCCGGTAAAGATTACCCGAGCGTACGAGTAAAAAGCGAAGAGATGCCCATATTTCAATTAAGTAGCAATTTAAGGGGCCAGGGAGAATATTATTCGGACGTAGCTCACAACGAAACGCTTAGCTGGACCGAAACCCTTAACAACAAAGCACAAGAATCATGTTATCTAACTGAATCCCAACGAAAGCAGCTCGCACAGTTATTGAATAACTACAGTGATGTTTTCTCTGAAAAACCTGGAATCATCAAAGGGTATATGTATAATATAGATGTGTTTCCTCATGCGATATTCTGCCAAGCATCATATTCAGTACCGTGGACGAAAAGGGAGGCAGTTAACAAAGAAATACAAAAAATGCTGCAATGGGGTATAATAGAACCATCCCTTTCGCCGTACAGCAGTCCGCTGGTAGTTGTAGCCAAGCCAGATGGAAAAATCAGACTTGTCCTAGACGCCAGGAACATTAATAAAATCATAGTACCCGTTAGGACGAGACCGGTGAATTTAGAAGAACAAATACAGAAATTCTATGGAGTCAAATATCTCACCTCGATAGATATGCGAAGTAGTTACTGGCAAATCCCGCTAACCAAGGAATCTAGAAAATTCATCGCCTTCATTTTCAATGGAAGGAGTTATCAGTTCAAAGTGTTACCTTTTGGACTCAACGTAAGCGCAGGCGTATTCATTACGGGATTGGACCAAGCGCTAGGCGCAGACTTGCTAGAAAAAGTTACTCTTTACGTGGATGACCTTCTAGTGGCCACAAGCACATGGGAAGAACATATAGAAAGCCTGGAAAGAGTGTTAGATAAGCTCGCAGAAGCAGGAATAACAGAAAATCTTGAAAAATAAAAATTTGGGAGGGATCAGCTTAAATTCCTTGGACACATCATATCATCTTCCGGAATAATGCCTGATACCAAGAAGATACAAGCGATCAAAGAATTCCCACAGCCCACAAACAAAAACCAGTTAAAGTCATTTATCGGACTAGTCTCCTTTTTTCCGACGTTTTGTGCCGAATCAGCTGCTCAACAATGAAGCCTTGCTCACCTTATTGCGAAAAAATGTCACATGGAACTCGTCCGCAGAGTGTCAGCAAGCTTATGAAGAGATCAAAGGAGCCTTAGTGAATGCACAAATGCTCTACCATCTGGATATGACCCGGAATTTTTGTATAGCCACTGACTCTTCATCCTATGGTTTAGGAGCATGTCTGTCTCAAGTAGAAGAAACCAATGGGAACAGGGAAATAAGAGTTATAGCTTTTGCCAGCCGAGTGCTTACTCAATGTGAAAGAGCATATCCGGTGCCCAAAATGGAAACACTCAGTGTTGTATGGGCTCTGCAAAAATTTCATTATTATGTTTATGGCAAGTCAAGTAAATTGTTCTGTGATCACCAAGCCTTAAGCTTCCTATTAACCTGCAAACAATTACATGCCAGACTAGCCCGTTGGGCATTAGTACTACAGGAATACAATTTAAAAATTATGTACATAAAAGGGAAAGATAATGTCATTGTGGACGCTTTATCACGTCAACCAGTAGGCATGTCACAGCTAGATGAAATGATCGAGCGAGCGTCAGAATATAAAGTTTTATTAATGACGTCGCAACCATACCGTCGCGAATATTTGCACCTGTGCAAGAATGTAGGACAGCTGCAAGACGAAGATCATACCTGGACGAAAGTGAAACGATCACTAATATTAGAGCAAGCTAACAGCGAAAATTCGCGGTAAAAAGTGGAGAACAACATATTATACCACAGAAATGACACTGCCTCAGAAAACTAGTGCGTGTGTATCCCGTACAAATACATACAAAATTTTATCTGGTACACGCATTACGCATGGGGACATGTAGGAATACAGAAGTGTGTATCAATAATACAAAGGTATTGTTACATCCCGAATAGTAAACGTGTGGTCCAAAAGATATTACGAACGTGTGACGTTTGTCAGAAAGCTAAAGCCAACAATAGAAGCAACAAAACAGAACTGCAGCCAATTATTCCAATACAGCCACTTCAAATTGTGTCAATGGACATCGCAGGACCATTACCTACGGCTCTCGGTGGAATGAAATATATATTAGCTGTTTACGATACCTTTACTAAGTATGTGAAATTGTTTCCAATGAAAACCACTACTGCCAAACAGATGATACAACGCATATCAAAAGAATTCATACCGAAAACAGGAAAACTACTAAACGTTCTAACAGACGATGCTAGATATTTCACTGGTCAACTGTGGAAGGAGTTTCTACGTGACCAAAACATAAAGCATATATTATTTGCACATTTCCACCCGGAAGCAAGTCCCGTAGAGAGAATTTTTCGGGAACTCAACAGATTTATCCGAACATATACTCATAAGCAACATACAAAGTGGCCGGAATTCTTACCCTTCTTTGAAAATATACACAACAATCTACTTCATCCAGCTACCGGATACACGCCCAGTGAGTTATTATTTAGTACTTCAGAACTAAATGAATGGATCACGCCGCTACCAAAATTGCCGCGCACAGATAAAAGGCAAGAGGATAAAATAAAGGACGCCATCAGCAACATGACGAGCTGCGCTAGTAAACGAAAGAGTCGATATGACAAGGCAATAAAATGGACAGTTCCATATCAGATAAACGACTTGGTTTTGATAAGAAACCATCCTAAGTCGTCACTCATAACAAAGAAGAACAAGAAATGGCAAATGCTGTATAATGGACCTTTAAAAATTATACAAATACCGCACGGTTGTAGCTACCTTATAGCTGATGTGATGAGCGGGAAGATCAAAGGATTGTATCCCTATAAGGACTTAAAGAAATTTGTGGTACCTGACAATAGGACATGAACGGTTTACCGTATTTTTGTGTAATATGTAGGTTTTGCACAGACTTCAATATATAATTTTGTGTAGTTGTAAGAATTTGATGTTTTGTTTGTGCTTAGTATGTAAGATGTTTTGTCTTTATGTCAAGGAATGATTTACACATCAGCCTTCAAAAATGAGTAAAAAGAAGCTAAAGGACCATCAGTCCAATGATAGAATTTGTTTAGAAACATAATCAGTAAGTGTAATATGTTTTTCAGTGGTTATTAGAGTTAGTAACTATAAATCTTATTATGCTGTGTGATAAATTCTTATTTAAAGAATGCACTAAATATTCTAACCTGTCACATGAAAAATGAATAGAAATAGTGTATGCAAAAGACTTTGCACATACCATGTGACATCTGTGATGCTGTACTTTGACCTTAAAAGAGAAAGTGTAAGCATCTAGCCACAATATCTGAGATTAAATGAATGTATGATGTAACACTTAGTTGTATGCAATAACAGAACAAAAGTGCTTTTGATCTGTGAAATTTCATTGTAACATATTGGGTAAACGAACAGACATTTGTGTCACTATGTGATATAAAAAAAAAACCAGTAATCATGTAATACAATTGTATCAAAGTCATGCTGTAAGCAATACTAACAGGAACTATAATAGTGTGTTGGTATTCGCGGAGGAGGTGTGAACTTTGAGAACTGTATTAGTGATCAACTTGGACAGTGAACACTTATGTGCTGTACAACTGAAAAAAAAAACAAAAAAAAATGGTTCAAATGGCTCTGAGCACTATGGGACTTAACATCTGTGGTCATCAGTCCCCTAGAACTTAGAACTACTTAAACCTAACTAACCTAAGGACATCACACACATCCATGCCCGAGGCAGGATTCGAACCTGCGACCGTAGCAGTCGCGCGGTTCCGGACTGCGCGCTTAGAACCGCTAGACCACCAAGGCCGGCAAAAAAAAACAAAAAAAAATAAAATAAAACGCGAGGTACAAACATTAACAAAACATATCTGTGTGCAGTGACCGAAAACACAAAACTGTGATCAGTGTGTGTTCGAAACTGTACAGATAACATTTTTAGTTTGGACGCTACCTCCTGTGCGCCAACAATTAATATAACGCCACGGACCACGTAGTAGGACGTTACTGCAACGGCAACTACGGTGGAACGCCGTCAAACAAAAATTGTGAAACATAAATATTCCATACGAAGTGATGACAACAGGGATGTGCAGTGCTTACTTCAGCATCATATCTCCTGCATCATTCAGCACCAGTACGTGCAAACGAACACCATAATACCAAGTAGCTGAGCCTGTGCCTCGATGATGCAATAATGTTGACTAATCAATTCTTACCCACAGCCAGAACATCTTACAAAATCAGTTCTATAACATATGTGCATTTGTTTCATGATTTGCACGAGTCAACATCCTCTCCTGTGCTGAAAACTTTAACGAGCGGTGGGAAACAATGCAGACCCACCACGCAGACAAAATAACGTCGTTCCGTACTCCACATCCTGACCCCCGGCTACGGACAAGAAAGAAGACAACAGTTTCCAGCCGACGCTCCATGGCAACGGGCATGAGGTATCGCGGTAGCGACATACAGCGTCATTCACACAGCACGACGAGAAATGCGCCGACAGAAATAAAAAAAAAACACTCAAAATATTACCAACACAATATAAAAAATTTGATGAACACTTTCACATAAAAACTATATGTTTGCTTCTTTTTCAGAAAAATTTATATTTGATTTAAATAATTGTAATACCAAAACATGTAGAACCAACTTATGCAAGTAACACAAAGCGTTAAATCTGTCAGCTCTGCCGAGGTTTTTCTGGGGTTTCCCTGCGGCCCTCGTCCAAATGGAAGAGCTTATTATATTGCAACTGTCCCCAGCCATGTTATGTAAAAAGACTCAAAATTAATGTGTACCCATGACCTAATACACGGTAAAGTGAACTGAAAGTGACCAACGAACGAAAGAAAAGTGACACGCGTGGTCTACAAGGACCAAACATTAAGTAGTGTGTTCCTTGAAGCCCAGGGGGCCGTGTAGTGTCCCTTTTGCAATATTCACCATTATCGAGAAAAATGACTGTATGTGACTCAAAATGAATTACAAACATTGATTTATCTGCGAAAAGTAATAACACTAACTGTAAAAATATACAATATAGATCGATAAATGGAGAAAAGGCATTATTTTTACTGTATGAGATTATAATGTGATTATCTTTGTAAGAGTATAAAATTCAATGCAATGCTCATTCTTCTGTCTAGCCCGTTTTGTTCTGGTGTTAGCTGGAATAAGATACGCAAGCTATTGTGCTGCGCTAGCGTTTTCTGTCGTAACGTAATTGCAAATATTTAATGGTGTAAACTGTGTCCTAGTAAGAATATATTAGTATAAAGTGATCTCCGTGTGTTATTTCAAGAACCTAAGCCACTTTTATCTTATGAAAAGAATATTTAATGAAAATTATTTAGCACGTTTCCAGCTACTGCGGAGCGAGTAACAGTGATCTCTGACTGTTAACAATTAGCCGCCATTACGCGGTACATTTAAAAATATTTTTTCACAGCACAATGTCTGATAGTCGGAGCGGAAGAAATTATGTTAAAATATTCAGTGAGATTAATTGAAGGAATTCAGTGAAATAATTTTATTAAAACTTGTCTATTTTCTGTGATAGTAATAATTTCAGAGCTGAGTAATACTACGCTAATGCATTTACAGTAATTTGTAGGGAGCCTGGCACTCGGTAAAACCAGATACAATACGTAATTGGCAACCTACGAAATTCATTATTTTGCTTATTATATCTCTTTTGTACTTTTTTTTTGAAAGCTAAACGTAAAAACTAACTTCACTAAAAATCAGTAACAGATCATGGTAAATCAAAGGACAAACAAATTTACTAGGAGAGTGTTTCCTCTAAATAAATAGTTACTTTATTTTTTAAGAGATATAATAGCAGGCTTTCGCCTAGGGTGAGGGCCTCCGAACGTGCATTATATGATGCGATATCTGTTTCCGGTTGTCCAACAGGTTTTGTCGTGCCGTTGACGGTGATGTACTGTCTTCGAAGGAAATTTTTAGGAAGCTTTTCCTAGGTTTCAGCGTGCATGGGGGAAGTTGGTGTCCATGTAGCGAGGGAGCAGCGTTTAGTTCCGTTCTGCTTTTCTCTGTGTTTGCGGTAAATTCCCGCCTTATATCTGATGGGGCTGACCCCGCCAGGCTGAAGAGTTTGGAGGTACGCGCTGCTCTCTGGCATCACGATGTTATTGAAGGCAACATCCACATAAATGGAATGAACAGAACTGTAGCTAAACAGGGCAGGCGTATTCAGCGGTAGCGGAACATAATGCAAGTGCAGATATTCTGAGTACTGTCGGATAGTCGTCCCATCCACTAGTTGTGAGTTTTCTCACTATGCTACTGCAGGCGGATGCTTTTTGTTTTGTATTTAGGCAGTGCTTCCTAAATGTCAACGCCTGGTCCAGCGTGACCCCCAAATATTTTGAATTGTGGCAATACTCCAATTCAATACCATCCAATACGACTTTTACCTTCCTGTTGGCGTCTTTGTTTCGTAGACGAAAAGCGCTTACATGAGTTTTAGCCGGATACGGTTTCAGGTAGTTATTTTGCTAGTATGACCCGAACTATTTGAAAAAGTTAACGTGGAACAGGGAATCAGCGATCACAAAGCGGTTACGGCATCGATGATTTCAGCCGTAAATAGAAATATTGAAAAGGGTAGGAAGATTTTTCTGTTTAGAAAAAGTGACAAAAAGCAGATTTGAGTACCTGTTGGCTCAACACAAAAGTTTTGTCTCAAGTACAGATAGGGTTGAGGATCAGTGGACAAAGTTCAAAACCATCGTACATTATGCGTTAGATGAGTATGTGCCAAGAAAGATCGTAAGAGATGGAAAAGAGCCACCATGGTACAACAACCGAGTTAGAAAACTGCTGCGGAAGCAAAGGGAACTTCACAGAAAACATAAACATAGCCAAAACCTTGCAGACAAACAAAAATTACGCGAAGCGAAATGTAGTGTGAGGAGGGCTATGCGAGAGGCGTTCCATGAATTCGAAAGTAAAGTTCTATGTACTGACTTGCCAGAAAATCCTAAGAAATTTTGGTCTTATGTCAAAGCGGTAGGTGGATCAAAACAAAATGTCCAGACACTCTGTGACCAAAATGGTACTGAGACAGAGGATGACAGACTAAAGGCCGAAATACTAAATGTCTTTTTCACAGAGGAAGACTGCACTGTAGTTCCTTCTCTAGATTGTCGCACAGATGACAAAATGGTAGATATCGAAATAGACGACAGAGGGATAGAGAAACAATTAAAATCGCTCAAAAGAGGAAAGGCCGCTGGACCTGATGGGATACCAGTTCGATTTTACACAGAGTACGCGAAGGAACCTGCCCCCCTTCTTGCAGCGGTGTACCGTAGGTCTCTAGAAGAGCGTAGCATTCCAAAGGATTGCAAAAGGGCACAGGTCATCCACGTTTTCAAGAAGGGACGTCGAACAGATGTGCAGAATTATAGACCTATATCTCTAACGGTGATCAGTTGTAGAATTTTGGAACACGTATTATGTTCGAGTATAATGACTTTTCTGGAGACTAGAAATCTACTCTGTAGGAATCAGCATGGGTTTCGAAAAAGACGGTCATGTTAAACCCAGCTCGCGCTATTCGTCCACGAGACTCAGAGGGCCATAGACACGGGTTCACAGGTAGATGCCGTGTTTCTTGACTTCCGCAAGGCGTTCGATACAGTTCCCCACAGTCGTTTAATGAACAAAGTAAGAGCATATGGACTATCAGACCAGTTGTGTGATTGGATTGAGTAGTTCCTAGATAACAGGACGCAGCATGTCATTCTCAATGGAGAGAAGTCTTCCGAAGTAAGAGTGATTTCAGGTGTGCCTCAGGGGAGTGTCATAGGACCGTTGCTATTCACAATATACATAAATGACCTGGTGGATGACATCGGAAGTTCACTGAGGCTTTTTGCAGATGATGCTGTGGTGTATCGAGAGGTTGTAACAATGTAAAATTGTACTGAAATGCAGGAGGATCTGCAGCGAATTGACGCATGGTGCAGGGAATGGCAATTGAATCTCAATGTAGACAAGTGTAATGTGCTGCGAATACACAGAAAGATATATCCTTTATCATTTAGCTACAAAATAGCAGGTCAGCAACTGGAAGCAGTTAATACCATAAATTATCTGGGAGTACGCATTAGGAGTGATTTAAAATGGAATGATCATATAATGTTGATCGCCGGTAAAGCAGATGCCAGACTGAGATTCATTGGAAGAATCCTAAGGAAATGCAATCCGAAAACAAAGGAAGTAGGTTACAGTGCGATTGTTCGACCACTGCTTGAATACTGCTCAGTAGTGTGGGATCCGTACCAGATAGGGTTGATAGAAGATATAGAGAAGATCCAACGGAGAGCAGCGCGCTTCGTTACAGGATCATTTAGTAATCAAAAAAGCGTTACGGAGATGATAGATAAACTCCAGTGGAAGACTCTGCTGGAGTGACGCTCAGTAGCTCGGTACAGGCTTTTGTCAAAGTTTCGAGAACATACCTTCACCGAAGAGTCAAGCAGTATATTGCTCCCTCGTACGTATATCTCGCGAAGAGACCATGAGGATAAAATCAGAGAAATTAGAGCCCACACAGAGGCATACCGACTATCCTTCTTTCCATGAACAATACGAGACTGGAATAGAAGGGAGAACCGATAGAGGTACTCAAGTTACCTTCCGCCACACACCGTCAGGTGGCTTGTGGAGTATGGATGTAGATGTAGATGTAGATGTAGATGTAGATGTGTGTGAAGTCCATTTGTTAGATGTCTCTCTATTGTTTCGAGGTCTTTGGCTTGAGATATTAGCATCAGATCGTCAGTAATTCCCAATCTTTACTCAGTCCAATCTCGCCACTATCATGAATGATGATGAAATTGTGAGGCCAACACAGGTACCCAGTCCACGGGCGGAGAAAATCCACAACCCGGTCGGGAATCGATCCCGGGACCGCGTGATCCAGAGGCAGCAGTGCTAGCCACTAGACCTCGACTTAGTGTTAAGACGTTGTGGGTGATCGTAAGTACAGATGTTAAACAAGGTTGGTGCCAGTATGCTACCTTGAGGCAGACTGCTTTTTTGTATTCTCCGTCTACTTTTCTTGCCGTCTAGTTCGACGTAGAATCTACGGTTCTGGAGGAGGGTTCCTATGAAGCTAGTAAATTCACAATCCCTCGTTGGTTGATATAGTTTGTGCAAAATGAAATTGTGCTGCCCATTATCATAAGCTGCGGAGAGATCCACGAAAGCTGCTCCAGCGACCAGACCCCACTCAAAACCATTCTCTATATTCTGTGTCAGCTTCAGTATTTGTGCCGTACAATTTGTATTTGGCCTAAATCCAGCTTGTTGCGGATTCAGTTGTGGCTTGGTGATAGAGCTGACACGATTCAGCAACATTCTTTCGAGGATTTTATAAAGATGGCACAAAAGAGAGGTAGGGCGGAAGTTCTTGGCACTGCAAGCTGGCTTGCCGGGTTTCGGTATGGCGATGATCATTGTCCTTCTCCAGATTTTAGGAATCTGCTGTTGTCTTAGGCAGTTTTAGAACTGCAGTAGCCGTTCCCAAAATGCTTTATCTGCTCCACCAATAAATCGTCAAGTCCTGGCACCTTGCTGGTTTTACACTTTTTAATAGCAGCTTTCAATTCTTCCAAAGTAAACTCAACGGAGAGCACTTTTGTTCCTGGACGTTGTCGGGATATCCCTATTTCTTTCTTTCTTCCTTCAGTTTTCCCGTTCAACAGCATCTGGTGGGCGACTTCATTTGGGGTAGCGTTGGAACTTTGGAGTCAGTAGGGCGATTACTGGGTCATCTGAGCAGTTGCCAACGTTTCCTGCTACTTTTAAACAGGTCAACACTCTCTACCGTTTCAATCCATAGGTTTTGTTTGGCTTTCGCCAATTCCTGGGACAGTGTCTGTCCTAATTCTACTGTATCCACGTTGAACGGGTTTTCGTCAAACAGTCTGAGGTATTCCGCAGTTTTGACGTTAATTCTTCATTCATACCAGTAATGTATGTTGTTTGGCTCTGGCCTCTGGGGATAGAAGCGTGAGAGCATCTCTTCACAGCATCCACAAAACGGTCGTACGAATCTGGCACGTGTTCGATGCTTAGTATTGCCTCATCAAAAGTTTCCGCAAACATTCCTCCAGCTGGTGTTCTTAAAGTTGAACCGCCTACGGAATGGGATCACCTGTGGTTTGATAGCAGCAGACACCTGACAGCAGATTGTCTATGGTGGGTGCCGTTACAAGTAATGATACAGTCTTCAAACAGTGGCGGGAAACAGCATCGCTGACGAAAAGCAGGTCGGGATTGTATCCCCTTTTCCAGCGGCTACTGTTACATGAAGGTGGTAGCTTGCTGTCATGTATGAGAGTTAATCTTCTGCAGTCAGCCCAGTACCTGATTTCTGTTTCCATCATCATCCTCGTAGCCCCACAAGTTAGTGTGGCTGTTAAAGTCGCCCACGACGAAGTAAGTTCCCTGAATTTGAAAATTTACTGGCGGACTGAAGTTAAATTTTTCACCAGGAGGCTCGTAGACAGATGTTACTGTACAATTATGCGGCTGAACTCTTTAAGATTTCAATATCGTTTTCTGAGAGCACTGCTACACCGTGTCTCACAAAAATCGCACTGCTATACTGTCCGTGGGGTCTCTCAATGGCAGTCTCCATGCCTGCTACTTTTGGTCATCGTTGAGTAATATCTCTGTGCGTTTCTTGCACGTACAGAATATCAAAATTTGTATTTTGACACATAGTTTGTAGAAGTTCTTCTTTGCTGGCTGATAAGCCTATAATGTTTATGGTCGTTATCGTCAATTTTGTTCTTGAGAAAGACCGCGCACTTTTCCGATCGCACGTCGCATAGCTTCTGTAGTGGAA
The DNA here is from genome assembly GCF_023864275.1 of Schistocerca cancellata. Lineage (NCBI taxonomy): Eukaryota > Metazoa > Arthropoda > Insecta > Orthoptera > Acrididae > Schistocerca > Schistocerca cancellata. Next base: position 386,099,830 of record NC_064634.1, read on the forward strand.
AGATCAGTCAGCTGAGGGTAATTTCAACAGTCACCTAATGGATGCCCGACTGTATGTAAAGGGCGAAGCACACACGCTCCTTGGAGGTTCTTTCCGTGTTCAGCAGCAGCTGTCATAATGGTTTGGTTAATCAGTGTATTTAGACAGTTCGACTAGGGTACATTGTATGTATCTGTAAGGCCTGTCGCATAAAAGTTGCTGTACAGTGGAAGCAGTATACATATGAATATCAGTATAACTAGTTTCATATTAGTGCCTATCAGTACGTGTAAGCTATTACTTATACGCATTTTGTTTTCTGTCACTGCAACTATGATTATAAGACGCGCATATTGCTATTAGATGTATCATATAGAATACATGTTATGACTGTCACATTTACTCATCGTAGTAGACGACACGCAGTTTAGTAACCGTAAAATTATAGTCACTATCCATATATATATATAGACCTCTATGACAGTCTTTGGCTCTACCAGTAAATAGTGAGCAGCCGGTCAGTTACCTCTGTGTAGTACGAGCCAATTAACAGCGTTGAAGCGTTTTAGCATGAATGAGTACACTCCCTAGTACAGTTCTAATAGTTTCAGGATGTAATTTTTTTACGATATAACAGGCAACTCTACAAATGTGAACCATTTACGTCTGAATGATATGTTGTTTCGTAATGAGTCACACATTGTGTTCTGTGTACGTTTATTTTCAGTGTATTATTCGTGGTTGTATCACCTGACAAAGGTTTGGTATTTTGCCTAACACTGTGTTGTGAATACTTTGATTCTGTGTACATGATATTCCATTACGTATGTGGTGTTAATATTTACGTCAGTTAACTTGTTCTTGATGGGTTAAGCCTATAATGTTATTTATGTATTATTTTATTTGGTATATAGGAACCTGACAATGGACAAACGATTGAAACTGTTCGTATAAATAAAGTATTTCACCAGTCGCTCAAGAAGGTAATAATAGATTATTCAGATTTAGTACTTGTCTTATTCAGATTTAGTACTTTAGTACTTTATTCTGTTAAACGTTTAATGAGTGCATTATAACAGCATTGTAAATTTTTAAATTGAGTCAGTATTTATGGGAAATACCAAAAATCTAATTTTGTTACTTTGTTACCCCTTGAAGCTGCTAGATATGCAACCGTCAGCGCAACCGTGCACCATGCAGTATTTTAGAGGTTTGGCAATGTAGAGAAGGTGTAAGTAAAAGTATGCGGGTTCCGTTTGACAGAGAGACTTTCTAGCGAAACTGCTATCTTAATTTGTACCGTAATTTCGACAACGTTTAGCTGGAAAATTACGTCTCCGTCGCGGTACACGTGCTTTTGTATGCCGCAATTACGGCGTGCCTTATCGCGAGGTTTTACGGCCAACAAAAAGCACCACGTTTAGTACAGAAAAAATGTCGTTTTACGTACGAATTTGTTACCGCCTCTGTTGCAAACCTTATCTGGTGTTCAACAAAATGGCAGCAGTTTTTCGTCTTGTGCGCTCACATATCACAGAAATGCGTTGTAACCTTATATGTGGTACTCAGCAGGGTTGCATACTGGGAGATATGTCGCATAAATTCTAGAGGCATCGCACGCGACGTATGTAGGAGGAAAAGCTTCATCTGACGAGGATTTTTTAACAGCTAATTGCTCTATGTATTGCCGCGTGACACTGAAACATTTTTCGAAACTCAACTTTTAGCTGTGCATTTGCTGTGTAAAATGAGCGATGTTTTTGAGAAAGGAAGGACGTTTACAATTTTACGGCCCCCCCGAGATTATGGCCCTTACAAACGGAAGAGTCGTCCGCTTGCTCGCCAGACCCATTACTTTCCGATTGAGAGTTTAAAGCACGAAGTTACGTCCTTCCATTCGGTTGCTGTCGGTGGTGATGGGGCTGCCACCTCATGGTTTCTCGATCAACTTTGCACGTTATTTCAGACGCCATTAATATATGGAATCGACCCTGTTGGTAGCCATCTCTAACCTGACGAGAAGAGGCTACCTGGTGGTTCTGAGACAGCTCCTCTGCTTTATCCACCCTTCGGTCCTCTTCCGTCTTCAGAACATTTGACTATCCTTATCTGTACACACGGCCAGATCGATACAAGTTACTACCAGACGGGCAGTTGGACCAAGGCTTTTTTTTTTACGAAGCATTACTCCTCTATCACTCACTCTTTATCCAGGGCTGTGACAGGCAGAGCCTGGTTTCCCAGTACTGTAAAAAAACGGATCTAGCTGGAAAAGCCACCGAGTATACTCAAACAATGGGAGTCATTAATGAGGTAATGGAACCTTCCCTAGTCCAGAACCATACTAGAATATGCCTTTATAAAACCTTATCAAGACCTGTGCTGAGCTATGCAGCGACGCCTAGACAACAAATGCAAAAACCGCGAACAGTTTGACAGGTTGTAAAATTTAATGTTTAAGAACAGTTGGTTACACAAAATGGGATCACAAAAGAAATTTCTTGAAGGAATTTAAAATGGAACCTATCACATCTTGTATTCAGAACTATTAAAACAACTGGATACAACGTCTACAACGAATGAGCTCGAGGAGCATTCAAAGATTAAAGCCATCCTACTATCCCAGTAGTGTAAGATAGATAAGACAAGCAAGAAAAGACGGCAGGAGAACTCTCGATAAGACAGTAACAGGTCAAAATGCTGACGAAGACGCGCGCGCGCACGCGTGTGTGTGTCTGTGTCTGTGTATTCCTAAGGGACCAAACTTCTGAGGTCATCGGTCCCTACACTTAGACGCTACTTAAACTACCTTAGGCTAATAACAACACACACACCCATGCCCAAGAGAGAACTCGAACCTCCGGCGGGAGGGGTCGCGCAGTCCGTGACATGGCGCCTCAAACCGCACGGCCAGTCCGCGCCGCTGACGATGACAAGTGGGAGAGTGCCTATTTCAGAAATGATAAAGTGGACGACGTGGTACGTTAATCTGTAACCTGCTAGCCTGCTAGCCAGCATAAGGTATGTTATGTAGGGTACTTAGGTCATTTTCTACTCTCATTCGTGGATGGTAGAGCGCATACAAAATAACGTGGCACCAATGCACAAACGCGTTCTCCTGGTGAGCTCTGGGCAAGTCTGTCCCATTCATCCAAAGGGGCATCTTCCTCAGTTGACCCGACTGGAGATCTTTGAGTATTTCCGTTCCTGTGCCTTCACTATGGGATTGGGTTGGGTTATTTGGGGAAGGAGACCAGACAGCGAGGTCATCGGTCTCATAGGATTAGGGAAGGCCGGGGAAGGAAGTCGGCCGTGCCCTTTGAGAGGAACCATCCCGGCATTCACCTGGAGTGATTTAGGGAAATCACGGAAAACCTAAATCAGGATGGCCGGACGCGGGATTGAACCGTCGTCCTCCCGAATGCGAGTCCAGTGTCTAACCACTGCGCCACCTCGCTCGGTGTGCCTTCACTATGTACCAATACACTGTGTTCTTCGCGCACCGTATATGGGAAGAAAGTTCTTCATAGTCAGGCATGTGTGACTATATTAGACAGATTAGGTCAAAGTGGAACAAAAAATCAAAATAAGAATTGTTTTTGAGAGGTTTTAAGGAACAACTAGCTATTCCTGTTGCTCACTAAAAAAAAGAATCATAGCTGGAAGTACCTCTCAACGCTTCACTACTTCAGACATATGCAGAAGGAGAAGGTGTAAATTTTATTTTTAAGCAATATCGCCAGACTAGTTTATGTGAGTATTTCTTTTTCACAACTCTAGTTAGAAATCATGAATTCTGAAAATGTATATTTGTAGAATAGTTGGTCGTACTGTCATAACATGTTAATATGATTGCTTGCAGACTAGTTAGTTTTAGCTCAAAAGCTATGCAAGATACGCATTCGTGCATAAGCTTCAGCTGTCGAACAGCACTCCCCTACCGTACCGTCTCGTTCACAATGGAGCTCCCACCACAACCTTTGTGTCCTTCCATATTCCGCTGAGTCGCGAAAGGGATAACATCGACGCTCCAGTACAGTGTAAACACTTCCTACGCGGCCAGTGCTCGCGCTGTGTAAACAGTGATGGCTCGTACCGGTAATTGCTATAGTTCCGTAGGCACTGCCACGTCGTCGTTAAAGCTTGTGCTACGCTGTGATCACAGCCATGGATCGTGGTGATTGCAGACCCACTGCTCCACAAACTTCGCCAAACAAGCTACACAGTGTTGCAATGTATACTGATGCACATCATGCACTCATCAGTGACATGATTAGGGACGCAGACATCAAGTTTCACAACGAAGATACACGGTAACCTGTTCAACCTACAACAAGAGACCTGCAGTACATCTAAAACACGAGGAAATTAACAAAATTATATTTTTCAATAATATTTCTTTCCGAGAAGCAGCAGTTGTGATTGAAAACAGGCCTTATGTGAATAAAGTTATTTATCCCTAAAAAATTCCGAGGCAGTGTAAGTGGGATGTTTAGGTTTTTATGTTGGTAACGCCAAGTAGCGCTCTGCATGAAAATCACTGACTGTGTTGTGTGCAGTCTCTGCCTGGTTGGACTAATTGTTGGAATATTCGCTTTTGTAGTGTTGGGCAGTTGGATGTGAACAGCATGTAGCGTTGGGCAGTTGGAGGTGAGCCGCTAGCAGTGGTGGATGTGGCGAGAGAGATGCCAGAGTTTTGAGAGGTTACTGTAAGCGGACGATGTGGAAGTGTGTCCGCCAGAAAAAGGAAATTTGTAAAGATGGATGTCATGTTAAGATAAAAACATAGTTTGTTCTCTATCAAAATCTTTCATTTGTAAACTATGCCATCAGTGGTTAGAATCTTTTATTTAGCTGGCAGTATTGGCGCTCGCTGTATTGGAGTAGTTCGAGTAACGAAGATTTTTGTGAGGTGATTCATGAAAGTTATAGGTTATTGTTAGTCAGGGCCATTCTTTTGTAGGGACTATTGAAAGTCAGATTGAGTTGCGCTAAAAAAATATTGTGTGTCAGTTTAGTGATGATCAGAATAAGTAAAGAGAGAACCGTCTGAGTACGTTCAATTTTGCTCAGGTGTTTGAAAATCAAATAACGTAAGAGGTTTTCCAGCACTGTCATTTTTAAATTTTTCTAAGGGGACGTTTCATCAGGTACAGAATTCCTGCCCCTTCCGACCCAACAGCGGCTCAACGCAAATATCAACACCGCCACCTGCGATCTGCAGCAACCAGCCCATCCCATGACGAGAGGAACAGTGGCTCCAGTGGATTCACCGCCGACACCACAGCTCTCTTCCTAATACAATATGTCCAACTACACCATCAGCAACAAGTAACTTCTGTACGACATAGAGCATCCCGCCAAAGTGCGGTCCCCTGAGACCAATTGTACCAACCAGAGCTCCGCCTTCGTATGCTACGGTCGCAGGCTCGAATCCTGCCTCGGGCATGGATGCGTGTGATGTCGTTAGGTTTAAGTAGTTTTAAGTTCTAGGGCACTGATGACCTAAGATGTTAAGTCCCATAGTGCTCAGATCCATTTGAACCGCCTTCGTGTTGATCCAATGGAATTCAAGCCCTACCCAGCAAAATTTCATAGACTAAGCCAAGAGAGCGATGTTGGGAACTACCTCGATAGCAACATTTTAATCATAACCATGGGTGTGACGAATGATACAAAGTACCAGCAGGCTCGTAGTGGACCCACTCCAGTACTCAAAACAGCTTTCATCCGGATCTCAATCAAAAATATGCTGACCACACTCCTTGCTCCACAAGATGGCCTATAAAATCATCCAATGGATTGCAAGATTGCTCACGGCAAACAAAGTCAGTCTTCGGCGTTTTCTGCTCGAAACTAAAGTAGACATCTGTGTCATGGTTGAAACTGAACGAACCACTCGGTCTCCCGGATTACTGAGTCATTTGAAAAAAAAAAAAAAACATGATGGCTGCGGTTGTGGAGTGTTGCTGATAGAACAAGATAGATACTTCTCCGTTGTCAATACCGGCACTCAGCGCGATCCATTGCAAATGGTGGGTATCCGCCTGCGGATCAAGAATCTCCATCTGAATTTGGTTTCAGCACACAAAGTACCTAACGACAGACTTTCCAAACAACAGTTAACAACAATAATTGATTCCATCAAGAAACCCCTTCTGTCACTAGGTGACTTTAATGGCCACCATACACTGTGGCCGTGTAGAACTGCCAAGGAGAAGGGAAAAATACTAATCGATGTACAAGATTCGGAAAACCTTTTCGTACTAAATGATGGCTCACCAGTGCGAAAAGTGTGATTAAATGTTCCTGATGGCGGTAGACGTGAGCATGGCATCCTCTGCACCGTCTACTGGAACAACATTGGGGGGGGGGGGGGGGGGGGGTGATACCAGATAACACTACCACTACCACTTCTAATAAACGATCAATACAGGAAAACTGTCAAACACGCAATTATCCGGAATAGGAACACAAACTAATCCAATTAGACCCTGTATGGAACACTGCTCAAAGAAATACTGAAATCGATCGTCGGAACTGGAGATCCTGAAAGAGACTATAGGGTCTTGGTATCGCTTATCAATGAAGCAGCGTAAGTCTCAATACCTCAAAAACGGTGTCGTTATAGGCCTTAACACAGATGATGGAATACAGAATATTAAGCAGTCCTCAAGAAACGCAGGGAGAAATTAAGAAAACACAAAAAATCTCTATAATCATACGAACTTTCTTGGTCTTCAGAAAGCACAAGTTGTAACCAAGAGAGTATTAAAACACAAAAAAAGAAAAGAAAATCAAGGCTCAATTTCTGCACTGTAGTTTGCAAAGAAACTCCGTTAACTAGGATCTTGAATGTAATACGGAACATTAAAACCGGTCTGACAATAGCCACGTACCCATCTCCACCATCCGACGAACTTCTAGAATCGATCTTGTGTATGATATCCCTATCTGACTTAATAGACAAGGAACACGAGGCTGAGTGTGAAGAGAACAACAGTATAATTTCACAACCCTTTTTCTAGAAGAACTCCAGACTGTGCTTTCCCAAGGGAAGGGTACTGCATCGAGCCCGGACTATATCGACTACCCAATGCTATGACACATCCAACACAAAGATTCAAATCGACTGGAAACATGTCACTTCGTCCCAATCCAAAAATCGGATTAAAGATGAGATAAGCCCGAGTCATATTGGCCTATCAAGTTACTAGCGTGTTCGGCGAAGTATTACTAAGCAGCACTTAGAATGGAGAAAACAAGAAAATTTTACCAGACCAGAAAAAAACTTGGATTTCGCAAAGAAAGAGGGACAACTGAAATCCTGCTTCACTTAGTTGTTGACATACGGCCTAATTTCTCATTATTTGAGAGTTGCGTTCACAGACTTGATTAAGGCGTATGACGACGTTGTCTTGCCAGTTTTAAGTGGAAAATTGGAGACACTTCAGGTTCCAAAACCACTCGTCCATAACACTGTAAGCTTCCTGAGCAACAGGAAGACAATCATTTTGCAACGCGATAGTATACTGGGAGCCAGAGAAAGTAACAGAGGATTCCCGTAGCAATCAGTCTTGGCTTCTTTATTATTCAATCTCAATACTGTAGATCCTCATGATCCGTTTTCCAGGGATATCAAAATATTAAAATACACAGACCACGTCTGCATCTATTCCGGGGACAGTACCCTTTAACCCTGCCGACTGGAAATGCACACCGCTCTCATATATCTTTATGAGTGCTGTACAGAGTTTACTCCAATTATCTTTACTCGCCACAGGATACCTGTTCCCTAAAAAGGCGACTAGATGTAAGTTACGAAAATTACATAGTATCTTGGGATGACTATTCTCGATGGCCTTATCATATCCGACATGTCATTACCAGATGTGAAAAGGCACGCAATCCCATCAGAGCTACGACTGGACTACGGTAGGGCTTTGATCGCCAGACGGCGATATCTTTATACTAGTCTCTGCTAAGATCACACATTGACTATGGGCGTTCGTGCTACTGAGCAGCGTCGGCCACCACGCTTCAAAACCTTGACACTATGCAGTACAAAGCCTTCTGTATAGCTAATGAGGCGTTCATGTCAAACCCAATCAGCATATTATTGGTTGAAACGAATGATTCACCGTTGAAGCTGCAATGAATAATCCTCGGAAAGAAATTCTTCCTGCTGTCCTATTTCGGTGCATATGGACCCGTCGACGAAAAAATACGGGTGTTAACATGGTACTGTGTGTTCGGAAGATAGTGGATCAATGAACAACTTCCACCCATCCAGGCTGAATATATGAAGATGCTGAAAGTTATCTAAATAAATAATAAAAAATATATAGTGCAAGTTATCTGAATAAATAAAAATATGTCTGAAAGTTATATAAAGTAATAAAGTTACTCCATGAAGTACTCTGTTTCAGATTGTTAGCCAGAGCTGTGATAGTAATAAATCAGCTGTCGAAAAGTGAAAGCAAAGCAGCACTGTATTAATAATTAATTGTCATAATAAACGAGAAGAGTTTCATATTGTAGAAGTTAGCAATCTGACTGCATGAATTTTCAACAGTATAAACTGTCTGAACAACTTGGACATGAAACCTAGATTAATTTGTTTTGCAAAATTTCATCACAAAAACTGTCTCTGAATAACGTAAGTTGGCTCTGATTGAACAAATAAAAAAAAATAATCTTTACTTCTTACCTCTACACTGCGCAAATCTGGATACCGCGTTGCAGTACTGCTCTGTATTACGCACCGCTATGCTAAAGCTGCAAATTACTGTATCTACACAGAGACACTCGTGAGGTGCAATGAGTTCTCTGTTAATTGCAAATTGCATTTGTAAGTGTAATCATTACATGCAGTCCATATGCACTGTTGCAACAACAAATCTTGCGTGGACTGGAGACCTCTAAAAACGGGTACTAATTTTTTTCCGAAAGTTTATTTTACAACAAGTCCTGTATTACAGTTCTCATGATAACTTTTGAAAAAAAAAAAAAGGTTCAAATGGCTCTAAGCACTATGGGACTTAACATCAGAGGTCATCAGTCCCCTAGAACTTAGAACTACTTAAACCTAACTAACCTAAGGACATCACACACATCCAAGCCCGAGGTAGGATTCGAACCTGCAACCGCAGCGGTCGCGTGGTTCCAGACTGAAGCGCATAGAACCACTCGGCCACAACGGCCGGCTAACTTTTGAATAAATGTATATATTGCTAATAATGAAACTGTTCCTTGTTCATTTCCTGTAGTAGTCACAAAAGCCGAAGTGTCTACTGGATGACGAAAACGAACAATTTCTTTACGCCAGGCGCATGCGATAAAGGAAAACTTGATGCATTCAGGCACTTCACTCGATTTACAAGGCAGAACTGGAATGTAGTAAGTAATGCTCGAGGCCATTGTTCAGCATTTTGTGCTGTAATTCGTGAAATGGTAGTGGTGTAAACTGACAATGCAGAAATGACTGAAGTTTATAAACAGTTTTCCGCTGATAAACCGGATATGGCGAAAAGCTATCGGAAATTATATTGTCCCACTTTTATCTAAAAGTGCTTTACACTGGTGAATTTTTTTTTATCGAAACGCTGAATCACACTGTTATTTTCAGTTGGAAACCGAATTATAACAGTCTTTTCACCGTCCTCCTAAAGACAGAGGTATCGTTATGTCCAGGCCAATAGACCAAAAAAGAAAGCAACGAATTACTCTTTGAAAATGATAAGAAGACGTTCAGGATGGAGCTCTGAAAATTATTCTCTTTCATTTATTTCAGATTTGCGATATCGATTACAAGACTATTGATTGCAAACAGTCCTTTTCCTCTAATTTTTGGTCCTAATTAGTCTTGACGTTCCTGAAGACGGAGATGAAGTTGTGGAAACAGTAATCCACTGATACTTACCACTGGCAGTGTTGTATACGGCTGCATCATAGCACTCAAAGACTGTACAAGTGACAGTCTTTTTTTCTGAAATGGTTACCTGCGGTTTGCCTTTTACGAGATGACAAGAAGCTTAATCTTTATGTCAACTACGAATTTCTCTACGGTATTACGTATTAATGACGTTCCTCTACACGTTTAATTCAGGTAAACTTTGTAATTTTGCGCCTTCCATTTCCATATAATTTCCTGAATCTTTTTAACCAGGTCGAAGAAGCCTGGAATTCAGTAGCGTTCACCTCAATTACAATTCAGAGCGCCCTGTGTCATAGATCTCCCTCAGTACTGGCGCCCTGATACCCATTTGCAGTTCTAAATCTTTCGAATAGTTTTTCTTTCACACTTTTGCAAATTTCATTTTGGTGCAAATTTCATACTTTGTGTAAATCTTTCTTCCATATGTATATAATTCATGTTCATATTTTAGGAAACGAAACCAGTTTTGTATACAACTTTAGGTTAAGCGTTTCCCCTTCCTTCGTTTAACCAAAATATTAACATCTTTTTATTGTTCACTGTAAGCTATTACTTCACATATTTTCATTGGACTTTGGAGGCACTCTATTTTTGTTCTGGACTTTAATTAGCACAGCAATCATAGTTCGACCCACAGTTCACGGAATTGCCTGGGTTATTTCCTGTTTCTCCTAATGTTTCCACGATTTTTTACGAAATGTTGACATCATTGGAATGAATCTGAAAGAGTTTAACTAACAAATAACACATACGTAGGTCTTCACGAGAAGTAGGTGATTTCGATTGTGCACAACGTTCTTCGTATTTTGTCTTTGCAAGGTTGAAAACATTAAATGGATTCCGCATTACTGTGAAATTCTGGAACCTGCACGAATACATACGCTATTAGCAAGCATGTGCCAAGAAAACACAAAGATAATTAGTTCAGTTTTATCTCGATTGATAACACTTAGCGATACCACAAAGGCAATTGCTAATTGTTATGAATGTTAATCCTCGATCGCTCGCGCTTAAGAAAAAATGTAGCATTCATGGTTTTAGTGAAATATTTCTATGCATTTTAAAGATAATGCTGTCTTTGATATCTCTACCCGTATTCGACGCGTCTTTCGTCGGTAAAATCACAATAATCTTATCTTGAAAATCTTCCATTGGTCCGTGTTTGCAGATAAGAAATCACACATACCCTCACACAAAACCAGACAAAAACAATGACACGAAAGAATCCTAAAGCTCCACTCCCAACAAGCCTTGCAAAGGTCTACAAACCTATTATCTTGGTCAGGCCAGTGGTGGACCCCAGAACAGCCCTATCTTACTTACCAGGGAGACACATGCGCACATTCCTACAAAAAACATACAAATACTACAGAAGCCTCAGAAACACAGGTGACATAATGGAAAAAATTAAAAACAACATCCCCTCCCCTCCCCCCCCCCCCCCAACAGCAAAACTGGTTTCTTTTGACATCGGGCGTCCATGTACCATGCATCCCCCACAGAAGAAGCTATAAAACAACAGCTAAAATGCAAGAAATTCTCTGACATAAAAATAAATGAAATCTCGTCCATTCTTCAGCTAATCACAGAACAAAACTACTTCACTTTCAACAACGACTTCTATTTCCACCCAGATGGTCTAACTGTGGGGTACCCCCATCAGTCGAACTATAGCCAATATTTTCTTCGATCGTTTAGAGAACGCAATATTCACCAAAATTGAGACCATGAAGGATACATAATACTGGTACTGTCTCGTAGGTGAAACACAAAATAGGGTAGAAGAGCTACACAGTAACATCAACGTAGTACACCAACAAATCCGCTTCACAATGGAAATAGAAAAAACAGAAAACAATAACCTAAATTTCTTGGATCTTACAATTACAGGAAACTACCACCAACATTAATTATCCATACTCAGAAAACCCACACCCACAAGCATTGTTATCCATAGCTCATCCAGCCATCTACTGTGCATAAATACGCCAGTTTCACACACATGCTCCACAGGAGAAAGGGAACAGCTCTTAAACCAGAAAACTCCACACAGAAATTAAATATAATCAAACAAATTGCTGTCGAAAACGACTGCAGAACACACACCATAAACAAGCCCAACAACAAGGTAAAAATGAAACAAAAATAGTGGCCACCCACTCAAGAACACAATCAGAGGCTCTGAAAACCCAGAGGCAGAACACACAGACAACACAGCAGATCATATCACATCAGGAAAAGAAATAAATGGTACGTACTAACACACAATAATAAAATATCGCACAGAATTGGAAACATCTTGAAAAAGTAAGGGATCCTAATAAAATTCAGAACAAACAACTCAGTTCAAAAAAGGCTAAGACCAAACAAAAGAACCACAGAGAAATTCAAGAATGGTAGAATATATCAACTCATACGCAACTGCTGTCAGGTCCAGTGCATAGACAAACAAGCAGAAATTTCCGAAAGAGGTACACAGAGCACATGAGAGCTCGAAAGAGTGACAGCACACATTCCCATTCCGCAAAACACCAACTGAAAAAAAACATAACTCGATTAATACCTAAAGTGACCTACACGTCCTAAAACTCAGCAACAGTTTATATCGACAACTAACAATAGAAGAAAATTATTATATACAAAAGGGCATAGCGAAAGGGAAAACTAAATGAACGAAAACACAACACGTTGCAACAACACACTCTTTACTGCTCTGAGAGAAGTGACACAGGACACAGAACAGAAAACATACACACGGAAAAGGACCACTCCCCCACACACAGAGACATAAATAACGAACAGAAGACGTCAGAACTCCCGCTACAATTTTCATAGCCTTCCCGCAACACGCCATACATTTGTCGCGACACACGCGACCAGCAAGATAGCGTAATGTGTTGGTTTATGAATGAAGTGCGAAAGTTATGTTTTCTTGTGTATAAAGGTAGCTGCAAGGCGTCCAACGAACGTGAGTACACGACAAACAACGTAACAGCCTAGTACACCCCAAAACTCTATCCACAAGACTATTGCAAACCCATCTTATAACGCTGACGTACATAAATTCACGTTTGTATTTCTTTGCAAACAGCCGCTCACAGAGTTGCTGACGACATAATGTATGCCGAGGAAAACAGCAACAGAGAACCATAGAAAATATGCAGCAAACAGCGACAGAAATCTTAAAAACGATATTGTGACGTATAGCAAATAAGGTATTCTGAAAGTGTTCACAAAAAACAATATTTAAAAAACAAAGGTAAAGATGTAATAATTTTTTTCCAGTGTTTTTATAACTACGCTACTTCTACATGTTTTAGAATTAAGAAACCCACTGATGTTGGCTATGTTTGTCATTGAAATTAGTTTGGGGAATGAATAAATAAATAAACAACAAAAGTTATTTGCATCAAGGCCGACCCACAATGCCAACATTGTTGTGGTAAAATCACTATTAAAACTTGCTAGTAGCGGCTTTGTTTGAAGCAGTGCGCATTGTTAGATGTTTTATCACACGGCAGTTATTACGTAAAATTCATCCTATCCAAACAATTAAAGTTAAAGAACTCATTTCTTTTTTAAAAATAAGTAAAAAGATAATTAATTACTAAATTTTAATGGCTAAAATCTGCGAGTCTACGATTAAGTTTTATACGTTAAAATCTTTAATGAAATATTAACTTAGCGGTTTTTGCACCCGATTTAAGCAGCTAGCAGGTTTTGCAAACATACCGATCCAATTACGAAACAAACATTCGGTTGCAAAACCTGCTATTCGGTAATATGTTAGGAATGACATAAGGATGGAATTTAATTATTGCGAATATAAACAGAACACGTTTTATTTCAGAGAGAAGTCCGAACATTCGTAAAACTGGCATATATAAATATTCGGTCACATTATTTTACCAGGAAAAACTGACTTTTTTAACTTCAAAAATGGAACAGAAATGAATGTGCAGCATTAGTTTTTGTTTAAACACACCATAGCGCTTTCGATATTACAAGATATCGTATAAAATAAAATAATGTCCAAACTGAATCTTTGTAAGACATCGATAAAATTTTAGAAAATGGTAAAATTGGTGGAAATTCGTATCTCAGTTAAAACAGCAATAAAAAATTATAGAAAACGAAACTGGCTGAAAACCGTTCTTAACAGAAGTCGACCTCAATACTGCCCATTACCTCAAAATCGCTTCCTGCTGCTTCTTCGTTTCGAGCATTGGCAGCGGTAGGAGCTATCCTAGGAGTGTCTTCCCTCTCGGTATACACCTCGGTGTAGAATTTGAGTTTGTCGTTGGTCATCCAATCTTCACCGAAGTGGAGCTCCAAAAGCTTTTTGACGACTCCGAATCTGACTTCTGGATGTTCTACACCTGCTGATTAATTCCCCCCCCCCTCACCCCCCACCCCTCAGGATTCTCTTACCCTCTCCAGTTCCAAAATTGTAGAAGGGCTCTCCACGAACTAGACAAATCATCTTATCTTTGTTTCTCGTGTAAACGATTTTTTTGCCTTTTTGAATCTGGAAATATCACTTACCTGCCACTTTCACTAAGCCTTTCGTGTGTGTCATATCAGTTAGTGTCAAAACAGTTTTCATTGCATAATATTGCTTTAGTAATACTTTTCAGGTTCTTACCTTTCTGCTTTGGAAACATTTCTTTTTCGCTGATCAGGACGCTGTTTTCTTTTCCGGAACGGATCGTCGCCATCGGTCTCGTTCTGATTACTTTCAGCTACTAAAACGGGTTCGATTTCTTGCAGAATTCGTACTATTTCAATTACTCCCACTTCTTTTGTACCATCTTCTGCATTTAACCATCCCCAAAGTCACCTATTTTCGTCAAAAAAACTCACGCAAATAAGTCAACACACACTTACTGATCAGCGGAACTCTGATTGCCGGTGTACAATGCATCGGCAGCTACAGCTTCACTGTCGCTTACGCGTTTGCTGCGGCGCAACCAACCTGATTCGTAATAAGAAAAATATCCCTTATAATCCTAAAAAAATTGAAATTTAGGTTTGAGTGTCTAGATTGGCAAGTCTGATATCAGTTGGTGTGCTTCGCATCTTGACATGGCACAGCCGCCGCCATGCCTGTTGAACTTGCCGGGTTGTGCACACATTGGACATTTAGCGGGCTTTGCTCCCGAAGACAACATGCAGTTTGCGGCTTTTGCAACCGCACACAATTTTCTACAGCGGCTTCTGCACACTGAAACCTGTTCCATCGTGTTGGCGCTGAAAAATCTGTATGGTAACGTGCTGAATTGAAATTCGACAAAAATGCATTTATCCGCTTTTGCACCTGGGCTAATCATTTAAGGATGAATAAAAAGCAAATTGTTTTTGTTCTTCTGTTTATTACGAACAAGTTTTCGACATCTTGTTTCCTGAAGATGGCCTAATACGCCGAAAAGCAGTTCGAAATAAACAAACACCAGTAGAACAAAAACAGTGTACTGGTTATTCATCCTTAAATGTCTTCTGAATTCTTGAAACCCGGCCTTTGTGCTTTTAACATGCGACTGGGTTAATTATTTATCCTGGCCGGATCAAAAAGAGTGTAAGAGGCCTTTTGAATGCAATGAACAGTGACGAGTACAAAGTCTAATGAGTACAGAGTGTGGACTGAGACTAAAGCGAAGAAAGTAATGAGGAGTGTAGAAAGCAGAATGCTGAGAAACTGAACAGCAGAATTGCTGACCACAAAGTAGACGAAATAAAGGAATACTGCTATCTTAAAAGCTAAAGAGAGAAAGCAAAGAGGATATAAAAATGAGACTAGCACATGCAAGGAAGGAATACGTGGCCAAATGAAGTCAGCTAACATAGGCCTTAATTTCAGAAAGATGTAGTGGCACAGGAGGTTCCCCAAAGAATCGGTGAAGAGAGAATGATATGGGAAATACTAACAAGAAGAAGACGGGATATTAGAACATGTGATAAGACTTCAGGTAACTAGAGAGCCTTATAGGGTAAAAACTAAAGGGGAAAACCAATACTGGAATATATACAACAAATAAACGAGGATACAGGATGGAAGTGCTCCTCTGAAATGAAAAGGCTGACACACGAGAGGGATTTCTGGCGATCCGCATCGAACTAACCAAAGGACTGATGACTAAAAGAAAAAGACGCAGAGACTTCTACAACACGTGTCAATATTTGACAGCGGATGAATCGAGGCCGAAACTGTGGTTTATTATTAGTGATGCTGCTCACGTTGGTGTGGATTACACGGCTGTCATTCCAGTATGGAACCCATGGACTTGGAAGGCAATATCCAACATCGTCTAAAATTACAACAGTTCTATGCAACTTACCCTCGAGGGGACAGCCATATTGTTTACTTTGCCTTACATTATCGTACAGTCAAATCATGTACATGGAGCTACGAAATGTGCGTGTTCGCAGCACGATAAATATCCACATGAACATTACGACGACGTCTGAAGCACGATGGATGGTTAGCATTGTTGCAGGTTACCTCAAGGTGACAGCAGGGAGGCGTACCGGCAGTTGTGCGCCCAACGATAACACTGGACACACGAATGACACTATTTTGTCTTTTCAGACGAGTCCCGATTCTGCGTTCGCTATTTCCATGGTCACAACCGCGTGTGAAGGCTCCGACGAGAACGAACGTTGCCGATTTATATTTGTCATCGTTATATGAATCCAGACTTCGCGTGATGGTATGGGATGCCACTGAGTACACAACACCACCACCTCTGGTTGTGTAGTCCGTAATTTGGGCAGCAGGCCTTACAATGACGATGAGCTAAGACTGACGGCTGTGCCCTGTCTTGGGCGTCTTCGTGATGTTACTTTTCAGCTAGGTAATACAAGATCAAATTAACCTACCCTGTTCTGATCAACGTTGTTGCAGAGATTGGTCGGCTGATGCTCTGGCAAACACGTGGGTTGGGGAGAGTCTGGGATGCACCACTCGCCAGGTGCTGTGAATGCTGAACTCTGGCTTGGAGATGATGAAGAATGGAATGAAGTACCGGTAGTTCTCATCCAAGCTCGGTTCAATTCAATGGCCCAGGCGAGATAGAGACATTGTTGCTACAAGCTGTGGCAGCTCTGTGTACTGTATTTGGCACTCTGTACACCTACAAATTCAAAAAGCTATCGCTCCCACTGTACTGCATACGTATGAGAAGTGAAATCTAGTTTGTTGCTACCCTTTCTAGTATTTAGATTTTAATGTCCACCAGCACAACACACGGCCTACGGTACATCCAAATTTGTGCCAGAAATACTCTACGCCAGAGCCGGATGTTTGCTACTTTCTGCTCAGTTTCTAATATTATCGTATTTATTGTGTAACTCTGTTGTAACGGCTTTGTAGTTACTCATTTTGATGTGTGGGTAGTTTATTTTATTTATTTAATTGACAGTACAGAGTAACCCACCGCCTTGAAATGTAAGGTGGGTCGGAAGCTTCTGAATCTAATAGCAACGACTTCTCATTGTTAAATCTTATTGGTATACAGTTGTTAATGCTTTTTAAAAAAAATTGAATAACATAATGTATAAAGATTTCTCTGAGGTTACAGCGAATGGAATGCCTAACAGTTGTTAAAATGATTCCATATAATTTGTTACTATCTAATTGACGAGAATGAAATTTTTTAATGCAAATGTTAATAAAAATAATACAATGAGAGTGGTGAAAATAATTTGCAGTATGTAGAGGGAAGTGATCTGCTGCATTTAGATGTGTAATATAGTCTAAGTAGCATGTTGGTTGATAATGACCTATTTATACCTACCTCAGATGAGAAGGTCCCGGTACAATCTCGAGCTATTCTCATCTGAAATTGTTTGTGCTAATGTAAGTTCACACAGATTATATAGATAAAATACTGATTGAGCACTTCATAAATGGAATACATGAGTTTTAAATGGGAAATACACTTATGTTTTTAATTTGTTAGTAGAAATAGAATATACACTCCTGGAAATGGAAAAAAGAACACATTGACACCGGTGTGTCAGACCCACCATACTTGCTCCGGACACTGCGAGAGGGCTGTACAAGCAATGATCACACGCACGGCACAGCGGACACACCAGGAACCGCGGTGTTGGCCGTCGAATGGCGCTAGCTGCGCAGCATTTGTGCACCGCCGCCGTCAGTGTCAGCCAGTTTGCCGTGGCATACGGAGCTCCATCGCAGTCTTTAACACTTGTAGCATGCCGCGACAGCGTGGACGTGAACCGTATGTGCAGTTGACGGACTTTGAGCGAGGGCGTATAGTGGGCATGCGGGAGGCCGGGTGGACGTACCGCCGAATTGCTCAACACGTGGGGCGTGAGGTCTCCACAGTACATCGATGTTGTCGCCAGCGGTCGGCGAAAGGTGCACGTGCCCGTCGACCTGGGACCGGACCGCAGCGACGCACGGATGCACGCCAAGGCCGTTGGATCCTACGCAGTGCCGTAGGGGACCGCACCGCCACTTCCCAGCAAATTAGGGACACTGTTGCTCCTGGGGTATCGGCGAGGACCATTCGCAACCGTCTCCATGAAGCTGGGCTACGGTCCCGCACACCGTTAGGCCGTCTTCCGCTCACGCCCCAACATCGTGCAGCCCGCCTCCAGTGGTGTCGCGACAGGCGTGAATGGAGGGACGAATGGAGACGTGTCGTCTTCAGCGATGAGAGTCGCTTCTGCCTTGGTGCCAATGATGGTCGTATGCGTGTTTGGCGCCGTGCAGGTGAGCGCCACAATCAGGACTGCATACGACCGAGGCACACAGGGCCAACACCCGGCATCATGGTGTGGGGAGCGATCTCCTACACTGGCCGTACACCACTGGTGATCGTCGAGGGGACACTGAATAGTGCACGGTACATCCAAACCGTCATCGAACCCATCGTTCTACCATTCCTAGACCGGCAAGGGAACTTGCTGTTCCAACAGGACAATGCACGTCCGCATGTATCCAGTGCCACCCAACGTGCTCTAGGAGGTGTAAGTCAACTACCCTGGCCAGCAAGATCTCGGGATCTGTCCCCCATTGAGCATGTTTGGGACTGGATGAAGCGTCGTCTCACGCGGTCTGCACGTCCAGCGCGAACGCTGGTCCAACTGAGGCGCCAGGTGGAAATGGCATGGCAAGCCGTTCCACGGGACTACATCCAGCATCTCTACGATCGCCTCCATGGGAGAATAGCAGCCTGCATTGCTGCGAAAGGTGGATATACACTGTAGTAGTGCCGACATTGTGCATGCTCTGTTGCCTGTGTCTATGTGCCTGTGGTTCTGTCAGTGTGATCATGTGATGTATCTGACCCCAGGAATGTGTCAATAAAGTTTCCCCTTCCTGGGACAATGAATTCACGGTGTTCTTATTTCAATTTCCAGGAGTGTAGTTCTGTCTGCACACAATAAGATGAGCAATACATTACTGCTTGTGTGCAGTATACTTTAAACACCATGCAGTATACTTTAACCACCATGCTGTATGTCATTGGGGAGGAAGAGCCTTGGAATTTAAGTTCTCCGAGCCTTCTCCTCCCAAGCGACATAACCGCCTCCCAAGCGACATCGGTAGTGGAGGTGGCTAATAAACAGAATCAGATGTCTACAAAAAGATAACACAACAGAATGAAAAATACTCCTATCATATCACAAAACTCGGCGAATACGTCCTAGGCAGAGTTAGGGATGTAAAAGAAGAGTACTATTTATTTCTGATTATTTGACACTTTCAAATACATATGCATCCACATTGACATCTACATATATACTGTGGTGTCACCGCCAGACACCACACTTGCTAGGTGGTAGCCTTTAAATCGGCCGCGGTCCGTTAGTATACGTCGGACCCGCGTGTCGCCACTATCAGTGATTGCAGACCGAGCGCCGCCACACGGCAGGTCTAGAGACACTTCCAAGCACTCGCCCCAGTTGTACAGCCGACTTTGCTAGCGATGGTTCACTGACAAATTACGCTCTCATTTGCCGAGACGATAGTTAGCATAGCCTTCAGCTACGTCATTTGCTACGACCTAGCAAGGCGTCATTACCAGTTACTATTGATGCTGTAAAACATGTACCGTCAAGAGCGATGTTCACCAATTATGGATTAAAGTTAAGTATTCCAGCAGCTGCGTACTTTTTGCTAGTATAATTAACTTGTCCTGTTCCAGACCTCACGCCAGCCTGCGTGAGCTTAAACGCGTGCGTTTCGGCTTCCTCATAGTGGGTTGGCTGTCTTGCCAATCCACAATATATACTCTGCAATCCACCTTGAGGCGTGTGGCGGAGGGAACCCATGCAATTACTAGTCATTTCCTTTCCTGTTCCAGTCGCAAACAGAAAGAGGGAAAAATGATTATCTATACGCCTCCATTTGAGGCACTAATTTCCCGAATCTTAACTTCGTGGTCCTTACTCGAAATTTATGTTGGCAACAGTTGAATCGTTCGGCAGTCAACTTCAAATACAGGTTCTATAAATTTTCTCAATAGTGTTTTTCGAACAGAACATCGCCTTTTCTCCAGAGATTCGTATTTGAGTTTCCGAAGTATCTTAAAAACACTTGCGTGTTTTTCGAACCTATCAGTAACAAATATGGCAGGCCGCCTCTGAACTGCTTCGATGTCTTCGTTCAATCCGACGTGGTGCGGCTCCAAAACACTCGAGTAGTAATCAAGAATAGGTCGCACCAGCATCCTGTATGTGGTCTCCTCTACAGGTGAACCACTCTTTCCTAAAATTCTGCCAATAAACAGAAGTCTCCTGTTCGCCTTCCCTGCCACAGTTCTCACATGGTCGCTCCACTTCATACCGCTTTACAACGTTACGCCCAGATACTTAAACGACTTGACTCTGTCAAGCAGGGCACTACTAATGCTGTATCCGAACGTTACAGGTTTCTTCTTCCTACTCATCCGCATTGACTTATGTTTACCCACATCTAGAGCTAGAAATCAAAACATCTTTATATATTCTCACTGTCTTACTTATTAATATTGGTACCCATGTCATGTAATATACACTCCTGGAAATTGAAATAAGAACACCGTGAATTCATTGTCCCAGGAAGGGGAAACTTTATTGACACATTCCTGGGGTCAGATACATCACATGATCACACTGACAGAACCACAGGCACATAGACACAGGCAACAGAGCATGCACAATGTCGGCACTAGTACAGTGTATATCCACCTTTCGCAGCAATGCAGGCTGCTATTCTCCCATTGAGACGATCGTAGAGATGCTGGATGTAGTACTGTGGAACGGCTTGCCATGCCATTTCCACCTGGCGCCTCAGTTGGACCAGCGTTCGTGCTGGACGTGCAGACCGCGTGAGACGACGCTTCATCCAGTCCCAAACATGCTCAATGGGGGACAGATCCGGAGATCTTGCTGGCCAGGGTAGTTGACTTACACCTTCTAGAGCACGTTGGGTGGCACGGGATACATGCGGACGTGCATTGTCCTGTTGGAACAGCAAGTTCCCATGCCGGTCTAGGAATGGTAGAACGATGGGTTCGATGACGGTTTGGATGTACCGTGCACTATTCAGTGTCCCCTCGACGATCATCAGTGGTGTACGGCCAGTGTAGCAGATCGCTCCCCACACCATGATGCCGGGTGTTGGCCCTGTGTGCCTCGGTCGTATGCAGTCCTGATTGTGGCGCTCACCTGCACGGCGCCAAACACGCATACGACCATCATTGGCACCAAGGCAGAAGCGACTCTCATCGCTGAAGACGACACGTCTCCATTCGTCCCTCCATTCACGCCTGTCGCGACACCACTGGAGGCGGGCTGCACGATGTTGGGGCGTGAGCGGAAGACGGCCTAACGGTGTGCGGGACCGTAGCCCAGCTTCATGGAGACGGTTGCGAATGGTCCTCGCCGATACCCCAGGAGCAACAGTGTCCCTAATTTGCTGGGAAGTGGCGGTGCGGTCCCCTACGGCACTGCGTAGGATCCTACGGTCTTGGCGTGCATCCGTGCGTCGCTGCGGTCCGGTCCCAGGTCGACGGTCACGTGCACCTTCCGCCGACCACTGGCGACAACATCGATGTACTGTGGAGACCTCACGCCCCACGTGTTGAGCAATTCGGCGGTACGTCCACCCGGCCTCCCGCATGCCCACTATACGCCCTCGCTCAAAGTCCGTCAACTGCACATACGGTTCACGTCCACGCTGTCGCGGCATGCTACCAGTGTTAAAGACTGCGATGGAGCTCCGTATGCCACGGCAAACTGGCTGACACTGACGGCGGCGGTGCACAAATGCTGCGCAGCTAGCGCCATTCGACGGCCAACACCGCGGTTCCTGGTGTGTCCGCTGTGCCGTGCGTGTGATCATTACTTGTACAGCCCTCTCGCAGTGTCCGGAGCAAGTATGGTGGGTCTGACACACCGGTGTCAATGTGTTCTTTTTTCCATTTCCAGGAATGTAATTCATAGCATCAAGTAAGGTAGCATGATACATGACCTCAGGAATAAATCCACCGCCAGAAAACTTTATCCCCCCAGAACAATATTTTTGCTATTGCATGTGTGCTCTTCAGCTATATGAGATTATATATTGTTTATATTGTTTACTACGGCTGGAAAATCTTCCGGATTTTCGGCACAGGATCAGGAACTTTAGACTATAAATCTCTAGCTGCAGGTGTGCCAACACTTTGCAGCTAAGAAAGCTCACAGCACTGGGGAAGTAGGGCTAACTCTTATAAGAGCGCTGGCATATAAAGATGTTTTGATTAAAACATTTGAAGCTGCAAGATAAGTCGAAAAGCTAATTCCCTTCTCGTATATACTGAACTCTGACCACCATATATCCATCTTTTTTGTGCTTTCATAGGAGCATATTTGACTCTGGATCCCAACTTTTAACTTTACTGTACCATAATTCTGACATTAGATCGCCGTAGACGTAGATTTTTGTTGACTTGTGCGACGACTGATCTGGTATAGGTTTTTTATTGTCATTCGGACAATGTTACTTATTTTGTGGCAGTGAATAAAGCTTTCATAGAATAACAGGACGACTATTAATTACATGCCGGCCGAGGTGGTCGAGCGGTTCTAGGCGCTACAGTCTGGAACCGTGCGACCGCTACGGTCGCAGGGTCGAATCCTGCCTCGGGCATGGATGTGTGTGATGTCCTTAGGTTAGTTAGGTTTAAGTAGTTCTAAGTTCTAGGGGACTGATGACCACAGAAGTTAAGTCCCATAGTGCTCAGAGTCATTTGAACCATTTTTTGCCCGCATCTCGTGGTCGTGCGGTAGCGTTCTCGTTTCCCACGCCCGGGTTCCCGGGTTCGATTCCCGGCGGGGTCAGGGATTTTCTCTGCCTCGTGATGGCTGGGTGTTGTGTGCTGTCCTTAGGTTAGTTAGGTTTAAGTAGTTCTAAGTTCTAGGGGACTGATGACCATAGATGTTAAGTCCCATAGTGCTCAGAGCCATTAATTACATGCATTTCTGTACCTTCTTTAAAAATTTGAACCGATTCACACAAGTCTGAAACATGTAAGTGGCGCCAAGAAAATTTGTGTTTTCCACGTATAATCGAATGAACCTAGATTTTTTAAAGGAAGTTTTCCGATTTATCGTAAGAATGCATTTCTTATTTATTTCAATCACTTTAAATCGTTTCCATGTATTCAATTCTGGTATGTATGATTTTTACGCGCTGCACTTATCTCAACTTTAAACCATAGTATCTGCACAACGGATGAAGGCTACTGGATAAAAAAAAATTCGTTTCGACTTTATGCATTTACCTATCTTGGTGTACAAAAGAAATTTCGTTCTGACTTTATTCATTTACCTACTTTAGTGCAAAATTTGGAACGATTCATACAAGTTTAAAGTGTAGCGCTTCAAAAACCAAAGAAGGAGTGGTGTCTGCATGTACGTGCGTGTAAAATTCTAACGGCACACATTAAAATGGTGCCATTAGATGAGCATTAAATTCAGCTCAATTGACATCATTTGCAAAAGGAATTAATTGAATCGTACAATTTGACGGGGCACCATCTCCGGTTCCTCGTCTAAACCTTGTTTACTATGTTTACAGTAAGGAAAATGTGGGAATGGCTGTAAAAAATGCTGCTCATTGAGGCTAAACTAAAAACAATTTACTCTGTGTTCCTAGCTCAGATATGAATCTGGCACAAAGACCCCCAATCCCCGATTCTGCACGTATCCTTTTGAAACATATTTGTTACAGTGCTCCCTCGCTGTAACAGCTAATAATTTTATTTGCACTATGTATTCTGAGGTGACGAAAGTCACGGAACAGCGATATTCACATACCCAGATGACGGTAGTATCGCGCAAAGAAGGTATAAAACGGCAGTGCGTTGGCGGAGATGTCATTTGTATTCAGGTGATTCATGCGGGAAGGTTGCCGACGTGATAGTGGCAGCACGACGGGAATTAACAGTCTTTGAATGTAGAATGGTACTTAGAGTACACGTATAGAACATACTACTTAGGAAATAGTTAGAGAAATCAATATTTCGAGGTCCACAGTGTCAAGAATGCGCCGAGAATACCAGATTTCAGGTATTAGCTCTCAGCACGAACAACGCAGTGGCTGACGGTTTTCGTTTAACTACAGAGAGCAGCGACTTCTGAGTCGAATTGTCAGCGCTAACAAACAGTACTGCGTGGAAAAACCGTAGAAATCGATATGAGGTATACTACGAACGTATGCGTTAGGACAGTGCGGCGAAATTAGGTGTTAATGGGATATGGCAGCAGACGACCGACGCTATTGCCTTTGCTAACAGCACGACATCGCCTGCAGCGCCTCTAGCGGGCTCGTGGCCGTATGATTGGACCCTAGATGACTGGAAAAACGTGGGCTGGTCAGATGGGTCCTGATTTCAGTAGGTAAGAGCTGATGGTAGGCTTCGAGTGTGGCGCAGACCCCACGAAGGCATGGACACATGTTGACAATAAGGCTCTGTGCAGGCGGGTGTGGGCTTCATAATGGTGTGGGCTATGTTTACATGAATGGACTGGATCTACTGGTCGAACTGAACCGATCATTTCGTTCGGCCACTTGAAGACTATCTGTAGCCATTTATGCACTTCGTGTTCCCAAACAACGATGGAATTTTATACAGGATGTTACAAAAAGGTACGGCCAAAATTTCAGGAAACATTCCTCACACACAAAGAAAGAAAATATGTTATGTGGACATGTGTCCGGAAACGCTTACTTTCCATGTTAGAGCTCATTTTATTACTTTTCTTCAAATCACATTAATCATGGAATGGAAACACACAGCAACAGAACGTACCATCGTGACTTCAAACACTTTGTTACAGGAAATGTTCAAAATGTCCTCCGTTAGCGAGGATACATGCATCCACCCTCCGTCGCATGGAATCCCTGATGGGCTGATGCAGCCCTGGAGAATGGCGTATTGTATCACAGCCGTCCACAATACGAGCACGAAGAGTCTCTACATTTGGTACCGGGGTTGCGTAGACAAGTGCTTTCAAATGCCCCCATAAATGAAAGTCAAGAGGGTTTGGTCAGGAGAGCGTGGAAGCCATGGAATTGGTCCGCATCTACCAATCCATCGGTCACCGAATCTGTTGTTTAGAAGCGTACGAACACTTCGACTGAAATGTGCAGGAGCTCCATCGTGGATGAACCACATGTTGTGTCGTACTTGTAAAGGCACATGTTCTAGCAGCACAGGTAGAGTATCCCGTATGAAATCATGGCGGTGAATCGAGGAAGTACAGTACATACTGACGAAACTAAAATGAGCTCTAACATGGAAATTAAGCGTTTCCGGACACATGTCCACATAACATTTTTTCTTTATTTGTGTGTCAGGAATGTTTCCTGAAAGTTTAGCCGTACCTGTTTGTAACACCCTGTATACGACAATTCGACATGTGACCAGGCCACAATAGTTCGCGATCTGTTTGAAGAACATGTTGCACAGTTCGAGCGAATGGCTGGGCCACCGCGTTCGCGAGTCCCATCGAACATTTATGGGACATAATAGAGAGGTCAGTTCGTGAACAGAATCCTCTCCAGCACCACTTTCGAAAATGTGGACGGCTATAGAGGCAGCTACAGGCACCATGGCTCAATATTTTTTGCAGAGGACTTAAAACTAGTCATAAGTTGGTGTCACGTCGAGTTGCTGCACTGCGTCACACAAAAGGAAGTTCTACACAATATTAGGTGGTATCTCAGGGCTTGATGACTTTTGTCACCTCTGTGTATTCTTAATAAATTAGTTGTGGTGTCACCGCCAGACGCCACACTTGCTAGGTGGTAGCCTTTAAATCGGCCGCGGTCCGTTAGTATACGTCGGACCCGCGTGTCGCCACTATCAGTGATTGCAGACCGAGTGCCGCCACACGGCAGGTCTAGAGACACTTTTTAGCACTCGCCCCAGTCGTACAGCCGACTTTGCTAGCGATGGTTCACTGACAAAAGACGCTCTCATTTGCCGAGACGATAGTTAGCATAGCCTTCAACTACGTCATTTTCTACGAGCTAGCAAGGCGCCATTACCAGTCACTACTGATGCTGTAAAACATGTACCGTCAAGAGCGATGTTCACCAATTATGGATTAAAGTTACGTATTCCAGAAGATACGTACGTTTTTTGCTAGTAAAATTACCTTGTCCTGTTCCAGACCTCACGCCAGCCTGCGTGAGCTTAAACGCGTGCCTTTCGGCTTCCTGTCATAGTGGGTTGGCTGTCTTGCCAAGCCACAACATTAGTTATACGTAACTCTGAATGCAGTACGTTCTTCTCGGTGCCAACATATAAAATTAAAGTAATGGATCTGGTGGAAACAAATAGTCTTTAATGCTGATACATTTCGATAGTCTCTTAAT
Source organism: Schistocerca cancellata (assembly GCF_023864275.1). Taxonomy (NCBI): domain Eukaryota; kingdom Metazoa; phylum Arthropoda; class Insecta; order Orthoptera; family Acrididae; genus Schistocerca; species Schistocerca cancellata. Next base: position 386,126,628 of record NC_064634.1, read on the forward strand.
ATTAAAGACTTTCAAATATTCAAATGTTTGTGAATTCCTGAGGGACCAAACTGCTGAGGTCATCAGTCCCTAGACTTATACACTACTTATACTAACTGAAACTAATTTACACTAATGGCGACACACACACCCATGCCAGAGGGAGGGCTCGAACCTCCGGTGGGAGGGGCCGCGCTATCCGTAACATGGCGCCTCAAAGGTTTCGTAGCGTCGTGCGACATCAGTGTATTGTCCTCATCGCAGTCTTCTGAACACATGTTGATAAGCCTACAGACGGCTCAATCTGGGGCAAGGTTCTGAATTGCGGCTGGTTAAAGGGACCATCAGAGCCGCTAGCAGTTCCGCTTCCTCTGGCGGCGCGTGTGTGTAGCGCCACCCATCTGAGAACAGCGAGCGATGGATAAGAGGGCTCGTCCTGTAGCGTGCTGCTGGGAGGTTTATGAAAGTGCCGTATCTCGCGTAGCTGCGAGCTGTCTGCGGCAGCGCTCGACTAAGATGCCGTCGACACTGCAGATTCCTACCTTCATGTTCAATGAATGTAGTCATTCTGGCCCATTTGTTGCCTGCAGGTCCAGTAAACAGATCGACTTAAACGATGTTAATACTCTGGAAAAAAGGCAATAATTTCCATATTAAATGTATCTAAGTAATCAGGTGCCTATGAAACCTGCTCCTTCCCATTGCCACAGCACTTCTTCCTACTCTTATTTACAAATTTTGAGTTTAAAAGATGTTTTGAATATTTGTAAAGTTTTTAAGAAATGTTGACACTCACATGACGTTATTGTAATGAATCAAACTGTAGATCTGCTGAAGCGTATATTCCTTTCGCGAATACAAATATTTATCAATAGATACAGAGAAAATTTCACTCCACCTACAAAACCTTGGCCACTATCCAATGTTGCCTACAGCACAGTTGACAACACAAGGGAAACCTCTCACAGCATGTCTCTTAAGATAGATAGTTATATGACAGATTTTATAGATTATACAGCTATTCCTCTTTACCACATTTTACCTATTAATAACTTGAGAATGACCACTAGCTGGTTGAAAGGAATGTCGGTATGGTAGAATGCTCATGTGATTGTGTCATTAAATAAATACGAGGGTTGGAACTTTTATTTATTTGTCGTATGCCAATACAGACACATAAGAATGAAACAGACAAATCTGTAATATAACCAACGTTGATAATTGCAAACAATCATCACTAATATAACAATGTTTAAGAATTACAAACAAACGTTAAGATTATTAATATAATCTATCGACTCTGGAGTTGCGAGCAGGAAGTCGTCGGGGCTCCTATTATAGGCTCTTCTGGAACACTCTTCAACAATGTGGCTCATGGTCTGATTTTCTCCGCACTCACACTGAGGGGGTGGTATTTTACTCCATTTATACAGGGAGTAAGCACATCTGCCATGACGAGTTCGAATCCTATTTAGAGTGGACCACGTTTTGCGTGGTAGGTCAAAACCAGGTGGCTTTTGTGCGATGCAAAGCATGTTATGATTTTGCCATGTGTTCCATTTTTCAGACCATGCGTTTGTGATACTGAAACCTTCTTGTACACAGGTCACTGCTGTTCTTGTTGGCGGGTTCCTAGATCGAAGCCTATTAGTGTTTGCAGCCTCAATGTCTTGGTGGATTGGCAGACTTCCAATTCCCATGATGTTTTTGTAATCACGTACAAGGCGTCAGTACGTCACAGGTGTGGCGGCGGGATGTGGCTTAATATTGGGAGCCACTGCGTTGGAGCGGGTTTAATTACTCCAGAAATCATCCTTAGAGTGTTATGCAACTGGACATCCATCTTTTTTACATGTGGGCTGTTTAGCCCAATCGGAGTACAATATTCGGCAGCCGAGAATACAATGGTAAAGTAGAAGTGCGGAGAGTGGAGGCCGTTGCTCCACAGGTAGTACCACAGAGCTTAAGATAATCTTGTTTCTTGTCTTTAATTTTTCAGCAGTCTTTGTTAGGTGCTCTTTAAAAGATAGTGTTCTATCCAGCGTCATGCCCATGTACTTCGGAGTTTTATTGTGCCTGAGAATGGTGTTTTCAAATCGAATGTTGAGTTCCTTTCTAGCGAGTTTGTTATTGAGATGGAAGCAACTAACCTCTGTTTTGGGAGCATTTGGTTGAAGACTCCACTTACGGAAATATTCGCCCATTATCTTCAGGTCTTTCGTTAGGATGTCCTTAGATGCTTCAATTGTGCCACATATTGTAGCGAAGGTCCAATCGTCAGCATACCCGAACTTTCTTGATTGTGTTTCCGGCAGGTCTGAAATATAGAGGTGTAAAGCTAGATCGCGTTCGTAGTATAACACTACACGTCCACCCTGGGTAAAGCTACATGAACTAGCACATACTGACAGTCAGATAATCTGAGGATCTCCTGACTATAAGACACTTTCAGAAAGATGTTGGAACTTAAATAGTGGCAACTATTTATTCACAAACGATAGATGTTTACACCTGTTGCTGTCGTTCAAAGTAGTCACCAGCGCTGTGTATAACCCGTTGCCAGCGATGTGGAAGTCGTAGTATACCGTCAGCAGAGCCTGTTCTGTTGATGGTGCGAATGGAGCGATCCACTGCCTGACGAGTCTCTGGAACAGTTCTGAAGCGAATGCCACGAAGTGGTTCTTTCATCTTTGGAATCAAAGCTAAGTCACAAGGACTTAAGACCGCGGAGTATGGTGGATGGTACAGTACTTTCCAGTCCCATCGACCGAACAGATCAGCCACAGCTTGTGCTGTATGCACCCGCGCATTGTCGTGCAAAATAATGGGTGGGTTCCGCAGAAAGTGTCGCCGCTTCTTTCGCAAAGCTGGTCGCAGGTGATTCTCCAAAAACTAACAGTAATACTGTGCATTGACGGTCTGCCGTGGAGGAACGTAATGCGTTAGGATAAAACAGTCATTGTCGTACACGAGAATCACCATAACTTTCACCATACTGGGGCTCTGACGCACTTTCGACTTTCGCGGCGACCCATTATGACGCCATTCGTTGGATTGGTGTTTCAGTTTTGGCTCGTACGATGTGCCCCATGTCTCATCCAGTGCTACGATACGGCGTAAGAAAGCCTCTCCTTCGCGCTCATAGCACTACAAGTGCGTCTGAGTAGCGTCGTAACGCATCCACTTCTCCATTTCCGCCAAGTAATGAGGAACCCGTCGTGATGCAATTATTCGCATGCCCTGGCGGTCCTTCAGAATGCGAAGCACACTCGTATGCGCTAATCCGGTTTTGTGAGCGAGCTCACGAATCGTATGGCGTCGATCACTGTCCACTACCGCGGCAACAGCATGTACTTTTTCTTCACAGACGCTAGGACGACCTGCCCGATGCATGTCTGCCACAGTTTGCCGACCTTTGTTGAAGGCTTTTACCCAACGTGCCGCTGTTCTGTACGGCAGTGACGATTCCCCGCATGCCTCTTGAAGACGCTGTCGTGCTGTACGACCTATGGCACATTCAATCTTGATCCAACTCCGTTTTTCCTGTTTCGAAAACATAGTAACACCGCTACGTTAGATCTCTCGCTCACAAGTGACTGTGTTTCCCTCGACTGTGCGCACGAAGGTGACGGGGGACGGGCGAGTCCATTTGCTCATAGGTTCAAATGGTTCAAATGGCTCTGAGCACTATGGGACTCAACTACTGAGGTCATAAGTCCCCTAGAACTTAGAACTACTTAAACCTAACTCACCTAAGGACATCACACACATCCATGCCCGATGCAGGATTCGAACCTGCGACCGTAGCGGTCGTACGGTTCCAGACTGTAGCGCCTTTAACCGCTCGGCCACTCCGGCCGGCTTGCTCGTAGGTAGGGTAGGTATGTCAACAACGTGTGCTATCAGCGACAATAGTAGATTCCATTGCATAGTGTCTGCACAGCTGTGTTGCCACTATTTAAGTTCCAACCTACGTATTAAAAAAATAAATGGTATAACTAAAGGCCAAATATATTGAAACAGCCACAATGCCTGCAGTGGTTTAAATTGAAGTAACCTACGAGCTGGATTTTATAATAATTTCTCGATGGTAGTTTGTTGTGGAGTAATTAAGGAATGAGACGGAATCCACTCTGGATAAATATCGGTGCAAGAAGAGGATCACGCCAAGTTGCAAAATCTCGCCCGTCGTTAATTATGCACAGAGAATCGGGTAATTCTGCCAATGGGATTGGAAGACATCAGCTAAATATCATTCCATGCCCTTTAAAAGTCCTGACACAACAGATACGGAATTCTGAGAGCACACACACAACGTAAAAAAAAGGCAGAAAAGAAATTGTACCTGCGCAACGTTTACCGATGATCAGCTTCCCACGCCGCAGACTGCGTGGGCCCCGAAGGAAAAAAGTTGACGGTGTGGGGATTTTATCAGACACCGTATTAAGACCACGAGCATATGCCAAATTTTTACAAGACGCAACCTTAATTATCTCAATGCTCTGAAAATTCTTCCTCCCCAAAAAAAGTTTCCTCATATTAATCCAGGAATCGTAGGTAATAACGACGCGAATGATAACCACATCGAAACGTTACGAAAATGAAATATTCAATATATTCGTTGCCGCGCGGGATTAGCCGAGCGGTCTTGGGCGCTGTAGTCGTGGGCTGTGTGGCTCGTCCCGGCGGAGGCTCGAGTCCTCCCTCCGGCATGGGTGTGTGTGTTTGTCCTTAGGATAATTTAGGTTAAGTAGTGTGTAAGCTTAGGGACTGATAACCTTAGCAGTTAAGTCCCATAAGATTCCACACACATTTGAACATTTGAATATATTCGTTCCTATAGTAATAAACTGAAAAAGAGTGTTTACTACTATCGTGTCAAAACCTAAGTACACATGCCGTTCTATGTAAAAAGTACAAAATAATTCTTCAAGTATTTTAATGTTATTACGCGGAAAATTATAATACACCTGTAAACAAACACATCAAAGGAAAATATCTTTTCAATGGCAATGAATACACGAATCTCAAGGACCACGTGATAAGACATCAGAAATTTTAGACTCAATTTTCTTGTGTCAAGAAATGGCTACGCTACTTTCTTTCCAGGAGGCCAAATCAAAGAGACGTTTTCAATAGTAGCAAATATTACGAGATGGTGACCACTAGTTTCCTTTTTGCACCGGTGTGGTCAGTTTCTTCACAGAGAATTTTGAAGGAAAAGCCTTAAACAGTGCGCCTTATCTTCCGTCCAGTTGATAGTACATTTTTGAACTGGTCTCTTGAAACGGATACTATACGGCAATTCATTGATTCCATGCACAGCATACATCCAAACATAAAAGTTTCCTGCGGAAATGGAGAAGAGAGGCAATCTACCATTTTCCGACGTGCTAGTTGAATGGAAGCTAGAAGGTCGACTTGGACACTCGGTATATCGTAAACCGAGCCACACAGACAGCTGTCTCAACGCGTACAGTTTCCATCATTCTGCCCAAGAGACGGCTGTGCTATACATTCTGATACGGGCAGTAAAAACATATCGGACTAGAAGAATTCCCGCGTCAAAATAAACCGTTTAACTCAGACTGAGTGTTTATTTATAGGTGTGTATTATTGTTTTTCTTTATTTAATATTATCTTTGATACCTAAAATACATAAAATTGTATCTACACATACGGAAATAAAATCGTAACACCAAGAAGAAGTTGTGCCATATAACCGAAAGTTGGTAGGCGTGTTTCTACATCTGAAAGATATCTGTTCAAAGTTCAAAACAGTACCGTAAGAGTAGCGCTAGTAGCGCCACTATGAAGATGTAAATCAGGTGTGCTTTAAAAACACGCTGTAACATGACCGTTAGTTACCTCTGAGATTGGACGTGGCGAGCTGATGTTAGTCAAGAATCCCTTAATCCATTGAAAGCAACAAAGATGCCATTATGAACGTATCACAGAATTTGAACGATGTCGTGTAATAGGGCTACGAAAAGCTGTATGTTTCTTCTGCGATACTGCAGGGAAATGTGACAGGAATATAGGCATTGTACTTGATTGCTGGCAGCCGTGGTCACGGAAATATATGGTCGCGAGAAGACCGTGCTTGGGACAGTCACGTGGCACTGCCGAGAAGGAAGACCATCGTGTTCCGCGAATGGCTCTGGCGCGTCGTACTGCACCCGGAGAAGTAATTTGAGTAACAGTTGGCACCACTGTGACACAACGAACTGCTACAAATCGGTTGTTTCAAGGACAGCTCCGATCGGGCACCCTGTAGCGTTCATTGCACTGATCCCACACCACCGCCATTTGGGACTTCACTGGTGTCAAGCGAGGGCTCATCGGGCGACAATTGCAGCTTCATCCACATCAGTGGTGTAAAGCGAGGGTTCATTGGTTGGCAGGGTGAAGGTCTGTTGTGTTTACTGATGAAAGCTGGTTCTGCCTCGGTGCTAGTGATGGCCGTGTGTTGGTTAGGAGAAGGCTAATTGAGGGCCTGCAGCCAACCTGTGTGCACGCTTCGCACACTAGATCCACACCAGGAGTTACGGTCTGGAGTGCGATTTCGTATGACAGCAGGAGCACCTTAGTGGTTGTCCCACGTGCACTGACTGAAAATCTGTACGTCTGTCTGGTAATTCGACTTGTTGTGCTGCTATTCATGAACACCATTCCAGGTGGTGTTTTCCAACAGGATAACGCTCGCCCATATACAACTGTTGTCGACATGTCTCTTTGGCCGGCTAGATCACCGGATCTGTCTCCAATTGAGCACATGTGGACATAATCGGATGAAAACTCCAGCGTCTTTGACGACCAGTATAAACCGTCCCCGTATTCACCGACCACGTTCAACAGACATGGAACTCCATTCCACAATCTGGCATCCGATAACGGTTAAAAGCTATGTATGCATGTTTGAATGCTTGATTCAACACTCTGGTGGTCCCACCACTTATTGATGCACCAGCATTTCACATTTGCGATGCCCCTTAACATGTGATCTTGCAAATGTTAATCAAATGAATGGTTCAAATGGCTCTGAGCACTATGGGACTTAACTGCTGTGGTCATCAGTCCCCTAGAACTTAGAACTACTTAAACCTAACTAACCTAAGGACATGACACACATCCATGCCCGAGGCAGGATTCGAACCTGCGACCGTAGCGGTCACACGGTTCCAGACTGAAGCGCCTAGAACCGCTCGGCCACTCCGGCCGGCAAATGTTAATCACTTATATATGAAAGTAGTATCTGTTCCCGAAAGAACAGTTACCGATGATGACCATGCAGCTTTCGCTGGAATGAAATGATAATTAAATGGACACCCTAGCAGCAAAGAGGCGTTGATATACTTCAGTGGGGACATGTTGAAAATGTGTGCCCCGACCGAACTCGAACCCAGGATCTCCTACTTACATGGCATACGCTCTATCCATCTCAGCCACCGAGGACACAGAGGATAGTGCGCCTGCAGGGACTTATCCGTTGTATGCTCCCTGTGAGACCCACATTCCCAACATGTCCACACCACTACATTCGTAGTGCGCCAAATAGATGTTTGCCCATCATACTCATTACTCGTGGCAGATTAATCTCCCAAGTCCCGTAAGAGTTTGGGCATAGCGTGTGCGTTCGCACAAGAAGAACAATGGCTGGGAAGCCCTATTTTAATTATATATGAAGGTAGTATCTGTTCCCGAAAGAACAGTTACTGTTGATGACCATGCAGCTTTCGCTAGAATGAAATGATAATTAAATGAACACCCTATCTGCAAAGAGGCGTTGATATACTTCATTGGGGACATGTTGAAAATGTGTGCCCTGATCGGGACTCGAACCCGGGATCTCCTGCTCGCTTGTGCAAACGCACACGCTATGCTCAAATTCTTACGGGACTTGGTAGATTAATCTGCCATGAGTAATGAGTGTGATGGCCAAACATCTATTAGGCGCACTACGAATGTAGTGGCGCAGACATGTTGGGAATGTGGGTCTCGCGGGGAGCGTGCAAGGGATAAGTCCCTGCAGACGCACTATCCTCTGTGCCGTCGGTGGCTCAGATGGATGGAGCGTCTGCCATGTAAGTAGGAGATCCCCGTTGACGTATGTCAACGCCTGTAAGCAGCTAATGGTGTTCATTTCATTGTAATCCATTTATTTGGTTGGACTGTACGACACATTATACACATAAAATTGAGTCCGATCTTTCAGTCTAAAGTTTTAGGGGAGGTGTTCGTCATCAGGCGAACCTCCTCTCACAAGTTTCTAACTGGCATTTCCTGTGCCCCATTTCTAGTCTGCTAAGATATTTGGCTGAAAGAACAAAGTTTTACAACAGCTCGCCCACCTGTCGAAGTCGTAAATCATAAGCTGCACAATGTCTTGTAGCTGGTGGTAATTTAAAATACTTTGAACCGAGTGACTAACTACATCCAGTACTAAAATTTTAGTTAGCAGAAAAAAATGGTTCAAATGGCTCTGAGCACTATGCGACTTAACTTCTGAGGTCATCAGTCGCCTAGAACTTAGAACTAATTAAACCTAACTAACCTAAGGACGTCACACACATCCATGCCCGAGGCAGGATTCGAACCTGCGACCGTAGCGGTCGCTCGGCTCCAGACTGTAGCGCCTAGAACCGCACGGCCACTCCTGCCGGCTTAGTTAGCTGAAACTATTATATTTTGTTAATATACAGGTGTCCACTGTTGTATATGTGAATTAATGTTACACATGTTTTGTTTGTGCAATTTCACCGCTGAATGTAAAGGTGCAGGACAACGATAGTAAGGAAACAAAACAAGAAAAAAAGCACTATACGGTTATATAACCTCTATCTTCGGAAGAAATGGCTGTCAAGCACATGAAATAAAGTCAGCTCTTTCCGGAAAACGTAAATCGAAGTTCAGCCAAGCAATAGAACAAGTTCAAAAAACGCAATTCCTTGCGTTCTATGGAGAAATTACAAGTAAAATTAGGGGAATCTTCAACAAACGTAGGACTAAAACCGTCTTTCGGTAGCCTAAGAAAACTACGGGAGTTGTCGCACGCTGTGAAAGATAGACGTCGCGTCAGAATTCCAGTCGTTTATAATATTCAATGTGAATGTGGGCATGGCTGCTCTGGACTGTCTATGCCATCATTTCCCAGCGCGGCACTAAGCATCATAGGTTCGTCAAGTAGATCAATCTAGAAAAATCGGCAGTTGCCTAACACGAACTTACGAATAATCTCTAAGCTTGTTTGAGCAGACACGGATTCTAACTCGTATTGAAAACTACTCAGAGGGAATCAGTCATCAATGAGCCTGTGTAAATTAGAAAGAGAGTCAACAAGTTTCATAGAGGTACGGGACTGACGCTGAGCAGTGCGTGGGAATTGCATTTCACATCGGGGGACTTTATTATTATTCTTTCTTTCTTTTCTCAGACGTTATGTCTGGTCAAAAATGGAAAGTGACGCGGACCTTGATCAAGCGTGACTTCCTTTTAACTGTACGATATATGTTATATTGCATTTAGGAACTTTCGGGTGATTGAACATGTACAATAATTACGGATTTCTGTAGTTGTATATATAAGTTTGGATGTAGCTGTATTGCATTGATGTACTGGTGGATATTGTGTGGTATGACTTCTGTAGATGATAGTATATTGGTATAATGTCAACTTTATCCTGATGCCACATGTCCTTGACTTCCTCAGCCAGTTGGATGTATTTTTCAATTTTTTCTCCTGTTTTCTTTTGTATATTTGTTGTATTGGGTATGGATATTTCGATTAGTTGTGTTAATTTCTTCTTTTTATTGGTGAGTATGATGTCAGGTTTGTTATGTGGTGTTGTTTTATCTGTTATAATGGTTCTGTTCCAGTATAATTTGTATTCATCATTCTCCAGTACATTTTGTGGTGCATACTTGTATGTGGGAACGTGTTGTTTTATAAGTTTATGTTGTAAGGCAAGCTGTTGATGTATAATTTTTGCTACATTGTCATGTCTTCTGGGGTATTCTGTATTTGCTAGTATTGTACATCCGCTTGTGATGTGATCTACTGTTTCTATTTGTTGTTTGCAAAGTCTGCATTTATCTGTTGTGGTATTGGGATCTTTAATAATATGCTTGCTGTAATATCTGGTGTATATTGTTTGTTCCTGTATTGCAATCATGAATCCTTCCATCTCACTGTATATATTGCCTTTTCTTAGCTATGTGTTGGATGCGTCTTGAGTGATGTGTGGCTGTGTTAGATGATACGGGTGCTAGCCATGTAGTGTTTTCTTTTTCCAATTTACTTTCTTCGTATCTGTTGATGTTATGTGATCTAGAGGGTTGTAGAAGTGGTTATGAAATTGCAGTGGTGTAGCCAATGTATTTATATGAGTGATTGCTTTGTGTAATTTGCTAGTTTCTGCTAGTTCTAGAAACAATTTTCTTAAATTGTCTACCTGTCCATAATGTAGGTTTTTTATATCGATAAATCCCCTTCCTCCTTCCTTTCTGCTTAATGTGAATCTTTCTGTTGCTGAATGTATGTGATGTATTCTATATTTGTGGCATTGTGATCGTGTAAGTGTATTGAGTGCTTCTAGGTCTGTGTTACTCCATTTCACTACTCCAAATGAGTAGGTCAATATTGGTATAGCATAAGTATTTATAGCTTTTGTCTTGTTTCTTACTGTCAAATCTGTTTTCAGTATTTTTGTTAGTTTATCTATTCCTATTTTTTGTCTGTATCCTAGATATTTATAGGCATCTGTTTTTTCCATCGCTTCTATGCAGTCACTGTGGTTATCCAATATGTAATCTTCTTGTTTAGTGTGTTTTCCCTTGACTGTGCTATTTTTCTTACATTTGTCTGTTCCAAAAGCCATATTTATATCATTGCAGAATACTTCTGTTATCTTTAGTAATTGGTTGAGTTGTTGATTTGTTGCTGCCAGTAGTTTTAGGTCATCCATGTATAGCAAATGTGTGATTTTGTGTGGGTATGTTCCAGTAATATTGTATCCATAATTTGTATTATTTAGCATGTTGGATAGTGGGTTCAGAGCAAGGCAGAACCAGAAAGGACTTAATGAGTCTCCTTGATATATTCCACGCTTAATCTGTATTGGCTGTGATGTGATATTATTTGAATTTGTTTGTATATTAAGAGTGGTTTTCCAATTTTTCATTACTACTGTATCAATTTAGGACTTTGTATATTTCCAATATTTGTAGGAACCATGAGTGGGGTACACTATCAAAAGCTTTTAGGTAATCAATGTATGCATAGTGTAGCGACCTTTGTTTAGTTTTATCTTTATATGTCACCTCTGCAGCTATTATCAGTTGCTCTTTACATCCTCGTGCTCCTTTGCAACAGCCTTTTTGTTCTTCATTTATAATTTTGTTCTGTGTTGTATGTGTTATTAATTTCTGTGTAATGACTGAAGTTAATATTTTGTATATTGTTGGTAGGCATGTTATGGGGCGATATTTAGCTGGGTTGCTGTGTCTGCTTGATCTTTAGGTTTCAGATAAGTTATTCCAAGTGTAAGTGTATCAGGGAATGTGTATGGGTCTGCAATGTAACTGTTAAATAATTTAGTTAGATTTGAATGTGTTGAGGTGAACTTCTTTAGCCAGAAATTTGCTATTTTATATTTTCTAGGGGCTTTCCCATTGTGAGTAGAATTAATTGCTTGGGTGACTTCATGCTGCAAAATTATCACTTCAGGCATCCGCGGTATCATCTTGTATGTGTCTGTTTCTGCTTTTATCCACCGTGCATGCCTGTTATGTTGTACCGGGTTTGATCATATGTTGCTCCAGAAGTGTTCCATGTCTGTTATGCTTGGTGGATTGTCTACTTTAATGTGTGTGTTATAAATTTTCTGGTAAAATTTCTTTTGGTTTGTGTTGAATGTTTGGTTTTGTTTCCTTCTATTTTCACTTTTTTTGTATCTCCTAAGTCGTTTGGCCAATGCTTGTAATTTCTGCTTCTTTTCATCTAATTGCTCTATCGCTTCTTGTTGTGAGATTTTACCTAACCTTTTTCGTTTTTTTTCTGACATTTCATTTCTTATAACTTGTTACCTGTCCGATGTCTTTTCTCAGTTTTTCTATTCTGATCTGTAGCCTGTGTTGCCATGCTGGTTTTGTGGGTTTCTTCTGTGTGTTGGTTGGTTCTGATCTCTGCCTAGTATGTATATTTAGTGTAGTGAGTGCTCCTATATAAACCAGTAGTTGTAACTCTTCCATAGTTGTGTTTTCATTTATTTTGTTGTGTATGGTTGTGTTGATAGTTTTTATTGTTGTTTCGACTTGTGCGTTATTTGGTGGTCTATGCAAGAATGGTCTAATGTCTGTATTTGTGTCTTTGTATTCTATATATGTCAGCTGAAATTTCTCTTCTATATCTAACATGTGTGTCACTTCGTGTTCTATTTGTGCTTGTTCTGGTGGCTGTCTTAAGATTTCGTTTTCCTCTGATTGTTTAATTGATGCGTGTTGGTCTTCGTTTGTTTGCTCTGGGATGTTTGAGTCCATTACTGTATTTTCTTCTTCTTCTGATTGCACATTATTTTGTTCCAGTATTTGTTGTACTTGTTGTTTGATGTTTTCTAATTCTGACTGGGGTACCCTGTTATTTTTGATTATTACACGGATCTGATCAGCTAGTCGTTGTTCTGTTAAAAATTTTAATTCTGGGTATCTGGTAATAAATGTTGTGTATACTTGTGATCTGTATCCAGTTGTGTTGGTTCCTAGGTTTGTTGCTTGGTAATAACAGAACGTGAGGTGTCGATTAACTTCATCTGACCATCTCATCCTCTGTCTTTGTTTTCCTTCTAGGGTGGTTGCAGGAAGCATATCCTACAAAACACCTCTATTTGGATTTAAATCATTTTCCAGTTGGCTAGCAGTGTCGTTACCATTGTGGGCGGGCATAGGGTTCAAGCGTCGTCCCCGACCATGACGGCGCTTGTCCGAGGCATCTTCAGTTCTGTCCTGAACCAAGTAATCATAGTAAAAGGGGGGTTAGCCCTATTAGTGGTTTGTTCTTTTCGTCGCCTTTTACGACTGGCAGAACATACCGGAGGGCTATTCTTTTCCCGGGACTCCACGGGAAAATTATTATTATTATTATCACAAACTAATGTAATAGTAGACGAAAATAAAGAGATTGGGTCATTACAAGGAAACGCTTCTTTTCAGCCAATTACCAGGCGAGATGGTCGGAATTTAGAAATTTGAACTATCATGTTTCATTTCAGGGATAATTTTATCCTTGTATCACTCGTTAGTATTTCTTCCCTTTCCAGTCGCGTATGTAACGCGGAAAGAATGAATGCTTAAATGCCTCAGTAAAACCTTTAATTAGGGTAATTCTATCTTCGAGGACTCTACGGTTGCAATTGATAAAGGGGCTGTAGTATGTAACTAAACTATTCTTTATTATGAGTCCTTAACCTTTATAAGTATCCTTTCCCAAAATTATTTGCGTCTATCTTGAAGCATTTACCAAATCAAATTTTTCGTGGCGCCCTCCATTGAGTCAAAGAAACCTGTCACTATTTGTACTGCCCTTCTTTGAATACGTTCAGTGCTCTCTGTCAGTCCTATTTGGTACGAGTCCCGCCCAACTGACAATACTCTAAGCTGGTACGCACAAGCAGTTTGTAATCAGTCTCATTTGTAGAGTGACTGCTTTTTTCCAGCATCCTGCCAATGAACAGAAAGTCTGTCACCTCCCTTCCCTATGAGTGGGCGCATGTCGTTATTGTGTTTCATATCAGGTAAAATGAGGGAGCAGAACGTTATACATAACTTGCACAGAAACCAGACTTTAGTTATAAGAGTGAAAGAGATTGAAAGAACAGCAGTATTTGAGAAGCGAGTAAGACAACATTGTAGTCTCTCCCCGATGTTACTCAATACGTACACTGAGTGACCGGTAAACGAAAGCAAGGAAAAATTTGGAAAGGGAATTAAAGCTCAAGGAGGAGAACAAATGGCCTTGCGGTTTGCCGAAGACATTTAATTCCCTCAGAGACAGCAAAGGGCATGGAACAGCAGTTGAACGAAGTGCGTAGTGTCTTGAAATTAGATTATAAATGACAATCAAAGAAAGTAAAACACGGGTAATCTAATGTAATCGAACCAAGGCAGATGATGCTAATTTAGAATTTTGGTATTACAAAAGAATGTTGGAAACAGAATGGGTAGATAGAACAATTAAAGAGGAGGTACTCAACCGAACAGGTCAAAAAATAAATTTGTGGCACTACTTGACTGAAAGAAGGGGTTGGTTGACTGGACACATCCAGAGACTTCAAGGAATCATCAGTTTGGTAATGGAAGGAAGGGTGAAGGGTAAAAATTGTATGGGGCACCAAGGCTGAGCACAGTAAGCAGCTTTAAACGGATGTAGGCTGCAGTGGTTGTGCAGAGGTGAAGAGGACTGCACAGAATAGCTAGCGTGGAGAGCTGCGACAGTCCACTCTCCTGGTTGAAGATCACAGCAACATCAGAAGAAATTCTTCGACTCAGATATTTCTGTAACTAAGTCACTTCTTGGATAGTTACTTGCTTTTCTGTCGTAAACATTGGTGGCTGTCGTCGAAAGCTTGTGCTCTCTTAGAGAATTAACGCGACAATTTCACGGGGAACAGTCTATAAAACAACGTGATGGTGTAATGTATCTTAGGCAGGTGAAGACAGTGACCGGATGAACAAAACTACAAATAAATTGGAAATGCAAAAATTGCCATTAATGGCTTAGGTAAACTAAACATGGTACTGTAAATTAAGACTCCGAAGAGTCTCAGATGAAATCATTACAATATAGTGTAATGTCTTCTCAAGACAGCAGCGTTATGTTCATCTGCTTTTCCAGGTGATTTCCTGTCTCTCACGAAATCACATTGTCATCGATAAACTTTAATGTTTTTATTTCTTCTCTCTGAACATTAATTCCCCGTCTTAATTCCTTACTGTTTTCCTTCACAGCTTGTTCAGTATTCATATTCAATTAATAGGGGAAAGTCTACGAATTTGTCGCACTCTTTTCTGAATTACTGGTTCCATTCCACGTCCTTTGACTCTTGTAATTGCAGCGTGGTTTCCGTGCGAGTTCTACATAGTATTTTGCTCCATGAATCCTTGATGCCTCCAAACTGGAGCATTAGACGCAACAGTGATCATTCTCTCGTTTTTTTCGGACAATAGATTAAAAAAAAATGAAAAAAAAACGCAGGTTTATCAGCGAACTTCTTCCAGCGGAACTCTATAACCTACAACCCGTGACCCAACCGGAGCTGCCGTATGTTGTCAGAGCTTCAGAAACTGGGCAAATGCGCACGTTCTGTCTCTGAGTGCAGTCTTTCTCTCTTTATCTATTTCCACTCAGTGTTGCCAGTTGCCGGCCGGTGTGGCCGTGCGGTTCTAGGCGCTTCAGTCTGGAACCGCGTGACCGCTACGGTCGCAGGTTCGAATCCTGCCTCGGGCATGGATGTGTGTGATGTCCTTAGGTTAGTTAGGTTTAAGTAGTTCTAAGTTCTAGGGGACTGATGACCACAGATGTTAAAACCCATAGTGCTCAGAGCCATTTTTTTTGTTGCCAGTTGTGCAGTCTTGTGACGCAACACAAAAGTCATTGCACAACAATCATTTCACGGAATTTAAATTCCAACTTTCTGGCCCAGCACCAGTACATACATTACCGTATGTCAAGCGATAGAAAGTTCAGAATGGAACAACAATATGACAGACAGGCACACCTAAAATAATGCTAAACTTTTAGCTTTCGACAAAACATCCTTCTTCTGAAGCAGAAAACCAGATACATACTCACACAAGCACGACTCACACACGAATAACGCAGATACTAGATTGAGATTCGTTGGAGGACTCCTCGGAAATGTAGTCCAATAACAAAGGAAGTAGGCTACAAAACACTCGTTTGACCAGTAGTTGAGAATTCCTCTTCAGTATGGAGTCAGTACGAGATACCACTGATAGAGGGAATAGAGAAGATCTAGAGAAAAGCAGCATGTTTCGTTACAGGTTCATTTAATAAGCGTTAAAGCGTTACGGAGATACTCGGCCAATCCCAGTGGCATACATTGCCAGAGAGGCGTTCTGCATCATGTTGTGGTCTGCTAGTAAAGTACCAAGATCGTTCATTCCTAGTAGAGCCAGCCAGTATATTGCTTCCTCCTACGTACTCGTATATCTATCGAAAAGACCATGAACGTAAAATCAGAGAGATTCGTGCTCATACGGCCGCTTAGCAGCAATCGTTCTTCCCGCGAACCACGCACGCCTACAACAGAAAAAGAGGAAAATAACGCTGATACAAAAGTACCTTCGATCATACACCGTAATGCGGCTTTCTGAGTATAGATGTAGATTAATGGTTGAAGTATGGCTACTATCTACGGCAAGAAGAACTTTTATATTCGAAAGCTACGACTTTAACAGTATTTTCACTGTGGCTGTCTGCAACTCAACACCTCCTATATGTGGCTAGTGGCAATCTGTCGTTTTCATATTGTTATGTTTCAAGTAAGTAACACACACTGATGAGTCGAGAGAGTGTGACCAAATGCAGAGACTGCACTGCGATTGGAATTTCCAGAAAGTTAGGCTGCTGACTTTCTGCAGAACTCCAAGTCAGTATTAATTGATAAACATTCAGCACCCCATAAAATTTGTAAATCAATATGAATTTGGAACACTAGTTTGATTTAGTTTGTAAATACCTTGATGTAATACTTACCAGAATAGAAATACAGGGTGCTTCAAAATGAATATAGGTTTTTAAGGCTTTGTAGCACGTATTACATTCATCTTACAATCATAAATTATTATACATAATATATCAAATGAAAGAGAAAGACAACCAGATTTTCTTACAATTATTCAGTGTGAACACCGATCACACATCAAGTCGATAGGCGAGTTGTTCCGAAACCTTGATCAATGAGTCAGGAGTAACTGTTGCAATAACACTGTTTCTAAAGTCGGATAGATCAAATGGTATCGGAGGCGTATACATGTGATCGCGTCAGATCGTGTGTGAACGTGGAGGTCATGCATAAAATGCTGTGTCAACCGGCCCCTTGCGCCCAATCCACCGGTCGGATACGTCAGCGTTTAACCAGTCGCTTACTGAGTTATGTCGGTGAGGCCGCGCATCATTTTACTCCCACATAGAGATTTGTTGTTCAGCTCCTTTCCCTTGAGGCACTGGCCATAGCTGTAGCACATCAAGATAAGAAACATCAGTTACAGTTGATTCAGCGAAAAGAAAGGTCCATAAACTTTCCACTTGGATATTTCTTGGGGCCAAGCGTGAAAGATTCGCACTCGTTCAACAAGTTTTTAAGTCACTCTTTGTCATTCCATTTTCTTCTCATTGCGCACGGGTATACAAACAAAACTATTTGAGTTGCTCTTTAATTTGGTGTATTATTTACAAATGTAAGTTGAACGTTATAAATGCTATAATGACTTAAAACCGGTTATGTTCATTTAAAAACACCTTGTATAAATACTGATAAAGCAAAAATTAAGAACTTGCTTAATAGTATGCTTAGTTGGTTGGTTGATTCGTGGGAGGGTTCAAAATGGTTCAAATGGCTCTAAGCACTATGGGACCTAGCACCTGAGATCATCAGTCCCCTAGACTTAGAAGTACTTAAACCCAACTAACCTAAGGACATCACACACATCCATGCCCTCGGAAGGATTCCAACCTCGGACTGTAGCACCAGCGCGGTTCCGGACTGAAGCGCCTAGAACAGCTCGGTCACAGCGGCTGGCTCGGGGGAGGTTACCAAACAGCTAGGCAATCGGTCGCACCGGATTAGGAAGGATGATGATGATGATGATGATGTTTGGATTGTGGTTCGCTCAACTGCGCGGTTATCAGCGCCCGTACAAATTCCCAACCTTTTCTCAGTCCAGTCTCGCCACTTTCATGAATGGCGATGAAATGATGAGGACAACACACACCCAGTCATCTCAAGGAAAGTGAAAATCCCTGACCCCGCCGGGAAGTTAGGAAGGATGGGAAAGGAAGTAGGCCATGCCCTTTCAAAGGAACCATCTCGGCGTCAGATCCCAGAAAACCCAAATCTGGATAGCCGGACGCGGATTTAAACCGTCGACCTCCCGAATGCGAGTCCAACGTACTAACCACCGTGCCACCTCTCTCAGTTTTAGTAATATGTTGGCCTACATTTGGAACACATTATAGCAGAAATTCTGCGTGGCACACATTCGACAAGTCCATTGTATGTTTCCGGAGGTGTGTGGTACCAGATATCTACGCAGATTGCATAAATTACGAGCGATGATTTGTGTGTGCAAAACTGGATCCTGACAGCGCGCCAGAGGTGTTCCATTGGATTCAGATTAGACAGCTTTCGACCTCGGTTCACCATAATGCTTCTCGAACCACTGAAATACGATTCTGGTCGTGTGACACAGACAGTTATGCTGCTGGAAGATGCCATCGGATGAATCATCGAGCATGAAAAGATGTTGGTGATCGTCATGGCGGTGCCTTCGCTTGGTACTACTGGTCCCATGGAAGCGCAGGTCATTATCCCCTATGACAGAATAATCTCCCCAGCGACATGTGTCCGTGATGCGTTGCATGTTTCGAGCAGGTGTTCATCTAGGTGACGGCGTATCCACATGGGACCATCCATATGGTGCAGCAAGCATCAGGTGAAACGTTTTCATTCATCCTCGGTCCAACACTGATGATGTTGTGCCGACTGCAATCATAACTGAAGATGTCTTTGGTTCAATAGGGGCAACGGCGCAGCCCCCTCTTCAACAATATGCACTGAACGGTGTGCACTGAAACACTTGCTCCGGCGTCAGTACCGTGTTCTTTTGTCAGATTTGCCACAGATAGCCTCCTATCCTGGTTTACAGAGTGCTTAAGTGTTCGATCTCTATGTACTGCGACGATGTGCGGACGTGCAACAACTTGTCGCCTTCTGTTGGTTTCACCGTCCTTCAACAGTAGCAGGAGAACAGGTGGACCAGCTTCTCTATTTAGAAAATTATCGTTCCCAGACACCGGACCATAACAATCTGCCCTTTGTCAGAGTAGCTTACGGCAAAGGATTTCATCATTTGCGACAAATATCGCTTCAACAATGCCTCTGCGATGTGAATATAGTCGTCGCTGGCGGCGCAGTGTGCCTTTTTACAAGACATTGAGGGTGATTGATATTGATATCGCTGGACAGTTTAATAAGCAAGAACTGATGGGTGGTCCTAACGTGTTTGGTGGACTACAAGTGCAGTTCACTTGGGATGTTCAAGCTGTTTTTGGAGGCAGCACATGGCTTACTTTGGCAGTTGTACGGGGCAACCACGCAGACTTTGGTGGCCTTGAAGCTTTTCCAGACGTTAACATCTTGGGTTAGAAGACATGGAGTATAGCAGAGAGTACAGGACTTCTTGCTTAAGTTCCTTACAGGACTTTGGTGTCAGACAAGCCGTTTACTCTGTCTACAAGAAGAAGGAAGAAGCTCAATGCCGACGAATATCTGTTCATATGGGCCAAAGTAGGCAATAATAATTGTAAAATAAAGATCACTGGTGACTGTATGTTCCATTACAGACAATAAAAATTACCTAATCTCCTTATCTTTTTTTCTTTTTTTAAAATTAGCTCACTTACGCTTTTAGCGTGTGGTTATGTGTTAGGCAGCGCGTGACCTTGAGCGAGACAGCCGCTGGTGCGTGCTGAGCGCGTGACCTTGAGCGGGACTTGGCCTGGCCCGCGAGCAGCCGGCTCTGGCTGCGATTGTGAGTCGCCTACATCGGCCTGGCCCTGGCGTCTCTGATCTGCTTTTATACAGGGTGAACATTAATAAAACCAACAAATTGCAGCGACGGATTACTGCCTGTAAATGGAGGAAAAGGTCCTTAAACAAGTGTCTGGAAATGAATGGTGTGCGTGCAACAGTACAAAATCGTCCTGGAACACAGTACAGATCGCATCGCATCCACACCACAACAGATTTTCAATGAGGACTCCCTGGTATTGCAGGTGATAGGGATAGTAGCGGTTGTCACTCAGGGTACACATAATCCTACTTCGGCTTACACCATTTTGGAGGGCCACTTGCCTGGAGGCTGTACCAAATTTCGTCTCAATAAACTGTTGAACCTGGTCCTCAAAATCTGGTGTACGCTCTGTCCGCCGCATCTCCATCGTAAGTATTCAGGACTCATGAGCACACAAATGCTCAAAAAGGGCTTTAAACGTTGTGTGATGTAGTTTGCGTCTGTGAGGATACACAGCTGTACTGCCTCTCGAATGTTTCCATCTGCTTGGCCACATGCAACACCAGCTCGGCTTGGTCCTGCCATGGAAACCAAACCATTGTGCTGCTTACAGTAAGCTATGTCAATCATGCAACCTCGGGCATACAAGCAACACACACACGTGGTCAGAAGGACCATATACTATACATTACGATACACTTCTGGGCACATGTTCATAGGACCTTTCTTTCCCCATTTCCAGTCAGGAATTCGTTCCTGCAATTTATAGATTATATTAATGTTCACCCTGAATGTCCTGTACCACATCACGTGCTCCCAACTACAGCAGATGGCAATCAGTGTCGCACAGTGTCGCAGTGTGCTGTGGTATTAATATTTTGCGTGATCAGGGTAAGTAACATATGTAACTAAGGAATTAGATAATAAATTAATAAAATTTATTGCTGTGTGATTGCATTCTTCCACCATCCTCTGTACCTACAACACCCTCATCCATCCTATCCTTTGATATGTCAGGATGGCCTGGATCTCAGCCGTCTTGCTTTCTGTATCCGCCTTCCTTCCCCCACGTGACTCCTGAGTCTTGATCCCCCCAGCCCTTGGTTTCCTCCTTCCTCTCCACGTTGCCACGCCTCTATCACTGTATCCCCCTGTCTCTCCACCTCCTCACCCTCCGTCTCTTTCATCAGGGCAATTTCCAGCACCTCCCCCTCCCGGATGCTGAACTTCGGCGCGACAGCTACCCTTCCTACCAACCGTAGCCTGGTCTCGTTCCACCCCTCCCCAGGGCCCCCCTTTTCCTCTCCCCTCCTTCTGCTGATGTGGATTTTCCTCCCTCCTCCCACGAATCCCAGCACACGCTTCTCGGCTGTTTCACTCCCCCATCCTTCCCTCCCCAGCCCCCTTCGGCGCGCTCCCCTCCCGTCATCCCCTCTCTCCTCCTCTAGCACTACCCATCGCCTCCTTTTCTTCCCTTCTCCCTCGTCTCCATACCCCTGGCAGATCCTCTTCGTTTGTTTGTCGTCGTCCGTGTGCTACATATGTGTTGTGTTTCGTGCCATTCTCCACTGCTGTCAAGAACTGTGATTTTAATCATGTGCTGGACTCGTACATAGTGTTGCTGTCCGTGATTGTTTTGTGATATGCCATTCGTCGCATCTTTTATGCTCCGACAGTTCTGCAGCTTGTGTTCTTTTAACTGTCCCAGTGTGTAGTTTTTTTTGTATGCGCTACTTTCTTAAGGTTTCTATCTACATTTTGCAATCGGCCCCTTTTTGTCTGATTTCTTCCATAATGTCCCCTCTTTTTATATCTACACTCCTGGAAATGGAAAAAAGAACACATTGACACCGGTATGTCAGACCCACCATACTTGCTCCGGACACTGCGAGAGGGCTGTACAAGCAATGATCACACGCACGGCACAGCGGACACACCAGGAACCACGGTGTTGGCCGTCGAATGGCGCTAGCTGCGCAGCATTTGTGCATCGCCGCCGTCAGTGTCAGCCAGTTTGCGTGGCATACGGAGCTCCATCGCAGTCTTTAACACTGGTAGCATGCCGCGACAGCGTGGACGTGAACCGTATGTGCAGTTGACGGACTTTGAGCGAGGGCGTATAGTGGGCATGCGGGAGGCCGGGTGGACGTACCGCCGAATTGCTCAACACGTGGGGCGTGAGGTCTCCACAGTACATCGATGTTGTCGCCGGTGGTCGGCGGAAGGTGCACGTGCCCGTCGACCTGGGACCGGACCGCAGCGACGCACGGATGCACGCCAAGACCGTAGGATTCTACGCAGTGCCGTAGGGGACCGCACCGCCACTTCCCAGCAAATTAGGGACACTGTTGCTCCTGGGGTATCGGCGAGGACCATTCGCAACCGTCTCCATGAAGCTGGGCTACGGTCCCGCACACCGTTAGGCCGTCTTCCGCTCACGCCCCAACATCGTGCAGCCCGCCTCCAGTGGTGTCGCGACAGGCGTGAATGGAGGGACGAATGGAGACTTGTCGTCTTCAGCGATGAGAGTCGCTTCTGCCTTGGTGCCAATGATGATCGTATGCGTGTTTGGCGCCGTGCAGGTGAGCGCCACAATCAGGACTGCATACGACCGAGGCACACAGGGCCAACACCCGGCATCATGGTGTGGGGAGCGATCTCCTACACTGGCCGTACACCACTGGTGATCGTCGAGGGGACACTGAATAGTGCACGGTACATCCAAACCGTCATCGAACCCATCGTTCTACCATTCCTAGACCGGCAAGGGATCTTGCTGTTCCAACAGGACAATGCACGTCCGCATGTATCCCGTGCCACCCAACGTGCTCTAGAAGGTGTAAGTCAACTACCCTGGCCAGAAAGATCTCCGGATCTGTCCCCCATTGAGCATGTTTGGGACTGGATGAAGCGTCGTCTCACGCGGTCTGCACGTCCAGCACGAACGCTGGTCCAGCTGAGGCGCCAGGTGGAAATGGCATGGCAAGCCGTTCCACAGGGCTACATCCAGCATCTCTACGATCGTCTCCATGGGAGAATAGCAGCCTGCATTGCTGCGAAAGGTGGATATACACTGTACTAGTGCCGACATTGTGCATGCTCTGTTGCCTGTTGCTATGTGCCTGTGGTTCTGTCAGTGTGATCATGTGATGTATCTGACCCCAGGAATGTGTCAATAAAGTTTCCCCTTCCTGGGACAATGAATTCACGGTGTTCTTATTTCAATTTCCAGGAGTGTATTTACGCCATATTTTCTCCTTTATGTTATTTTAAATGTCTTCTGTTCTATAATTCATGTCTTTCAGCTCAAGAGCAGCGCATGTGCTGCTGCCAGCCCGCCCCAGACGGGGAACTGAAGTTCAATAAAGCAAAAAAAAGAATTGGTTACTGTTTTAGCGTCGCAGCACAGCTATTGCAGAAGTTCTGTCGTTTCAGAAGCTGTAGGTGCGGAGACGTTGCAGGGGAAGCCACGGCATTCCAGGAGGTTGCGCTCGACTGCAGGGAGGGAGGGTCGCGCGTCGCAGGTGGTAATTATTGCCGCTCTGCAGGTTATTTGCTCTGGCGCGCTAACTACCACCTCCGTCACAGGCGGTAAGCATTACTGTCCGAGCCACACTGCAGGCGCGGCTCTGTGCAAAGTAATTACCCCACCGTGCCTTAACGCACTTGGCCACACCAATTTCCAATGTCAGCATCAGAAAAATAGGAGCACTATATCTCCTTTTATTACACTTTATTTAGCAGAATAAATGTTTCACTCTGCAGTGAGGTGCACACTTCTGACAGACTAACACTGTGTGTTGGACTGGTAATCGATAACAGCAGCTCTGCCTTTCGTCAGCATTCTTCTTACCAACTGATGAATCCAGGAACGCTCTCGTAGAGTTATTTCCGTCAGTATGTCTCTCAGCTACCTTCCGAACTTCACAGAATTTCTCGTGTGTACCTTGCACGAGTAGCTCTCCTGGCAGGAAGGATACTGAGTACAAATGGCGTAACCACAGTCATTTTTATGATTCCGTACCTTAATCGATGAAAACGGAACCCTCAGTGGATCACATTGTTGTCCATCTGTCTGCCTGTCCGCCTTTTAAGAACTCTCCGTCTCACGAATGGTAGAGATATCAGTTTGACATTTATATTAAGTAGGAAGTCCTACCGTCTCTTGGCGGTGTAAAAAATTTATACTTATAATATGGCAGTATATACATTTCGACTACCTATAATTACATATGCCGGGCTTGGTGGTCTAGCGATCAAACCGACGTCGGGAAACCGAGAAGTCGTGGAATCGAATCTTGGCCGGTCCACGGCTTTTCAAGACTTCGTTTTAATCTAGTCTTCATCTCTCAGCGATTTGAGGAACCGCCAGAAACAAGACGTTGAGACATCCTGCTAAACCCGCAGGACGGGACAGGTAGTTTAAGTTGTAAAAAAGGGCCAAAATAAGCCGCTGTCAGTTACACTCGAACATACAATCTTTTATTTGATCAAACATTACAAGAGCCAAGAAAACTTTTAAAAAATCGGCTTTAGTTTTGGAACTTAATTATCTGCTGAACGCGCTGTACTATCTCATGCCTTAAGGGCAAGACCACTTTAATTTAAAAACGGCTGAAAGCCAGTAACTTAAAGCTCAACCAAAGTCAGAAATTTAAAAGGGAAAACCTTATCTTAAAACAGTTCCTTAATTAGGCTGAAGGCATACAAATTAAATTCAAAATCGGCTGAAGGCCCAACACGTAAGACTCAATAACATTAATTTTAAAAATGCCAAAGGCTTCACGTGAAACAGTTCTTAAATTAGGCTGAAGGCCCAAACCATCTGACGCCTTAAGGGCAAAACAACCTTAATCTAAAAATCGGCTAGAAGCCATACAAGAACAAACAATAATGGCAAACAAGAAAGGGCAGTACATGCAAGGGCGCTCAGAAGTTCCAAGGGTCGGCCTGGAATTCAAACACTAACGCTCGCTTAGGTAAGACAGGCAGTCGGCCCAACTATCCTCGATCCGACGACAACCCAACCGACAGAATGTCAGTGGAACCACTGGCAAGATAACCTCCACTTCACCTCACCAGCACACAACAGGGAGTTCAGTGGAACAACTTAGAAGATATTGGCGCCCACAACCAATTATACATTGAGCTGTCAAACTACATACCGTGCTGGTCAGCAACAACACGATGGGCAAAACACACTGCCTGAGTTTATGTCAATGGCCAGGGCTGGTAACCAGAAAGTTAACGGCCACAAGGCAGAAGATTCCGCTGGTGCACTTCAGTTCAAATAACCAAGTACAGTCAAACTCCACCGGAGGGTGGCTCAAATTTGCCAATTTGAAAACACACATTGTTGCTCGCGGGAATATCCCAACAGCCGACAACGAACTCCAAACGACACAATGTGAACAGTCGTGACTTGCTGTTAGATTAAGTCAAAACTCAAGTTTCATGTCCAGGATCTGTGAGCCTTGAAACTCGTACACCGTATAGAGGCCGCCAGCGGGCCCTGCCAAACCACACGTCGCGGAGGTTTTCTCGCTCCTCCACGCCAACCGACCAACTGCCCGCACACAGCCCAGCCGGAAATTATAAGCACTAGGTGAAAGATAGTCCAAGGTGCTAATATCGATACACACCACGGCTGCCACCCACAGAAAGGGAGGATAACAGCATAATCACGATAACTGCGGGAGACTAAACACAGAATAGCAACCAAAGTTTAATCCAACGCAGAGCATGAGCCAGCCACGGCTCAGAAGTGGTTCGTATTCAATGTTGAAGTGTACGTCCCCTTTCCCGGAGTTGGATAACTGAAGTGGGTTAGCGACACGCAAGTCGCTGAAGTTTGTACGGAATCCTCGGAGCGCGAGTCCTAGTCGTACGTAATATGGTTCATTTATTTATTTTTTGATCATCAGTCTATACAGACTATGCGACCCAATCTTGGCTACTGATCGAGAGCTAAGGAAATGAAATGATTAGTAGTGGTACAGTTCACACTCCACCATGCACCTTATGGTGGCTTTCGGAGTATGCAGGTCCAATGGGAACCAGCGTCTCGGTAATGGAGAAACTACTTGGCTGTTCGCGTTGTGCTATCCTAAGTATCCCTGGAAAGCAGCTGAAGGACGATGAAACCACGAGAAGGCGACAAGGTGTTGGATGTCCGCTCGCCATAGAACGCGGGGGGCCGGCCGGAGTGGCCGAGCGGTTAAAGGCGCTACAGTCTGGAACCGCACGACCGCTACGGTCGCAGGTTCGAATCCTGCCTCGGGCATGGATGTGTGTGATGTTCTTAGGTTAGTTAGGTTTAAGTAGTTCTAAGTTCTAGGGGACTTATGACCACAGCAGTTGAGTCCCATAGTGCTCAGAGCCATTTGAATCATTTTTGAACGTGGGGGTCGGAAGCTTCTCTGATGTGTAAAGCAGAACAGGCGGTGATCTGTGGCAGATCTGGCGACACAGTTCAGTGCTGGCGCAGGCACAAGTGTCTTGGCACATGCTGTTCTGCGAACATTGTTGAATATGGGGGTCCGCAGCAGGCAACCACTACCT
The DNA here is from genome assembly GCF_023864275.1 of Schistocerca cancellata. Lineage (NCBI taxonomy): Eukaryota > Metazoa > Arthropoda > Insecta > Orthoptera > Acrididae > Schistocerca > Schistocerca cancellata. Next base: position 386,152,976 of record NC_064634.1, read on the forward strand.
GTTCCCATGTTGATCTAATGACATTGTCAATTAGGATTGTAGTGTGGACGGGATCGTCGAGATTGACCCGTGTGTCATTGGAAACCTACTGTCTTGTAGATGAATTACATTTCTTTTTGCAGCATGTAGATGTTCGTATCCGGATGCAACATCAGCTGCGCGAAACATGTACAGAACACGAACACAGTGATATGCTGTATGGGACATTCATGTGAGGGCACCATGACAGTTGTGTACCACACGAACGTCAATGTGGATCCCCTGTACTCCTTCATGCTTGATGTCTTCCCTGGCTGCGATGAAATTTTCCAGCAGGAGAACATATAACTTCATTAGGGCTCGGTAACAAATAAGGAAAAATTAATCGCCAGCTGGCAGCAATTCCCTGCTACCTAACCACCACAGGGAGTACACGATCCACATTTGAATACGGGTCATTTGAAAGTGAGGGGCGAGCTCACGCACTGTCGCTTTAAGCCATGTAGAAGCATGGCATAATCATGACGCACATTAATTCAGCACAGACAAATCACTGAATGTAAAATGTTACAGGAAACTTCAGAAATATGATCCTACAGGATAATAATGTGGCCCACACTAAAGCATCAAATTCCAATTTTTAGTTTATTCAAATTATGGAGAAATTAGTTCTGAATGGTGGTCTCACACAAGTTGCTGTTGAACACAAAATACACTGCGCAAAAGAATTAAATCGTCACTAGTTTGAAATCACGTCTTTTTCCACCGTTACGATGCAGGAGGTTTTAATTCGACTCAATGCTGCGTACAACCTTACTGTGTACTGATCTCTCTGCGATTGAGATCAGAACCACGATGGTCAACTTGAAATTAATGTGGTTTTTTTATGGGAGCCTGAAGAAAACGTTTAACACATCGCCGCTCATAAGTGACACGGAAAGATCTCAAGAGATGGTATAAAGGGCCCCAATGAAACCACCTCTACCATTGGAGCTTCATTTATACGCATTTCTCGGTCTTAAACGACATTTTACAGCGCAACGTGCAACAGAATGACGTTCGTGACAATCTTTGACACTGCTGATACATCCCAAACGATTCAACCCTTCTCTGAGTACATCGTTGTGCTACAACCCCATAGAACGTGATCTGACCTCTCCGGACTGTAGCACTACTGCTATATATGCTGTGGCATACAGGGTGTACTGGTGAAAAGGTGTGGGTCCTGTGACGTCAGCATCGGACTCATTACGCTTCGAACATCAAAGTGTCGACACATCGGAAAAAAGGCCACAGCTCAATGTTTATGTGAGGTTTAAGGTAGATTAATGATGTCATATTGACACAAAATTAAATCACAAGACTGCCCACCGTTACCGGAGACTTGTGGCATGATGTGAAGGTCGCCATACCTCCACCGCACCCGCATCTCACCCTCTTCCATAACCTCTCTGCGGTAGAGGTTAGAACCGCAGCTCCCACCATTGAAATCACCCGTGTTTTCTTTTTTTTTTATTGCTGGCTGAGGAAAACTTTTCGCACACAACGCGCCTCAGGATCGACGCGGGAGGACTTGTGAAGTAAAGGGCACCAATGTCACAACCTTTTCGCTTGGGGTGCTCATGCACACACATTTCGCGGTGAAGATTGTTAACAGGGTGAAGTGCAACAGAATGATGTTTTTGACAACCTTTGACACTGTTGACGTGCCCGGAATTATTCAGCCTTTTTCTAAGGACATCGTGGGACTGCAACCCCAGCGAACGTGACCTGACCTCTCCGGAATGCAGCACAACTGCTATGTTCGCTCTGGCATACAAGGCGTAACCACTAGGGATCGCTCAAAACCATTTTAACGTGGTCTGAAACAGCAACAGGAGGTGTGTACGTTCCTTCAGCCCCCCTGTTTCGCGTCCTCCTGTTGTGTGATCACGACAAGGGTTAGGGGGGAGTGAGAGGCGTCACCCTCGATGCCACCTGGTCACCTTTCTTGAGCACTTTAAAACTGTGCCACTACAGAGAACATCCTTGAGCAGTTCCTATGTATCATTGGTGAGCAACCACTTAGAGACCACTCAGATACGCAGTGCTTGAGCAGCAGGTAGGGCCAATCAGCTGCAGTGGGTCGGTTGACCGATCGCTTGCCTGCAGACGCGTAGGAATAGGTCAAGTGTTGCCTCTGTACTGGAACATTTTTAAAGTGCTGAAAAAATGTGTGTGTGCCACTGACAGGGTTGCCATATTGGTGGATCTTAGAGAGGTCTTTGTCCATTTTATTTATGCATATGTTAACGTGGTACCTCCCAGTGGACACAATGAACACACAGGAGGGCGTGAAATAAGAGGTAAGAAAAAGCATAAATACCCTTTGCTGCTTCAGAGCAAGTCTAAATTTCGTTGCATGGATTCGAATGGTCGCTAGCGATTCCACCCTGTATGCCAGAGCAAACATAGCAGTTGCGCTACACTCCGGAGAGGTCAGATTACGATCTATGCTGTTGTAGCACTACAATGTACTCAGAAAAGGGTTGAATCGTTTGGGATGTATCAGCAGTGTCAAACATTGTCAAGAACGTCATTCTGTTGCACATCACTCCGTAAAATGTCGTTCATGACCGCGAAATGCGTATAAATGAAGCTCCAAGCGTAGAGGTGGTTTCATTGGCGTCCTTTATGCCACCTCTTGAGATCTTTCCATGTCGCTTCTGAGCGGCGGTGTGTGAAACGTTTTCTTCAGGCACCCGTAAGAAAACTACATTAATTTCAAGCTGACCATCGCAGAGAGGTCAGGAGGAAATGTGAAGCATGTATGAGACGGGCTGGGGAGGGAGGGGGGAGGGAGGGGAAAGGGCCGGTGACGACATCCTCAACGTGCGACGCGTCTACGGTGGTGTTGTCAGAACTATGGTGAAATTTGGTGCCAATGCGGCACCAGTAACTCGCGTTACACCTCAGATGAGCGTCTGAGCGTTGACTTCTTTTCGTACGTATAAAAATCTTACCTTGTGGTGCGTCATCGAGCCCAAAGGTGGCATCGCAGGTAGCCATGCTTCTGCACCATCGCAAGGGAAGGTTGTACGCATCCTTGAGCCAAATTTCACACTTCCGCGCCTAAATGGGGGAAAATGATGGGGTTCGAAATAACTGAATCTTCAAGTTTTTGCGCAGAGTGGATACAGGACTCTACAATTCTTAATTTTGTAGTGCAAGTAGAGCGTTCGTCGACAGTAACGACCTCAAACTAACGACATGGAGCCGTGCATCAGACCAATCAGACCACTTAAACTGCAACGAAATCTTAAAACCTAAGCTGGTATGTATCAGTATTTATACAGTAACAAATTCTCCGTGGATGAACGTTCACACTTAACCCGTGCACGAGTCTATGTCCACAAGCACTCAAGAATCCCAGATGTTCCCAAGTCCTAAACTGGTGCTTGTCGAACTATTGCAAAGTCACAAACAATACTTAAGCCCAAGCTGCTTTCTGGGCTCACAAACCTTACCGAAACGACCTTCAGTGACCGAGAGACGAACACTAAAGATGACAGACACTGCTCTTACTGTCTATTAAAATTCGGTTCATGTGACCCAATGCCTGACTCAATGTAGCAGCTTACAGCTTTACCACCATTTATAAAAGTACACTGGTTATAAAAAAAATGTTCAAATGTGTGTGAAATCTTATGGGACTTAACTGCTAAGGTCATTAGTCCCTAAGCTTACACGCTACTTAATCTAAATTATGCTAAGGACAAACACACACACCCATGCCCGAGGGTGGACTCGAACCTCCGCCGGGACCAGCGCACATTCCATGACTGCAGCGCCTCAGACCGCTCGGCTAATCCCGCGCGGCACACGTGTTATAACATTTATACATTTCAAGCGTATGTAGCATATAATTTTGATTAACTGCCAATTTGGTATTACCTTACTCAATTTTAAACATAGCTAAATACTTGGCCGTCATTCAGCTTGATGCATCATGAACGGGGCTGCAAGAACCTAGTCAAGTTATCAACTCTATTAATCTTGACGCTGTAGTCCTATGTTACTCACATTACAATCTTGCATACATCAAGTTACTGAAGTCTCATTAAATAAACGATTGGATAATAGGATAATGTCACAATCCTCTCATGCTGGCGATAGTGGTTAGTACACTTGTGTATAAATCTTTGTTTTGCCACCATTACCTAAACTGTTCAATAAATAATTATGGAATATTCCGTCGGTTCTTGGAGAAACATAGACGTATTAATACCTTCAATACAAAGTATTAATGTTCCACAAGAATATTTATTAGCTCGTTATGAACCGGCTTCTTAGGCCTTCGTCAGATAACTTACTGCTTAACAGATAGTCTACAAAACTTCAGCTATATGGACACAGGTAATGCATATTTTCTTTTAGTAAGAACTTACACTGAACTTCATTTCTCTCCGTTCACCCAAATAGTTCTTTGCTTGTCACGTAATATTTGTATTATCCCGCTGTAACGTCACAACTAATATGATTGCAGTATCGTCTTCTATGATTGTTCCCCGCATTCTAATTACATTTTATAAAATTGTGTACTATATAACTACAGATTTAGATATGTATTTCTATGTTCTAGCCGGCCGTGGTGGCCAAGCGGTTAAAGGCGCTACAGTCTGGAACCGCGCGACCGCTACGGTCGCAGGTTCGAAACCTGCCTCGGGCATGGATGTGTGTGATGTCCTTAGGTTAGTTAGGTTTAAGTAGTTCAAGTTCTAGGGGACTGATGACCTTAGAAGTTAAGTCCCATAGTGCTCAGAGCCATTTGAACCATTTCTCTGTTCTAAGGGAATATTTTCGAAAAAGACTTTATTACCTGTGTCCATATAGCTATGCTGTGCAATAGTATGTGACATTTTATGACTATATCGACCAAAACACAAGCATGATGTAATACCTAAAGAGGCACTGAGCAAACAAAGACATTTAAACTGTCAGAATCAGAGACTATAGTATGTATGGACAGACGAGCAATAGAACCTCTGAACGGCGAAATGCAGGATCAGTCCTCGTAGGGTCGCCAGTGTGGCAGCTACCTTAAAAAAAAAAAAATAAATAAATAAATAAATAAATAAAAACAAGAAAAGTCGAAAACTGATCATGAACACTAGAGTTAAGGAGTAATTCAAGTTATTATCGTTAGTCTCAGGTGAACCGTCACTATAAGGGGCCTAAAATACAAATCCCCTGGAAAATTTAGCTTGAACATAGAATAATGATGTCTGTTGCCCCATAATATGCTTGTAATTGGTTTCAGTAACATTCTGTGGCTTCTTGCGCCGACAACCAACATAGATTTCTAACTGGCTAAACAAAGAAAATAGATAGCTATCTCAGTCAGCTTCACGCAGTTATTAAATGAAACTACACCTCTGGAGATTGACTGAAAATAAAATAATCTATCCTACTTTATTTCATTTAGTAAAGGAAACAACTAATTACTGAATTAATTAAATATATATATATATATACTTCCAACAACATTACCGGCACTATGTCTCGTAGTGAAAATAGACAGTGGCCAGTCCAGAATGAAAACAAAACAATAACTGCCAAAACAATTTCATTATTTCGTTTCTTCTGCAAAACAGTGGCGCGTTGTGGACTATGTGCCTCTTAGTCCGTTGTTCCGCGCCTCCACCGCAAACACTTCAGTATAGTTTTCCTTTCCTCGGAAATCGCAGCTGGATGGCAGCTCGGACATTCTTGGGGTGCAGGTCAGCAGGCAGCCTGCAATAACCATTCGGAGCGAGAGAATTGGAGGCAGCGCCCGTAGCGGGTTGCCAGTTTTCCAGGAGAGAGTGGCACAAAAGCACGTCCCAGCAGTTGACGAGATGTGGTTTGGGCCTCTGTTATCAGGCAACTAATGACCGAAACGAGAAACGTGATGCCGTACCATCGGCTATAACTGCAGTGAGATTTGGCGTCTGATATCACACATTACAAGCTACAACCTAAAAAGTATTCTGTTTTCTTTTAGTAAGAACTTACACTGAACTTCATTTCTCTCCGTTCACCCAAATAGTTCTTTGCTTGTCACGTAATATTTGTATTATCCCGCTATAACGTCACAACTAAAATGATTGCAGTATCGTCTTCTATGATTGTTCAAATGGTGCAAATGGCTCTGAGCACTATGGGACTTAACTGCTGTGGTCATCAGTCCCCTAGAACTTAGAACTACTTAAACCTAAGTAACCTAAAGACATCACACACATCCATGCCGGAGGCAAGATTCGAACCTGCGACCGTAGCGGTCGCGCGGCTCCAGACTGTAGCGCCTAGAACCGCTCGGCCACTGCGGCCGGCTTATGATTGTTCCCCGCATTCTAATTAGATTTTATAAAATTGTGTACAACTACAGGTTTAGGTATTTATTTCTCTGTTCTAAGGGAATATTTTCGAAAAAGACTTTATTACCTGTGTCTATATGTTTCGAATATTTTCTTTGGGTACAAGAATGATACTGGTCCTTCTACTAAGTCATTTGCCATTTTGATGATCAGGTTTTCGTAGCCGGCCATTGTGGCCGAACGGTTCCAGACGCTTCCGCCCGGAACCGCGCTGCTGCTACGGTCGCAGGTTCGAATCCTGCCTCGGGCAAGGATGTGTGTGATGTCCTTAGGTTAGTTAGGTTTAAGTAGTTCTGAGGCTAGGAGACTGATGTCCTCAGATGTTAAGTCCCATAGTACTCAGAGCTATTTGAACCATTTTTTCAAAAATGTTCAAATGTGTGTGAAATCTTATGGGACGTAACTGATAAGTCCCTAAGCTTACACGCTACGTAACCTAAATTACCCTTAGGACGAACACACACACCCATGCCCGAAGGAGGACTCGAACCTCCGGCGGGAGAACCATTTTTTGCAGCTTCCCGTAATCACATTTTTTGCTACTCTTTAGCAGCTTAATCTTGAAATATCTTAGACCTGTCTAAAAATTACATTTTCGAGTGGTTAGGAATTCATTCACGCTTTAAATAATGAATGACACAGTTGGCGCTTTTCTAAAACATTGATCATGATGAACGAATTTAAGTTATAAATTAATCGCTTTCAATGGACATATATTTACATAGATACTCCACAAAAATAAAGTAGTCGATGGTGAAAGGCTCGTGGTACCAGTATTTGTTGAACTCTCAACAGTTTATTTCGCAAATGGGCGATCTCCAGAAGTGTGGTGTTGTGATTTGTTTTGCTGAACTTGTGTTTAGAGCTCGTTGCTGAGCCTAATACGAGCTTTCAGTGTGTGCGACAGTTTTTTCTGAAATATGTGATACAACTGCAAACTGAATATTGCATAGCTGGACTAGTAAACTACACGACACCGGGTGCACCTTTACGTGTTCACATCCTATTTACATTGTACATTGCATGTAAACAGAGGCTTCTGAGTTATTAAAATTTTATAAGCAGTTCACGCACATGTAGCTGTTGGTTAGTATGTATTTGTTTGCCTCAATATTTTGCTTGTTTCAAGCGCGATATCTGTATTTATAGTTGGATGTCAATGCTTTTTTAATAAAAGTCGGAGTACTATGAATCAAAAACTGACTATTTTTCGGTTTAAATCATGCGGAAAGTTCCCATGATTCGAAACAATTTACTGATTGATCAACATTAATTATTTGTTGTGTGTTTATAGTATGTGAATGACAGTTGGCGCTTTCCTAAAACATTCATTATGGTGAAGGAAATTAAGTTATAAATTCATCGCTTTCAACATACATATATTTACAGAGATACTCCACAAAAACAGCATAGTGAATGGCGAGAGGGTCATTGTACCATTATTTGTTGAGTTTTACTTCCGCCAGAACCTTATGTCCTACCATCCAAAAGGTGCCAGGCTCGAGATTCGGCCAGGCACACAGTTTTAATCTGCCTGGAAGTTTCAAATCGGCGCGCGTTCCACTTCTGAGTTGAAATCCATTTTGATAATAGCTTCTGTTTACGTGAAATTATCCACTGTAGGAAATTAAAACGTAAATAGATTATCTGAAGTTAATTTTCACGACTGTGCTTTCATGGAATCACATTGTGTTATATTCTTGTTAAGCGTCTGATTCAGAAAAACAAAGTAGCTACACAGACAGACTTAAGACGAACCTTGTCAAAAGAGAAGTGTATGAAAATTAAGACCTCGAATTCGGGAGGACGACGGTTCAAACCAGCGTTCGGCCATCCAGATGGTTCCTCTGAAAGTGCATGGCCGATTTCCTTCCCCATTCTTGACACAATCCGGGCATGTGCGCCGTCTCTAATGCCGTCGATGCTGACGGTAGGTTAAACCCAATCTTCCTTAATTCCATTCCCTCCATATTCAGCCCTACTATGGCAATGATAGTCAACCACATCCCTACCGCCTGATAGTGGGCGTTTCAGCATTCATGGTGAATGGTTGGCGGTAGGGGTTTTAAAAACATTTTCGCTACATTTTCGTGCAGTTTTGTCATAAATTATTTGGTAAGTAGTTACTATTACACGGTTGACTTGCTGTTAGTCTGTTTCATAAATTTTACAAACTAAAGATACTTTACTACGGTAGTTTATAAAAGATCATTAGTGTCGCGCCAGTGGGCAGAGACCAAATGTTACTATTAACAGAGATACAAAAGTGGATGGTAGGTAGAAAAGATGGAGTGCCCCTGCACTACTGGAGTACCTCGGCAGGTTGTAGTCCCTTGCAAATGCATAATTATGTCAAGGAGGTACTATAAGTAATGCAACATATTATTCCCCATTTTTTGGCTACATAACCCTAACATAATCTCCGTTTACTGCGACGGCCTTGAGCCACGTTATAGGGAGGGCCTGAATGACCGTATGGAATAACCCTACTGCATTGCGCCAGACAGATGGCAGCCGGAAGGTGCGAGATCTGTGCTGCAGAGTGGGTGAGGAATAACAGTGCAATGGAGTTTTGTAAGCTGCTCTAGGGTGGGCAGACTTGTGTGAGGCTTTGGTTTTCTTTTAAAAAAAGGACAAGCTCGTTTGTATGTTTTGGCGGTTAAGGCGTTTCTTCAATGTACTGAGTGTGTATGCAGCCGGCCAGCACGCGGAAGATCATACAGGTTTGTGCGACCTTGTTGCGATGAAGACAGATGCTTCGCCAAACGACTCACCGTGCTTTCGTTCATTGTCAGGTCTCCGTAGACATTCTGCAAGCACCTGTGAATATCTGCGGTGCTCTGATTTTCTGCCAAAAGAAAGTCAATGGCAACTCTCTATGTAGAACACACCGCCGCAGGTTGTGGTCTGCCTCTGGATCTTTTGGTCCTGGGTTCGATTCCCGGCTGGGTCGGTGTTTTCTCCTCCCGGCGATTGGGTGCTTGTGATGTCCTCATAATCTCATCGTCATTCGGGTAGTGGCGAGACTGGAAATGGAAAGATTGGAACTTGTACGGGTGCTGATGACCACGCTGTTGAGTGCCCCACGAACGAACATCATCGTTGGAACTCACCCATGTGTGGACCACGTCACGAATTGTCAGAACTCCATGAAACGATGGGGGATGAAGTGGGAAAATTCCACTACGTCCCACAGGAAATATTGCCTTTTTTCAAACAAAATTGGCCGAAAAAAATGTGTTGCATTATTTATTATACAGTCCTTGTATAAACATACTGACAAGGAACTGCTTGAGTGCGAGGTCGGAAAAAACCAATGATGTTTAAGACATTCGATGCCCCCCTTATTGTCTACCAGGCCACCACAGTTTTGGCTGTTAGTGGCAACAGGGGACGGGACTGGAGGTATCCAATATTGGAGCACAGCATGAAGCTACGGAGCGTGGTTGAACTATAGTCGGCGAGTAACTCACGACAGTGCTACAGTGCTAGTGGTGTTGACATAAAGCAGAGCAATGATTACGACAAACAAAGCAAACATTGCGTTTTATCTACATCAACAGTTTCCAAAGTTGACATTTCGTCAAAAAGGAACTCAAGGAATTTTTCAGATTGAGAATGAAGTGGCAGATGAAATATTATCGTTTCTGGAAGAAGAGTCAAAAATGGTTCAAATGGCTCTAAGCACTATGGGGCTTAACATCTGAGGTCATCAGTCCCCTATACTTAGAACTCCTTAAACCTAACTAACCTAAGTACATCACACACATCCATGTCCGAGGCAATTTTCGAATCTGCGACCGTAGCAGCAGCGCGGTTCCGGACTGAAGCGCCTAGAACCGGAAGAAGAGTCAGTGGAATACGTGGTGTCGTACATCTACACCTACATCTACATCGATACTCTGCAATCCACCTTACGACGATTCGAGGAGGGTTCCCGTACCTGTTCCAGCAGCTCCGTATGAGTCCTAATTTCACGTAGCTTATCGTCATGGTCCTGACGCTCAATGTATGCTGTAGGCAACAAAATGATTCTGCACTGAGTTTCAAATGCATGTTCTCTAAATTTTTTCAGTAGTGTTCCCGGAAAACATCGTCCCCTTTTCTCCAGGGATTCCCATTTGAGTTGTCGAAGCATCTCTGTGACACTCGCGTGTTGCTGGAACCGACCGCTAACAAGTCTAACAGTGTGCCTCCGAATGGCTTTAATGTCTTCCTTTAATACGGCCTGGTAAGGATCCCAAACGCTCGAGTAGAACTCAAGAATAAGTAACACTAGTGTGCCATTTGCGCTCTTCTTTGCAGATGAAACGCACTTACCTAGCATTCTCCCAGTAAACGGAAGTCAACCATACGCCTTTCCTACCACAGTTCTGAGATGCTCGTTCCATTTCAGATATTCAAACAACATGACTGTGTTAAGCATGACACTCCTAATGCTGTATCCTACTCATCCTCATCAACTTACATTTTTCTATATTTAGAGCCAGCTGACATTCATCACACCAACCATAAATTTTCTCTAAGTCGCCTTGTATCCTCCAACATTCACTCAACTTCGACACCTTACCGTACACCACAGAATCATCAGCGATGATGTGATGATTGCTGCTCACCCTGTTCGCCGAACATTTATGTATGTAAAGAATAATAGTGGTTCTATCACACTTTCCTGGGCCACTCCTGACGACACTCTCGTCTCTGGGGAACACTTGCCGTCGAGAACAACATAGTGAGTTCCATAACTTAAAAAGCCTTCTACCCAATCACATTTCTGTGAACCTGTTCCACATTCTCCTACTTTCGTTAACAGCCTGCAACGGGGCATCGTGTCAAACGCTTTCCGAAAAACTAGGAATATGCAATCTGCGTTGTTGTCACTCATCCACAGTTCACAGTATATCATATGAGAAAAGGGCAAGGTGAGTTTCGCAAGACCGATGATTTCTAAAATCACGCTGATTTCCTTTGTCTCAAGAAAATTTACTATATTCGAACTGACAATATGTTTGAAGATCCTGAAGCGGGTCCGTTCTTTTGGCCTTCTTATACACAGGAGTACCCTGCGCTTTTCGCAGTCGCTTAAGACTTTGCACTGGGCTAGAGATTCACGGCAAATGTAAGCTAAGTGAGGGGCCACTGTCGTAAAGTAATCTTTTAAAAACCGTACTGGGATTCCATCCGGACCCAGTGACGTAGATGTTTTCAACTGCTTCAGATGTATTTCAACGGCAGGGGCGCTTATTACTATGTGGTCCATACGGAAGTCTCTTCGATGGTCAAACGACGATATGTTTGTACAATTCTTCTTCGAAAACTATTTCTTGAAGATGAAAGTTAAAACATCGACTTTCGTCTTGCTATCTTCAACTGCCACACCAAACTGGTCGCCGGCCGGAGTGGCCGAGCGGTTCTAGGCGCTACAGTCTGAACCGAGCAACCGCTACGGTCGCAGGTTCGAATCCTGCCTCGGGCATGTATGATGTCCTTAGGTTTAATTAGTTCTCAGTTCTAGGCGACTGATGACATCAGAAGTTAAGTCGCATAGTGCTCAGAGCCATTTGAAGTTCACTTTCTAACTGAGATGCCAACAACTGCTTATCTTCTTTTTCCAGCAGGAACACTCTCCTAGCCTTTTAACTGATTTATTAACTTTCGTAACCATAGTTGCTATAATGACATCATGAACGCTAATTCCCGTTTCTAAACTGACGATGTGGATAAGGTCCAGCCTATTTGTAGCTACAATGTTTAAGATATTTTCATTGCTCTCGACTGTGCGGACAACGTATGTGAGGAATGCAATGCTGACGATACGTGCGTAACAAGTGAAAATGACTTTGAAACAGATGTCGAAACATGTTGTTCATCATGGTTGTCTTATAGGAAGCCACAGATCCCATCTTCAGTGAAACGTAGGAAGGGAAAATCATTGTCAGAGAAGGAGGTACTAATCATAATTAATCTGCAGCATAGTAAAAAAAAAAAAAAAAAAAAAAAACTGGTGTTTACGCGTTTCAAGGATGCTCAATATAATGTGGATGATAGTGACCTACAATGTTTTGCCTATCAAATTGCGTGAGACATAGATTACCGTGATTTCAATGAAAGCAACAAATGGTTCCATAATTTGGAACAGTGCTACAGAATTGGAGAACGAAAGATAACGTAATTTCAGACAAAGCGTTAACTCAACGATGCACAACAAACTGGGAAACCGGCCTGAAAATTTGAGGGTGAGGTAAACAAACTTATGCCACTATTGAAAAATGGCTCTGAGCACTATGGGACTCAACATCTGTGGTCATCAGTCCCCTAGAACTTAGAACTACTTAAACCTAACTAACCTAAGGACATCACACACATCCATGCCCGAGGCAGGATTTGAACCTGCGACCGTAGCAGTCACACGGTTCCAGACTGAAGTGCCTAGAACCGCACGGCTACCACGGCCGGCTATCCCACTATTCAGTAAGGATTTGTTTTCAACTCCGGCCAGTCGGAAATGTACACGAAATGAACCCTGGAAGCTAGAGATACCAAGAGAGTTGTATCAAGATGAACTAACATCAGTGCCTTAACGCATTCATATACAATTATGCCGAATGTTAATCTGGATGGTAAATTGCCTGGAAACTTATTTATTGTGTTGAGAGAAGTTGGAGATGCTCTGTACTCTACGAATCTTTTTCGTGTGCGTGATCTTGCAGCAGGGAATATTTACGTCACAGCAAGCAAGAGTGGGAAAGTTGGCGTAAGAGATCTACAACCATGGTACGAGCACTGCTTTTGGCCAATAGCTGGTCAAAATAACGTGATTTTGCTTGATTCCTGGTCCACGTACAATAGTCATCCTCTTTTAGAGTAAACTATCCCTCCTGAAAAGTGTGAGACATGCAATTCATACAACCTGGAACCACTGGACAAGTTAACTCTCTGGATATTTCTTTTTTTTTTTTCGTGTCTATAAAACGAATTATCTCATTGCCTGCAGTTATGCCCTAAAGAATAGCAAATTTCACGATAAAGTCAAAGACAGAATTTTCCACATTCGGTTGCATTCCATCAAATTTCACCTGTTTTCAGCACCCCGTAACAACAATAAGATTCTTTGTGCATTCTTTAAGAGTGGATATCTAGCTGAACGTCCTGCACAGTTTGTAACTCCCAGGGCCTTCGCCTTCAGTCCCGATGGTGCGAACCTTCGTGATCACTGCTGCGCACCGATTTTCAAAAAAATGTTCAAATGTGTGTGAAATCTTATGGGACTTAACTGCTAAGGTCATCAGTCCCTAAGCTTACACACTACTTAACCTAAATTATCCTAAAGACAAACACACACTCCCATGCCCGAGGGAGGACTCGAATCTCCGCCGGGACCAGCCGCACAGTCCATGACTGCAGCGCCTGTGACCGCTCGGCTAATCCCGCGCGGCACCGATTTTCATTCGGTGGTCATGGTGCAAGTTAATGGTTTATTCTGAACATTTCTTGAATGTCGACGATATCCATTTTGTGGATTGTAATACATACTTCCCTCAGAAGTGTGACTTTTTCACCTCCCGGGCAGTGTCATTACCAGCTAATATTTTTACTGTCATAACTGTTAACACAACAGTTTCAAATGAGCCTTACTAGAGATTGAACTTGCGACCTCGCACTCCTTGTGAGTCCTTACAGTAATATACCTGGGATATACAGAAATGCTTCAGAAATGTTCATTCGACTTCATATGTTCTACATGTACTGTATTAAGACAGAATCTTAGGATGAATTTTAACTTATCCATCGAAACTAAAAATTTACCTTGGCGCTATTTGTAAGCTACCGGTTCATGATGTTGCATCGCGAGTTCTCCTGGTGCAGCTAGCTGGCCACTCACGTTTCGACTCACAATGTGTGTGTCGAGTCGAGATGGCGGTAGCACAGCAGCAAAAGACGTTTTGTGTTCTCCGTTTCAACAGATGATATTCACTCACAACTGTACTGAGTGATTTTCGTCAAAAGCATTGCACTGTAAGCCCTACAGCACAAAGCAAAGGACAAAGGCACCAGCAGATTCAAGAGGCCGTTTTTTTTTATCTAGGATTAAATTCACAGGTCGCCCCCGTGTGCTCATTCCACACGTAGAGTGTATTTAAAATAGTTTGAAACATAGTACACTGAATAGTAGTCGTCGTGCTAGCCGAGATTTAGCCATCCCTCATGTGTCTCTCTGGCATTTGTGATTCAAACGACACAGCATTCAATACCTACCTGCCTGCTATCTCCTCCAGGAGGTACAAGAGACAGTCTGTGTAGAAGACGAGCCCAGCTGCCTACGATTCGAAGCATCGTACACGGTCCAGTAACACTGATGTGACCACAGTCTATGTTCGGCGTCAACTTTAAATAACCACGCACAGACGGCAGATGGCAGCACTAGCAGTGGAGGGGTCAGGTTTTCACCTGCCTCGAGATGACTGGGTGCATGTGTTGTCCTCATCATTTCATCATCATTCATGAAAATGGTGAGATTGGGTTGAGCAAAGGTTGGGAATTTGTACGGGCGCTGATAACCTCGCAGTTGAGCGCCCCACAAACCAAACATCATCATCATCATCATCATCATCATCATCATCATCATCATCATAGCAGTGGAGGGCATAAAAACATGTCGGAGGACGCGGGAAACAACGCAGTCGTTGTACTAATGAGGAAATGGAGCGATTTATCTGATGTCTGGAAGGGATTTCCATTCCTGCCCATTGGCTTTCCAGTCTAGGGTGGAAGCATTTCTGAAATTAATATGTATTTAAACAGTTGGCATGCCGCCGTGGTTAAAGTGTACTGTGCGTAGCAAAATGGCACTATCAAAACCAGCGCCGAGGTAACTGTTGTACATCATGGGTCATAGACGACAGGAGTGAAAGATGGCTGTAAAGATGTGTATAGATGAACAGACGTGCAACTGTCGAAGAAATAAGGGGCTACCAACAGTTGCTCTTGAGTGACGGTTCAGCGAGCGTTGCTGTGTATAGACCTCTGCAGCAGGCACCCGCTTTATGCCCTGATGCTGTCTGCTGTTCATCGGCGATCAAGAATGGGAATCTGCATGCCAATACCGCGATTGGACGTTCACTGAGTGACCTTTTCGGCTGTTGGCTTGTGCAGCATTAACCGTACGAAAGCTGTCGAGAACTCCAGTGGCTATCCCAGGGCTTAACAACTGGCTGGTTTTGAGCGCGAGTACTCGCGTCTGCTCAGGTACGTGCTCGCGAGCAGTGCAAAGTCGCGGAGTAGGGAGGGAGTGGTGGGAGGGGAGGGAGGGGAGGGAGGGGAAATGCGCGCGCACGTTTGAATAGGGCCGCAGCGTGCCTATTGAATTCGCGCCGACTGTGTAACGTTTAAAGTACTACGATCAGCTCTTAACAGTCACTTCGCTGGTTAAAAATCATGTGAAGTCGCCGTTGTGTGACCCCAACCATGCTTTCGCACTTCAACCTCCATTGGGAGGAATTGTATCTGTTTACTGAAAAAGATGGTGTTGCAAAATGTTTAGTATGTCACAAAACGCTGAATTCTTTTACGAAATTTAATTTGCAACGACATTATATGTCGTAACACGTGAAAGACTACGGACGTGGAAAATGTGATTGACCAGATCGTGCACAGGAAGTTATTAAACTTAAAAGGAAGCTATCCGAAGAAGATGTGGACGACGAAGAAAATTCAACTGAGGCAGGTCTCAGAGTGGGTTACAAAATTGCTTTGCTTTTAGCAAAATCCCTGCGCCCCTTAACTGATGACGATTTAATAAAAGAATGTTTGGTAGTTGCAGCGTAACATTTGTGTCCATCTTAAGTTGAACAGTTTCGGATTGTGCCGTTATCTAACATGACCATTATGCGTCGCATACAGGACATGGCAGACGACGTCCAGAGCCAGCTTACAAATATCTGTAAAGATTATATGGCGTATTCTGTAGCTCTGAACGAAAGTGTTGATATCACTGGAACAGCGCAGCTTGCCATATTTATTAGAGGTGTTAGTTGAGATCTTCAGGTGAGGGAGGAGCTCCTCGATGTAGTAGCCATGAAGAACACTACAACCGGAGGTGATATTTTAAGTAGTGTTGAAGAAAGTGTTGAAAATATAGGATTGTCGTGGAATTCTTTAGTTTCAGTGTCTACAGACGGTAGAGGCAGACACTAAGCTAATAAAATTATGTGGCACGTGTACATTCTCCTTTATTTGTTTCGTCGCAGTAATAATTCGTGAGTGATATCCCTGCAGGTGGCCGCGGATTTACATACTGGCGGCAGCTGTTGTGTACCCCACGTGACTCTCCCCACTCTCCGCTCTGGTCCGGTGGTGGGGGTAGCGTGCTCGCGCTGCTCCGTGCTCGCGCCTTGCTGCTCACAGCTTGCTCCGCGAGCACGTATGTTGTGAAGCCCTGGGCTATCCAAAGTTGGTAACGGCAATCCAAATTCCCATCAGCTGCCGATAGTGGTCGCTTGGGATCCGACGGCCCCCAACGGTGTACGCCCAGTGTGCCACTCCTGCAGCGGCTCCATACCATGAGTGCCCTCTGCCTCTGCGATATAGGACGGCCGGTGGCTGCCGTACAGCCCATTCACACTCAGAGTCATTTCGCTTTGTGATGCTACACAGACACGCTCTAGCTGTGGCTCCGATACCACCGTCCGACATTAGTTCAGAGAGCCTCATCCTTGTTGCTATCGTATTAATTGGATTCTATTCCTCGCTGTATTGTTTGCAATGAGTCTTCGTATGCTTACATAAAGCTACCAGTTAAGTGAAGCTTTTGTTCACAGTATTTGCTTATTCACTCATCATTTCTGCTCCTGTCCAGCTTTCCTACGGCTACAGCTGTTGCACCAGTCTGTACGCCAGAGTTCCTTACCGTCATATACGAATTAGTGCATAACAAAAGCAAAAATCCTAAAGATCCTGCGACAATCGTCGGAAGGATCCAGCCCAAAGAGGGAGCGTTATGGTCTGAGGAATGTTTTTGTGTCATTCGCTGAGCGATCTTGTCATTCTGGAGGGCACAATGCATCAACACAAGTATGGATCTATCCTCCTGAACCATGTCCACCCCTGCATTCTGTTTGTTTCTCCTCAGTGCGATGGCAACTACCAGCAGGACAATGCAACATGTCGCACAGCTCACAGTGTAAGTGTATGGTTCGAAGAGCACCGGTATGAGTTTAGCGTACTTTCACGGCCACCAAACTCGCCGGAGTTCAACCCGTTTGAGAATCTGAGGGACGACGTCAATCGGGCTGTTCAAACCATGGACCCACACCCGAGAAATCTACCGCCGCCAGACATGCCACTGGAGTTGGTATATCTCCACGTCCTTGTCGTTACCTTCTAGAATCTCAGTGACACTCTTCTCACACGTCTCGCAGCAGTCTACGCTGCAAAAATTGGTTGTTCATGGTTTTGACTGGTCGTCACATTAATATGACTGGATAGTGTAGTTACATTCACGCTCCATAGACAGAAAAAAGGGACGGGCTATGTTACACTTCCATCTTACGCTCAAAACTTATTGCCAAATGGACATCCGTTCGCCAAACATGGACATAAGATGATATACAGCTCCACTCCTCCGATTCGTCAGTAACTTAAGGGAAACACCTGAGCATAATATCACGACTCAACGAGTGTCTCAGAACTAATTCACATTATGCAAGTGATGTTTCCCATTATTCGCTGTATCTAAGTCTGTGCTAGTGTTTATAGGTAGGTCAGTGCGAATAATTTATCGGTATTGACATATACAATCCTCAAAATCTAGTGAAATGCTATAAAGTGTCCATCAATAAATCATTGTAATTGTTGCTGATCTGTGTTGCAATCGATTTTATCCGTAGCTGTTGCCTAACCCTATGTGGTCTTATGACTAAGCTGTACAGTTGCTGCGTGCAAGCAAGCCAACTCATAAGAACAACTTCTTTCTGTGATAGGTTGTTCCTTTCCTGCCACATTTACACATTTGACGCCGCGTTCATTTGGTGGACACAACACACCCCATTATGATAATGATGATGATGAACAACAACGTGTGGTGTTTTGTGAATTCATTTGGGACATGAACATGGATGATTTTCTTTCGCGTTTAGTATTCTGCAATGAGACTGCGTTCCATTACAGCGGGAGAAAGAACCTCCGCAGCGTAAGAACATGGGAACACGTGTTCCATATACCATAGTACAGCACGAGGGAGCGTCTCCAAATCTTCGTGTGTCCTGTGTCGCCTCCCCACAACAAATTTGGGGTCCTCTCCCTTTTGTGGAAAAGTTGGCTACTGTAATGACGTACCAGTATACGACAGAGATATCGCTTTTTCCACTGATACGATAACACACTGAAAACTTTATTTTACAGTAGGATGGAGAACCACCGCAGTCGCATCTGCATGTAAGACACTGAAACTTCCTGGCAGATTAAAACTTTGTGTCGGACCGAGACTCGAACTCGGGACCTCTGCCTTTCGCGCGAAAGTGCTGTAACTAAGCCATGTCTCCACAATATCCATTCTTCCAGGAGTGCTAGTTCCTGAAGGTTCGCAGAAGAGTTTCTGTGAAGTTTCGAAGGAAGGCTACAAGGTACTGGCAGAATTGAGGGTTGGGTCGGGCTTGGGTAGCTCAGATGGTAGAGCACTTGCCCGCGAAAGGCAAAGGTCCCGAGTTCGAGTCTCGGTCCGGCACACAGTTTTAATGTGCCAGGAAGTTTCATATCAGTGCACACTCCACTGCGGGGTGAAAAGTTCATTATGAAAGACATTGTTTTCGAAAATAGGCTGCCTTAATATGCCTCCTCCGTAAGCATCTCTCACTGGCCTCCGATGGCGAGGTTTGGTGAAAGAATCTGAGTGCTGCGACCTCTTACAATAATATAGGGTAAACTGCGTCACACTATAGCAACGGCCGTGGCTATAGTGGCTCCAGACTTGCGCGGAACAGTACGGGATGTCTTAGTCTGTCCTCTCGATGAATATTTGTGAAATATAAATGCCAACCTTGATTCTCAACCTATTTGTGAAGAGCATGTCAGGGATGTATGTTGCTGCACACAAAGGGTATATCCTTGTAAGGTCGGACTTCTTAGACTTATATGTACGGAAAAATCCATTCCAGTCTTCTACATTTGTTCAACCAAAAGTCAAACGCTTCTGAGTCAAACGCTTCTGAAATTGGATGAATCTTTTTTTAAGTACAGTGTGTCTACTGTTGCAGAATGAACAACCCGAGGATCTTTCGCGGGCCTTAGTAAGATGTATCTAATAAAGAACCTCGTTAAAATTTGTGTTACGCCAAATACGCCCGTAGCAAAATCTACTGCACAGTTCATTACTTGTACAAACGAGATGTGAAGATATCCGTGTGTCCAACTGCTGACGTATTTCGCTTTGTTTGCGGCTACGCCTGCATTGCCGTCCGTCGCTATTGTGTACCACGGTGTCCCGTGCGTGATGTGTGTGCCACGTCTACACCAAGCACGCACCTGATATATGGCCCACTCCATCTCCAGCTGCTGCTGCTGCCCGTCTCCTCAGATTGTACTGCTGCAGTTGCAGTTGCCGAACAAATTACTCGCAACTGAAAGAAATATCGCCTTCGGTTTACTGGCCACACCGCTACCGTTAGCGTCACCTTTGTCATATGATCTAACAGAGAAGTTACTCTTACGTCATCAGTTCTTTTCTCTGCAGTTGCTGTGCAGTTTGAGATGTATGAGTAAGTACGCATGCGTACATTGAAATGCAAACCCCCCAGACGGGTCAAGTCGTTTAGCTTACACCACGCTGTGCGAGTCATACGAATGTTATATTTCTTACTTATTGGAAACCATCTAATAAGTAATAAAGGTAAAACTCGTATGAGTTACAATGCGTGATGTAAAAGCACATGACTTGATGGGGTCCGTCAACAAGTTCGTAGCAAACAACCAAGATTCTAGATAAAACGCCTACATACTTTTAATTTTTTTTTTCGAACAGTGGAGAAACATTTTTTGTCTACAGAATGGTCAAGATCCGAGCGATGAATCTACTTCAAAGTGTCGGACTGACTTGAGGGTAAAACCGCAGTGGTGCGAGTAGGTATCGTGCTCTGAAGTTTCTGTAAAACTTAATCATTTATATTGTTGGTTCATGTACAGGTTTTGATGTATGAGTCTGAGAATATCAAGATAATTGGCACAAATGGACGTATCTTTTGACTACATTGACTTCGAAGCTTAAATTTTTTACACCGACAATGGTCCGTAGTCCGCAGTATTTGACAAAAATTTCAATTTGATATCTCGACTCTTTCCTGAGGAACAGGATCTTAACAGACGAACAAAGAGACATGCATAGCGATCCTATAATAATCCCGCTTTTCAACATTTCGCGGCTCTGTCAGAAACTTTATAAATATTCATTTTAATTTTTGATAACCAACAGACTCAGTTGCACCGTTTACCTAGAATATACCTAGGTTACAGTCGGGATAACCCAACCTTCTTCAGAATAACAGTAACTACCGTTTGTCCAGCTTGTCAAGCTAAAACTACAAATCCATAAATTATCGCCAGACTGTAAAAAGTATCTGAAACTGCCTCGGTCCCACTTCGCGACAACGATGCGGCAGCCACAAGTGCTGTACTGGAACTCTGGAGTTCCAGTACAGCACTGATGGCTGCCGCATCGATTAA
Organism: Schistocerca cancellata; assembly: GCF_023864275.1. Classification (NCBI taxonomy): domain Eukaryota; kingdom Metazoa; phylum Arthropoda; class Insecta; order Orthoptera; family Acrididae; genus Schistocerca; species Schistocerca cancellata. Next base: position 386,174,062 of record NC_064634.1, read on the forward strand.
GGATACACAAGAGTTCACAAGAGATAGATAATTAGATAATAATTCAAGCAATCGAAGTAGGCAGCAGGGATATAACTTCTATTTCCATGGCTGTATTTGCGTGTGTCTATTTAATATCGGCGTTTCATGCATTCGGACTGTAACATACGACAGGGTGTAGTTTTAAAGGTGCAGAGTACGACAGTAAGAAATGAAACTTTATTTGGAGTTTATTCTGTCTTAATGGCTAAGCACGGACGTGTTGTCTGTTACTGGTTACAAAAGGCCAGTCAAACTTTAGATACATAGCAATTTTGCCGAAACTGCTGCCAATCATTCTACAAGTACGTTCAAATAATTACTTTGCCAGTCAGATTTCTGTCCATTTAACAAATCGAAATGTTTTGGCGTAACTGCGTTCATCCAATATACATGGTGGTCAGAAACAATTTGAAAAGCTTGTAACGGTGTGGCAGGAGAGACTGTGCTGAGAAGTAATGTTTAAAAAAAAATCGGTGAGTTGCACTGTTTCCGAGTCATTTTGCATTGAAGTTAGCCAATCAGGTCGACGCGAGCAAATTCAAGCACTTGGACGCACTAAAATGCGGTAATGCACAGATATCTGAGTGTCCGTGAGTTACCAGTTGTTCAGCCGCTCGTTACCAGTTAAGGCGTGCCTTTTTCGGAAGAGATAAATTTAAGTTACCTGATCAATAGCTACGTTTACTTGGTCTAATGAAACCAAACGAAGAATACGTTGGACGACGATGTCTCTGGCAGGCTGCTTGAATTTGCGTGGGGCGACCAGATGACTAAATTCAATGCCAAAATTTTGTTCTTAATAATTATTTCTCAACAGAAACTCCCCTTCAACATTCTTAAAATGGTTCAGATGGCTCTAAGCACTATGGGACATCTGAGGTCACCAATCCCCTAGACTTAGAACTACTTAACCTAACTAACCTAAGGACATAACACACACATCCATGTCCGAGGCAGTATTCGAACCTGCGACCGTAGCAGCAGCGCGGTTCCGGACTGAAGCGCCTAGAACTGCTCGGCCACAGCGGCCGGCTCAACATTCTTACAAACTTTTCAGATTGTTTCTGACTACCCTATATTTTGAATGTATTTCTTAATTATATGGTCTGTGATTACATGTAATGAATTTAAATGTCCAATTCATACAGAAATTTTCTGGGTCAGCAGTGATTGTTTTTTATTTATATATGAGACACGAAACATATTTCGTTTACTGAATTTGATTAAGACATTATTGGAAACGTTTTCTGTATTTATTAATACCGTACAATTTACACAGTATGTGGATGTGAGGCTGATTTTATGATGTATGTCTCGGTTCTGAAATATGTGTTTCTTCAGTCGATTTCTAGGATTTTCTGTTGTTTCACGAATCGCAACCAGAAAAGAAAAACTAAAATATTATTCAGTATGCTGACATGTGACAGAAATTCCGTATCAGCACATCAAGGCAAAGGTGGCATTGCTGTCATATATCTCAGCCTAGCTATTTTAAACCAGTTCGAACAACCAGCGGGACCAGTCTGGATAGCCAAATGCGGAATGCATTAACTCGCCACTTCTGGGATTCTGGGCCGATCCTGCGCTGGATCTAACCCACCTCGCCGATTACTGTAAGCTGTCGCCAGCACACTGGGGGGCAAAGATGAGGCGCGAAGATGGATTAGTAGGCTGGATCAAGAGCGCCTGTTACTAGAGAGGCCAGGGACACTCTCACAAGCGACATGCCGCCAACAGCCTCTCGACAGTATGTACTTAGGCCGCCGCTGCTTATCTGAGGGCCTCACTCACTCATCCAGTTGGCAATCTGTCAGTTTACTTGCAGAGTGGGTTTAGTTCGTCACAGGCTAAAGTAGTACATAGCGACCAGATTAGTGACTATAGTGGGATTAGCAGTGAGAAACTAAAGCTTGTGATAGCAAGATTACCGTCAGTCTGCAAAAGAACTATTACTGATGAGCTTGTACCAAAAACAAAGACTCTATGCTAGTTAAGTAAATATTTCCAGTTGACGTACATAAAGAACCGTATTAATCCATGTGTGCGTTTTTGTTGCAGAAACAAGATACTAATCACTCAAAACAAAATCCTCTCCCTTGCTTCCTTGCAGTACAAGACTCTGCAGTGACCCGACCAGGCTGGATGTGGTTTCTAGGCGGTTTCCCATACACAGCAGGATAAACACCAGACTGATCAATGTGTTCCGCCTCATATAAACGGCATGCAGACGTTCAGAAAACGTTCCCACATTTGAACATGAGATAGAGGGTGGTCAATTGATAGTGACCGGGCAAAATATCTCACGAAAAAACTACAAAGCACGAAACTCGTCTAAATTGAAGGGGGAAACCAGATGGCGCTATGGTTGGCCCGCTTGATGGCGCTGCCATAGTTCAAATGGATATCAATTGCGTTTTTTAAAATAGGACCCTCATTTTTATTACATATTCATGTATTACGTAAAGAAATATGAAATTTTAGTTGGACCACTTTTTTCGCTTTGTGATAGATGGCGCTGTAATAGTCACAAACGTATAAGTACGCGGTATCACGTAACATTCCGCCAGTGCCGACGGTATTTTCTTCGTGATACATTACCCGTGTTAAAATGGACCGATTACTATTGTGATCAAAATGCCCAACGGGCGTGTGCTATGTATGCTGCTCGGTATCCTGGACGACATCATCCAAGTGTCCGGACCGTTAGCCGGATAGTTACGTTATTTAAGGAAACAGGAAGTGTTCAGCCACATGTGAAACGTCAACCACGGCCTGCAACAAATGATAATGCCCAAGTAGCGGCTAATCCGCACATCAGTAGCAGACAAACTGCGCGAGAATTGGGAATCTCAAAAACGTCGGTGTTGAGAATGCTACATCAACATCGACTGCAACCGTACCATATTTCTATACACCAGGAATTGCACGGCGACGACTTTGAACGTCGTGTACAGTTCTGCTACTGGGCATAAGAGAAATTACGGGACGATGACAGATTTCTTGCAGGCGTTCTATTTAGCGACGAAGCATCATTCATCAACAGCGGTAACGTAAACCGGCATAGTATGCACTATTGGGCAACGGAAAATCCACGATGGCTGCGACAAGTGAAACATCAGCGACTTTGGCGGGTTAATGTATGGTGCGGTATTATGGGAGGAAGGATAATTGGCCCCCATTTTATCGATGGCAATCTAAATGGTGCAATGTATGCTGATTTCCTCTGTAATGTTCTAGCGATGTTACTACATGATGTTTCACTGAATGACAGAATGGCGAAGTACTTCCAACATATGTCCGGCACATAGCTCGCGTGCGGTTGGAGCGGTGTTGAATAGCATATTTCGTGACAGGTGGCCGTCATGTTCACCCGATCTGACGTCCCCGCATTCCTTTCTGTGGGGAAAGTTGAAGAATATTTGCCATCGTGATCAACAGACAACGCCTGACAACATGCGTCAGCGCATTGTGAATGCATGTGCGAACATTACGGAAGGCGAACTACTCGCTATGGAGAGGAATGTCGTTACACGTATTGCCAAATGCATTGAGGTTGACGAACATCATTCTGAGCATTTATTCTATTAATGTAGTATTTACAGGTAATCACGTTATAACAGCATGCGTCTCAGAAATGATAAGTTCACAAAGGTACATGTATCACACTGGAACAACCGAAATAAAATGTTCAAACGTACCTACATTCTGTATTTTAATTTTGAAATCCTACCTCTTACCAACTGTTCGTCTAAAATTGTGAGCCATATGTTTGTGACCATTACAGCGCCATTTATCACAAAGCGAAAAAAGTGGTCCAACTAAAACATTCATATTACTTTACGTGCTACACGAATATGTAATAAAAATGGGGGTTCCTATTTAAAAAAACGCAGTTGATATCCGTTTGACCTACGGCAGCGTCATCTAGCGGGCCAACCATAGCGCCATCTAGTTTCCCCCTTGAAGCTAGACAAGTTTCGTTCTTTGCAGTTTTTTCGTTTGACGCTTATTTGGTGAGATATTTGGCCCGGTCACGATCAATGGACCATCTTGTAATAGACATATTGGGTGCATAGATTCTGTCCCGAGTGGTGTAGTGGTGTCAGTATGGGCAGCGAGACAACAACAGCCACTAACAATTCCAGAGCCTATGTAACAGCACCGACGCCCCAAAGGAAGGGGAAAATGTAAGGGAGATGTAAAAGAAAGAGAAGATAAAGAGTCTGAACAATCAGCGGAACAAAATAGTTAATACTTTACAATGTGACATGCCATCGGCACATTTTACAATGCATCTAATACGAGTTTAACCCAGCCTAGAAGCAATCTATTATTAACTAATCTGTAAAAAAACTCTCTTGTTCTCTACATTTGGTCATGTTCATATGTACCTACATTAAGAGTAAATCTAGTGAGTGACATCATCAGTGATAACGGTAACCATGCAGTTGCCTCACTTTTCCAGTTGGATTATAAGGTTTTTTTGTACCAGCATCATATGACTATGACAGACTGCCATTGCCTGTAGTGAAACTGTCAAAGACATTAACTACCACATTTTTTTACAATACTAGCTATAACTGGCTATGTGTCGCAAAGGTCTGTACTTCTTGGACACAGCATTGTTCATCTTGTTACAAGACTGTGGATGTCGCACTCTAGTCATGGTGTTCGATGTCTTGGAGACTTGAAAGTGGATTTAGCACATCAACCATGCGACGAACATGTTGTTTACACGACTGATAAGACTATTCCAAGAAACCAGTATTTTGTAACTACACTACTTGATGCATATCGATGGTTATCTGCAACCACCAGAGACACAACGCATGTACCTGGATGCAGCCGCTAACATGAAACTGTGAATACAGTGGGACGGTGGATGTAATGTGTTTGGTGCTGTGGCTTCAGTGTCAGCATCACGATACTTCGGTACTTTTTTCAAGCTTTGGCCTGTGCAAATGTTGTAACAAAGCGTAAAGGTAACTGATGGCCAATGCATCTACGAATCACACTACAGCTTGCTATACACCAACGGAGATTGTATACAATTAACATACAGAATTCAAATCACCATTGAATTATCTTCAGCCATTTGTGGTCCAATGTGTAATGGACTTCAGCCATACATATTCACGTTGTTTTCCCATGTTTTATAATGTCATTCACCCACCAAATGAAGTCGCCACAGTGATCGTTACCTATTTCTTGGAATCCAGCAAAGAATTTGGTTATGTACCCATAATTACATCTTCTGCAACAGTCTGCTCCATAATACACCTTTTTTCTGTAGCAATTGTTATCATGATATTTATGTCCTACTGCTATAAATTACAGTTGATAACATACACAGACCGTAAACTTCCGTCACAGCTACTTCAGAAATTAGTTTCGAAATCTCTGCATAACTCACAGTTGATAGTATACACAGGCTGTAAACTTCAGCTGCAAATACTTTAGAAATTAGTTTCGAAAGCTCTGTCGGCCGTTGTGGCATAGCGGTTCTAGGCGCTTCAGTTCAGAACCGCGCTGCTGCTACGGTCACAGGTGCGAATCCTACCTCGGGCATGGATGTGAATGATGTCCTTAGGTTAGTTCGGTTTAAGTAGTTCTAAGTTCTAGGGGACTGCTGACCTCAGAAGTTAAGTCCCATAGTGCTTAGAGACATTTGAACCATTTGAAAACTCTGCTTTATTCGTTTTATCTCCTTTTTGTTGCTGCAGTATGATATTCATTTACGTTCCAAACACTTTGCGCTGATTATTTTATTTTATTTTATTTTATTTTAACGCTATCCTCAGTTGACTTTTTCTGAAAAATATGTTTTACTTATACTGACTTATTGATTCGAAACAGTACACACAAAACGAAGTGTTTTTACTTATATCAACTTATCGACTCGAGTCTGTAAGTGTAAGTGATACAAAATTGTATTTTTTAGAACAGATCTACTGAAGATGCCTTTAAAATAGTAGACGAAACGGTCTGTAACGTAACTAAACATATTACAGCAAGGAAAAGGCGTTTTGAAGATAGAATAAAATATTTATGTACTTATTGCAGAAAATGGCAACACAGACAAACGTGTTCTACTTAATTCACCAAAAGTACAAGAAATCAGCGTTATCTATTGGTTTATTCCTTTTTATATTCATCCAGCTGATGTCTTCAGCGGCCATAAACACAAAAATTCAGCAAATGGTTCAACGCCATCGGTAGGAAAGTTTTCTTTTTGAAGTGTTGATTTCATATTATATTAGTCGCATTGTACGAGTAAATGATTTGCTGGCCCACTCTGAAAATTTCTCCATTCCTTCCTCGTTGAACAGGCAATTTGTACTACGTCGTTAGCAAAACTAAAGTTCTTCATGCACACTCTATTACGACGTATCCCTTCTCCTTTCTCCCATTTTTAGGGACATAAAAATTCGTCTAAAGCTGCTGACAAAAATTTTTGCGTCCCCTTGCCTTACCTCTCAGTCACTTACAAATTTTTCACTACCTTGATGAAGGCGAACTTATTCAGCGTGCTAATATTCTTAGAACCAAATCCTTTTTTATTAAATTACGCTAGTACAGATTCTGTCAAAACTGAATCCAGAGCTTCTTTTAAAATATTTGAAAGCCAGATCGCCCCATTTCTTGATTAAAATACAACGTTTTCTCGATTCAGTTCGTGATAATTTTAGTGAATGTCTTGCACGATAGGGAGGGGAAGCTTAGACTTCTACTACTGTCTTTTATCCTGTCTGTTTCCTTTCTTGTGGCACAGTTACAGTACTATTCCAGTTTTAGGAAACTGTCCTCCTTCACAGCCATTATTTGGATAAGTTTGCAGGTTCATACCGTTCTTTGTAGCCTTCAGATTTAACCAATTCTATTAAAATACAATAAACTAGCATGTAACTTTCTTTTCTTCGCACTACTAATGGCGTTATACATCTCATCTGATGACTGGGTGTTGTGTCCTGTCCTTAGGTTAGTTAGGTTTAAGTAGTTTTAAGTTCTAGGGGACTGATGACCATAGATGTTAAGTCCTATAGTGCTCAGAGCCATTTGAACCATTTGAACATCTCATCTGGCTTTACATCCCGAATATTATTGCTTTCATTATTATCTGTAAGTGTGTCTGATTCATCTCTTGAACTGTACTAACATTTACAGAGAACTTCGAAATACTTTACACTTTTCCATTTGTTGCTCATTACTAAAAGATTTGTCATTTTAACTGACTAAGTGTGATGTTTACTCAGCATTAGTTACTGTTTTGTTTTCGTAACACCATTCATACTTCCGATCGTATCCGTTAGGTAATTTTTATTTACCGTTGTCTCAAGACATTTCAGAATAGTTTTACTTAATTCAGCTTATATAATGATATTCCTTTCAATTTCTCTTCTATAATTCAGTTTTTTCCCAGTTGAGATTATCTTTTCTTGTTGTTTCTTCATGCTCGCGTGCGTATCTTTATTATACAATTTGCTCTTTCGTGTACGATTGTTTAGTTTTAATTTTCTATTACAGGGAATTTGATTATTAATTTTTATTTGGTAAAGGCCCGTATTCTCAGATGAATTCTAATAACAGGCAATTTTTATTTTCTGGTTGGTGAGTTTCCTTCATCCTAGTTTTGTAACTATTTTCCGCTGCCTCTTACTGGTCTGTGAAAACCATAAATTATGAAATAGGCTTGAAATGTCCCCCCGTCTACACAATTTTTTTGTTATCTGATTAAATGTGGCCTGACTAAAGTGACGCTGGTGAGAGAAAAAGTTTTAATTCATCATATTCTACGCAAGGAGTGCGTACTTCGCAAATAACAAAATAACGTTTCTGACTTATTAGCCATATTTGAGTTGCTCTAAAAGGCTACTTGTCTCTTGAATGTTGGCTTGTTATCGTCTTCTGGGAATTTTTATGCAGGTAACTGGAAAATCTTTTCCCGCTTTATTAGCTTTATAGCCTCTCATCAAATCTGAAAACATAAATCCCTGCGGCTATTCCGCAAAGAATGATTGAAATGCATTATTTACTTGGAAGTAATTCCCTCCTGCGCTTTTAGGCAAGGTATACATTGTGATGTAGCGTTTGAATCTGAGAGCGTTTATTTTGCTCAGGTTTCGAATTTGCTGTTTACTGACGTGGTGGCCAGAGGTAGTATCTGGGTGTAATTATTTAGGGTTCCATGCGGTATTCCTCACCGCTCGCTATCATCAATGGAGAAATTTTTTTTTTCCGCAAGATGAGTGAAAAAGTTTCGCTTCTTAACTAGCTTCTTATCTGATTGGACTTCATAGAGCATTTGAATTGGTATTTATCGCTAGCGATCGCTACGAAAACGTAAGACAAAGGGAGGTAAATCGTGTGTTCAGTGATTAATAAATGTAAAGAAAAAGTAATTTCTCGTGTATGCGTATCGTACCTGATTGCATAGGATCCTGGTACTTCCTTTCAAGATAGCTAATGTTAATTGACATTTATTTATATACCCTTAAAACGCTTAATGGTTGATGAACAACTCATACCGTGGAATCTGATGGAATTCATTTTCATAATAATTTGCAATTATTAGTCTCTCTTACAATATCGAACCTGCATTTTGGAGACGAAATCTCAGTTTGAAAGATTAAATTTATTAGCTGTAACAGTATAAAGCAAGACTTATTTACAATTCTAGCACCCGGTGGTTTGAGTAGTGATAATCATCCTGGATATCCTGCTTAATAAATTCCTGTTTCATTAGAATGACTTTCAATGGAGCTAAGCAACAACTATGTTTTGGAATTTGTGATAAATACCGAATTATGTAATTATGTGTTACAGAATTTTTTTTAGCTTCCTTAACGTTTGTTATGAAGCAACAGTACCAACCGGTTTAGTGAAGACCATGAGCATTAAAAATCTACTTAAAAAAATTGAAATAATATATTATTTAAGAACGGAGGTACGCATAAAACATCATCCGAAGTTGTGCTAAACGAATTCCCTGACAATTATTTCGGGCAGTTAATTCATGAGACCCCGCGAATAGTAGACGGCTGTGAAAACTCACTTGACTTCTTAGCAACAAATAATCCTGAGTTAATAACAAGCATCAAAACGGATACAGGGATTAGTTAACACAGGGTTGTCGTAGCGAGACTGAATATTGTAACTCCCAAATCCTCCAAGAATAAACGAAAAATGTACCTACTAAAAAAGCAGATAAAAATTCACTTGACGCCTTCCTGAGAGACAATCTCCACTCCTTCCAAATTAACAATATTAAGTGTAGACCAAGAGTGGCTTGCATTCAAAGAAATAGTATCAGCAGAAATTGAGAGATTTATACCCACTATATTAACAAACGACGAAGCTGACCCTCCTTGGTACAAAAAACACGTCAGAACACTGTTGCAGAAAAAACGAAACAAACGTACCAAATTTAAGCAGACGCAAAATCTCCAATATTAGTAATCTTTTACAGAAGCAGAAATTACGAGCGGTCTTCAATGCTAGATGCTTAAAATAGTTTCCACAACGAAACTTTGTCTCGAAACCTTGCAGAAAAACTAAGAGAGATTCTGATCGTATGTAAAGTATGCTAGCGGCAAGACACGATCAATGCCTTCTCTGCGAGACAGCAATGGAGATATTATCGGAGACAGTGCTACCAGAGCAGAATTACTAAACACAGCTTTCCGAAATTCCTTCACCAAAGAGGAAAAATTGGCAGTTGACCCTAAATAATGAAAAGTGTTAAGTCACCCACAAGAGTGCTGAAAGGAATCCGTTAAACTTCGGTTACACCATAAAGCAGTCAAATCTAAAGGCCATAAATTCAACTAAATACCTAGGAATTAAATTACGAACAACTTAAATTGGAAGGAATACATAGAAAATGTTGTGGGGAAGGCTAACCAAAGACTACGTTTTATTGACAGGACACTTAGAAAATGTAGCAGATCTGCTAAGGAGACGGTCTACACAACACTTGTCTGTCCTGTTTTAAAATACTGCTGCGCGATGTGGGATCCTTACCAGATAGGATTGACGGAATACATCGAGAAAGTTCAAAGAATGGCAGCACGTTTTGTATCATCGCGAAATAGGGGAGAGAGTATCAGTTAGGGTGGACATCATTAAAAGAATGGCGTTTTTCGTGGCGGCGGAATCTTCTCACCAAATTGCAATCACCAACATTCTCCTCCGAATGCGAAAGTATTTTGTTGACACCGACCCACATAGGGAAAAACGTATCACCATTATAAAATAAGGGAAATCAGAGTTCGCACGGAAAGCTATAGGTGTTCGTTCTTTCCGCGCGCTATACGAAACTGGAACAATAGAGAATTGTGGAGGTAGTTCGAAGGCCCCTCTGCAAGGCACTTACATGTGATTTGCAGAGTCTCTATGTAGATGTAGATGCAGAACTTTAAGCTTTATTACAATGGTACGTCTAACTGACTCAAAAATTATTTGTTATAAGGTAACAATTGTATGATGACAAGTGTTTGTAAATCTAATAAATAATATACAAGTTACTCAGTTGGAGTACGCAGTGTAAATAATATTTTGTAAAGCCAATCTTGGCAAGAAGTTTAGTTGAAGGTAGCCTCTACTTAGAGTGGTACTATTGATTCAGAGATTAAGCCAAACATTTTTAGCAGAAATTCAGAATTTTGTTAATACTCAGGGAGTCCCAAAATAATGTATATACTCTTTGAAACTGAACATCTCTTTCATAAAAGGGGTTAAAAAACAATTTTAGTGGTGTTGAGTGCCTCATGTTCCGACTTAAGATGGTAAATCTTCAAACTGCTGTCCGTCCATTGCAATACACCGTCGAAAACGACTTACGACTGAGCGACATGCCAGCTTTATTGTTTTCAACGGAATAGCATCACAGGCTTGCTCAATTTGTTCTCTAAGATCATTCAGTGTGTGTGGTAAAATCTGTTCTTGAGAGTATCCCACAGAAAAAAGTCTAGAGGAGTTAAATCTGGAGATCGAGCGGGATACTCCACGCTCCCGCTTCGTCCTATCCATCTGGCAGGGAACATACGATTGAGAAATGTCCTCACATTCAGGTGAAAGTGAGGTGGCGCCCCATCCTGTTGAAAGTAATAAGCTTCATTTCCAAACACAACGCTAAGACCAAGAGTTATCATTTCCAACATTTCCAAAGACGAGTCGACCGAGACAGTGTTGTCAAATAAGTACGGCCCGATTAACGCTTTAAAAGACAGACCGCCCCAGGCTGTTACTCCTGGTAGATTAACATGCCTTTTCTCGGTTACGTATGGATTCTCCCTTGCCCAGTAAACGCAATTATGGCGGTTAATTTTTCAATCAAGTTTAAACGTCGCTTCATCTGACCAAAGAATTCGACCTTGGAAACGTTGCTATTCTTCACATCTGTTAACGAACCACTCACAAAATTTGCTTCGCCTATCAGGATCATCCTCGTTAAGAGCACGGAGAAGTGTTGGAATCTAAGGCTTAAAGTTCTGAGACCGCAAAACCACCCTTTGTCGAATTTTTCGAACTTAAAACGACACCAACCCATTCTTGTGGGTTTTTGGGATTCTGTCATCGAATATTGTACCCAAAAGGCCCATTTCTTAGCTCGAGCTGAATGATTATGAATGATGGCCTGCGCCGCAATCGAGTCAATATTTGGTGTCTCTTCAGTATTATAAAATGCGAGAAGATAATAATTTTCGATCGTTTTCTCACAGGATCAGTGTTTTCTTGGGCCACTGCCTTTACTTGGCGACCGCAACGATGTTCACCTGCAATAGACTCCCGACCACTTAAAAATTAACGAAACGAGTTCCCAACGGAACCCTAGAAAATGAAGACTCATCAAATCATGTTCCACAGAAGGGCGGCATTCTCCTGCAAATAACTATTTTTTGCAGTCACTGCTTGAAAACAGCGGCGTGACATGTCCATGTAGCACTGTGTCTGATCAACAGTGCCAATATCCTCACTCACCCTTCTCAGCATGGTTTTTGAAATACAGTGGTGCGGGAACCTCTGTGCACACGTTCCAACATTGAAAAACGATGCTCTTTCAAATCGAAATAATCTCTTTGTTGCCAGACTATCGCTTTTACAGCTGCTGCAAACTTTTATCGCCTGACCAGCTTTTAGTTTGTTAAAATTCAGTTGGCGAATAGAATATTCTTAGAAAACTGAAATTAGTAAATAATATATTTTTAATTGTAATACTAAGTGAAACCATTTAAATACCTGAGGCACGGAAAAAGGAGATACTGCAAAGTGAAGTTCTACATCAACAATGTTTTCCTATTTACAGTAACGATATCTGAAGAAGAGGACTGTCAAATCGGAAAAATACTGTACTATTTCATTAGACAAAAGTCTCTGATATGAAGTAAAAATTTTACAGACTACTTTATGGCTTCTTTTCTTCAAAATATTTAGTGTTCTGTCGAGAGTAATACATTTTCGGATCTCGTGTAGATACCTATACGACACTAAGTTACTTACCATAGATACTTTTAGCGCCATATCCTATAGCAGATAACATCCAACGGACGCTCTGCTGTTTTACCATTAGGGGGAAATATTTTTAACGTGTGTTATGACACCTTATCACTGCCAACAACGAAGGGCGGTCTAAATCTCGCGGACGTAAGCAAAAAATGCAAATTTCTCCTCATGAACCGCTTACAAAAAGTACGGATAACGGTACCAGATGGAAGCCAACAAGCACTAAACCACCGCTTGACATAACAACGATAACTTCATCTTCATTTTATTGCTCTTAACCCATATCTTCTCGGGGTCAGCGTATTAATTATTAAATGTTAAAGTGTGCGAACGTTTTCGAAATGTTTTGCGAATCGTGTAACTGAAGCCACCTAATAAACAATGTCCAGGCACGTTGGCTTATCCGCCCTCGTCCTTAATCCGGTGGATGGATTTTATCCGGTGCCGGCGCGATTCGTCGGATTCCGGAAGCTGCATGCCAACCCCCCCCCCCCCCCCCCTATCCACTCGTGTCGACATAGCAACGGTGCCAAGATTTTTTAGTCTTGTTAAGTCACACTTCTTTGAGTTCAGTTACATATACAGTCACCACAATCAACAGCATATCGTAACAAAGAAAAAGATCTATAATTTTTTAACGAAGACCAGTAAACAATATCACATAGAGGAAATCTGCCCTTAGAAAACTGAAATATCATCTGGAGGAATCTACTCAGCAACGTGCTATCATGCATTGCTAAACCAAATAGCCTTGATTGTCGAAGAAAGAAAGTTGCAACCATCGAAGAATTATACATCCCCCTCGGTAAAACTTTTACATGCGGAACATGTGGCCTACTTGATACATTAAATCACAGGTTCAGCTGCGGACCTTGTCTCACATTCCAAGGAGACTTGCGATCATAAATCGCACAACTCAGACTGCGTTGACATAATGGAAATGACAAGGCTGCAAAACCTGCGATACCCAGGATCCAAAGACAGCGCAGCAATTCGGATGATTGGCTCAAAAATGATTCACATAACTCTGAACACTATGGGATCTAACATCTGAGGTCATCAGTCCCCTAGAACTTAGAACTACTTAAACCTAACCAAACTAAGGACATCACACACATCCATGCCCGAGGCAGAATTCGAACCTGCGACCGTAGCGGTTGTGCGATTCCAGACTGTAGCGCCTAGAACCGATTGGCCACGGATGACTGGCCAAACGGCTGTTCACATAATACACAATCGACCAGCTATTTTCAACGATTATTACCCGCAATTTGACTTAGAACTTAAGATTCCATAAAGTTGGCTAATAGCAATGTTCCCATCACGTTAGTCGGAAAAAGTAGTAGTAGTATAAGAAGAAGAGAAGGAGAAGAAGACGAAATAATAAGAAAAAGACAAGGAATAAAAACGAAGCTACAACAATTATCAGTTAGGACTGAAATATTCCAAACTAATGAGCTTTCATTCTTACCATGGAAGGATGTCACAGATAAAACACAAAACTTGTATTTTACTTCTAACTTCTTTGTTGTGTTATTAATTTGCGCTACAATTTGTAAAGTTAAAAATAAATTTTGTTTAAATAAGGCACTGTCTCAGTTCAGATACCGAATACTTGAAAACGTACGCCTCTCTCAGCTGGGTTATACGTGCCCTTCTACACTCCAATACTAGTTTATCCTTAAAATACTTGCTTCGTCCGTTTCTAATTTCTATTATCCGTTGTGGCATGCCCGAACAATCAGGCAACTTCGTTCAAGAGGTGCCCGCATTTTATACGACAGTTTATTCTACGAATTACAAGAATGTAAATGGTTGTATAATATAATATCTTATCTTACAAATTGTACTGCCCCTCATGGCGTCGTTTTACACGACAACGGAATATGAGCGTGCCATAGGTGAAATAAAGAACACTCACTTTTCTGTTCGGACCGTTGGTGCCTTTAAATGATACAGCGGAACTTTCACCAGTGTTGAAAAAGGGGTTTTGGCCTTCTGCTGATATCTGTAACATTCAGTGTACTAGACTCGTGCGGGTTTAAGATCAGAAAGCATTTCATTTCGTGTTCTAGTGATTGTTTGTAGCTGCCATGAAAAATGAAATACAAGTATCTTTGGGCGGTACACTCAGACAGCTGTCCTTCGACCAGTGAGTTCAATATTAAACTGGTTAGACTACTCAACGGAAGAAAGCTGTGATCATTGACGTCACGACCACCTTGTTACTTAGAGGCAAGTCGTCAGATTATATTGCTATTAAGGAGAAATACAAATATCGTTTATGGATAACATGAAACGATGTCTGCGTTTAGTTTATAGTTCTCTGAATGAATCAGAGGAGAGTCGCTAGCACAAGTGCTAATATCCGAACGCCCCTAGCCAAAATATGGCGTGGCAGCAAATATTTTCACGGTTTTTGCTGCAGTTTAGAACTGAGCTCATTGAGTTCGACATCCGTTGAGGTAAAAGTCACTGGTTCCATATCACTCTTTCTGTTGTCCCGACAATCAGTTTTCACCTGATGATCATCTAGGCAGACAAAAGTCAATAACTGAAAAATAATGTTCGTTCAGAAAATTATGTATTTGATGTTAGTTTCAATTTCATAATGTCGTGATCCACTTTAGTGAAACGCACGAATAAACATATACTGTCTTCCTTAAGGGAGAATGATCTAAACGTAGTTCTTATACAACTGTTGACAGCACGTCTTCTGCAATCAAATGCTCCAGTTGCCTATTACGCTGTAGTTTAATTGCTGTGAATGTAACTAAAACATAACTAGCAACTGGAACGTTTGATTTCACTAAACCAACTGCAGTATAAATGATGTATGACAGTTCGACCCGCAGATCAATACAAACAATATCTATGAAACACCTCGCAATGAGATGCACTTTGGTTTTAGCTTTGTTTCCATTTGACACACTTTCTAAAGTAGTCTGCATTTTTCTTCAGGGTTCAAACGATCTACATCCTAAATTTCTTCAAAATCGGTTCAGCGGTTTAGTCGTGAAAAGATAATAAACACACTTTCCCATTTACTATATCAGCGAGGAGCAGCTCATTTCTGAATCGCTGAGACGTCTGAAGCTGGTTTGTATAAGGGAGTTGGATTCTTTAAAGGTTCTCGGTGAAGGAGAGGATTACAGTTTAATGGCTATATCATTAGCCATATACACCACGTATGATCGATGACCCTTATATAGAGCATATATCTTTTATTACTAGCATTTTTTTATATATGTGGTGTCTGTTCTTTCGGAGATGTCCGAAAGAACAGACAATACATATGTAATAACCACGGTGAGAGCCAAAGACCCCTTCAGTGTAGATGCACACCAGTCTTTAACTCGTACGGGAATCGGCGAGATACGTGTGTAATAATGATAATGCGCAGGGGCACTGCAACAGTTGTGTGTGGTGTAAGTTCAGAATTTGAGTCTTATGGGAGGCGTGGTAGGGTAGTCTAGGCTGTTGTAGTGGCCATCGTGTAAAAAAAAAAATTGTTCAAATGGCTCTGAGCACTTCTGAGGTCATCAGTTCCCTAGAACTTAGAACTACTTAAACCTAACTGACCTAAGGACATCACAAACATCCATGCCCGAGACAGGATTCGAACCTGCTACGAGACTGTAGCGCCTGGAACCGCTCGGACACCCCGGCCGGCCGCCATCGTGTCCAGGTGGAATAGTGTTCAGTGCATGTGCCTAGTAAGCATGGGAAACAGATTCCAATCCCGGTCGAGCACAATGTATCAATGTCCACTAGCAGATGTCTTGAATATTTTGTTTGTTTACAACTCCATGCACACATTATCAATGAGGCGTACTATGGTACTGAGATGTCTGCATTTCAGATCCTGCCACGACTACAGACATGAGTAGTTATCCAGGGTTCGTTCAAGTCATGGATCGGGTACAACTGGATTCCTGATATCTAGATGAGATTGAGCCATTTGTTCAAATGGCACTAACCACTATGGGACTTAACATTTGAGGTCATCAGTCCCCAACTTAAACGCAACTAACCTAAGGACCTCGCACACATCCATGCCGAGGCTGGATTCGAACCTGCGACCGTGGAAGCAGCGCGGTTCCAGACTGAAGCGCTTACAACCGCTCGGCCACAGCGGCTGGCGCGCCATTTGTGACACCTACCTAAGAGGAAGTGATTACACATACGTTGTGCAAATTTCTGTACCACTCCTGTTGAGATGGCCTGGCTTAGTTTTACGCAGACATGTGGTGCATTCCCGTTTGTGACCTGGTGGCCACGTCAGTACGAGGAGTTCCATGTGGTATCGGCATTATGCGGCGAAGAGAGAGCTGTGTGTATTTGCGCAGGCCCCTGAGATTTCCGCCAACGTTCCTGGGATTTGTTTGCCGTTACTAGCGCGAACGGGAGAATTCTCGGCCATCAATGGGTAATTAATGGGCAGTGTGTACGCAAGCATCGGCGTTCACGTCGAAGTCTAAGGGTGATCTACACTCTAGTAGGCGACATGATTTTCGCAGCAGTTGTATCAGGTACTACTCGCCTCTCTCTAGAGGAGTATTTCTTCAGCGCTGCGCTGCATATAAAGTATCAGCAGAATTTTTTCATGACGTCACGCAATCTAGTAATGTCGTTTGGTATTTCTTATACAATACCTCTGTTCTATTGAATTACCTATGACGTCACTATTTCTAACAACGTATTCATTTCTAACAGTATGTCATCACACACTAGTAATGGAGCTATGGCTTAACAATGACACATAGATTGGGACCATAGCAAGAGCGTCATGATGCCGACGCGATACAATGCAACGAGACGCGGCGCGATGCGCCAGTGTGATGCGACTTCATGTTGCGACGTCCTGGCAGGATGTGACGCGATGTTGACACTTATCTCGCTTGGTAGGGCATGAGGGCGTCGTGACGTCGATGCAACGTCGGGGTCTTATTTTGTTGGAGAAAATGCGTAAAGTTGTCTAAAACCCCGTCATAGTACGTAAAATTGAGGAAAATTCGCGGAAATGCGTGAAATTTAGAGTGCTTACATGTCTGCCTAGGTGAGTCTCCGGTGGTGCCACCTAATATTATTAACAATTATTACACTCCAGAGTGCCTCCAGTTATAAAACAAAAATTGTGGAAAATGATTGAAAAAATACCTAAAATTGGGGACACCATAAAAGATATGGAAAAATACGCAAACGTGAGAGTACTTACATGTCTGTCTGGGTGCGGCCTCTGCTGGGTCACGTAATATTGATATTAATGAAGAGTACTCAAGTGAAATGACTTAACGTGAAATTATCAACAAATTGACTCATCCTCTCCCCACATTCTCCAGCTGCATAGTAAAGCCTCTCACACAAGTGTTCCAGTTATAAAACATGAATGTGACAATGGGATGCTTTGTCTACATTGGTCCAGGGGTGGGGGTGGTGGCGGGGCGGGAGGGGAATGCCAGTATTCTTATGACACGTAACGACATCACCTTGAATATACGAGGCTTGTCCAGAAAGTAGGTTCCGAACAGTCGCGAAATGGAAAATACGTTGAAAATCAGAAACGTTTTATTTGGGACAATTGGCTCCACTTTCCAGCTACTTCTCTACATAGTCGCCGCTCCAGCTACGACACCTGTCGCGTCGTTATACCAACTTTCCAATACCCTCGTGATAGAAGGCAGCCGCCTGTGCTTCCCGCAATACTCTACGCTCATCTATAGCTCGTTGTCTGTGCGAAAATGTTGTCTTCATAGTCGGTAGTTAATGTGAGCAGAGATGAGATACAGAGGGAGCCAATTACTGGCTGTAGTGCGGGTGATATAACACTTCCCATCGAAAACGCTGGAGGATCATGTTCATTGCCCCTGCAGACTGCGACCGAGAATTGTCACGAGGTAGGAACCGTATAACTGTTCTGTAATGTGGGTTGTATAACATCAGACGAAATCTCTCACCAGCACCTTATACTTGGCGGGAGACACTATTTTATACGCATATTTATGTGCTCACCATGCGCCCAGAACTGAAAAGAGCGAAGTGATGCAACCGACAGGGATACTAGAGACACTGTCAAATACATATGTGCCAAGCTTTATTAGATTTTCACAATGGTTTCCATTTCTAGACCACTCGGAACTTAAACTACTGGTCATTAAGGGACCGATGACCTTTGCAGTTTGGTCCCTTTAATCTTTAAACCAACCAACTGGCCATTAAAACTGCTACACCACGAAGGTGACGTGCTACAGACGCCAAATTTAACCGACAGGAAGAAGATGCTGTGATATGCAAATGATTAGCTTTTCAGAGCATTCACACAACGTTGGCGCCGGTGGCAACACCTAAAACCTGCTGACATGAGGAAAGTTTCCAACCGATTTCTCATACACAATCAAAAGTTGACCTGCGTTGCCTGGTGAAACGGTGTTGCGATGCCCCATGTAAGGAGGAGAAATGCGTACCATCACGTTTCGGAATTTGATAAAGGTCGGATTGTAGCCTATCGCGATTGCGGTTTATCGTATCGCGACATTGCTGCTCGCGTTGGTCGAGATCCAATGACTGTTAGCAGAACATTGAATCGATGGGTTCAGGAGGGTAATATGGAACGCCATACTGGATCCAAACGGCCTCGTATCATTAAAGTGCGCGTCATTTATGTTGGCGGCCGAGTTCAGGTTCGTTCTGCGCATCTGACGTCACAAAACAAAGTCAGCCAATGAACAGAGAACGACGTTGCCAGATCTCGACTG
This sequence comes from Schistocerca cancellata, assembly GCF_023864275.1. NCBI lineage: Eukaryota > Metazoa > Arthropoda > Insecta > Orthoptera > Acrididae > Schistocerca > Schistocerca cancellata. Next base: position 386,193,339 of record NC_064634.1, read on the forward strand.
CAGTGCAGAGCACGGACGAGTGTCTTCAGTTTTAGAAACGTTCAGTCATAAATAAAGTAATTGAACAGAAGCAATGTCTTGATAGCAGACTTTCTTTTATAGACAGCTTGGAAAAAGCATTCTTTATACCAATTGCTTCATATTCTATTAATTAATTAAACCAAACAAGCAATAAGACTCCTAATTCAGGCGATAGCAAGGAAAGGTGTTTGTATCAATCACACGAACTGCTTTTTCGCAATAAAGAACAGCGGTAATTGTTTATTTCCTATTGTACTTCCACGAAGCGTGAGTAATTCATAATCATACCAAGTGTTTGTCAGTATTTTGCGTGACGTGTTAGCATCTTCATGGAGTTCTGCAACCTGATGAGTTGCAATAGCGTAACGGTTAAGGCGATGGACTTCTACGTTGAAGGTTATGAGTTCAAACCTTGTGTGAAGCGTAGTATTTTCATTATTTAAAAACAATATCGAAGTGCGTTACTTCACGAATTATATTCGTTTGAATGCAATTTTTTGAAATTTCTAGTGCTTTGTCTCTTTATTTAAAATAAAGCCAAACTTGCTCAGTGTAAATAAAACTTTTGTTACAGTCGCGACAGACGGAATATTTCTCAATATTACATACGACACCTATGTGGTACTTACATGAGATATTATTATAGAGTAAATTTTATATGAAATTTAGGTATCTTGTCTACATTTCATTCTCAACATTGTGACAACTAAAATCGACCATACGGGAAAGTATGCTCTATGGACTTTTACCTCTGCAAACTCTTCAAAATTTCGTGTAATGGATTACTATATTTAATGCTACATAATAACTGCGTTGAACGTCGAAAGAAAATTAAGTCATTCATGGGGGGAAGGTATCAGTCAAGAAGATGTGTAAAAATCTAATTTTTGGGCCAAATAGTTTTTGTGGAATCGAATGATAAGAGTGTCAAAGCAGTCGGAACACGATGTGTCTGCACAGGCGAGCAGTGCAGTGACAAAATCGCGCACTGCGCGGAATGCGGGGAGCACGTCTCTGTAGCAGCGAAAGGGTTAATGAAGCCGTGGTGGCTTTACTTCATGAACTGCGCGCTCCCCCCTAAACGTAAGTTTGCGAACTATACTATACTATGGCGCTGCTTCTATTGGCGCGTGCGTCGTGTGCAACTGGCAACGCAGCAATCTCCCGCGTCTGGGCGGGCATGCGCGAGCCGCCAAGATAAAAGAATTGGACTATAGGCAGTCGAGATGACAGGCATCTTATCCGCATGGCTGTAACGGATCGTGCAGCCACGTCTCGATCCCTGAGTCAACAGATGGGGACGTTTCCAAGACAACCATCTGCAAGAACAGTTCGACGACGTTTGCAGCAGCATGGACTATCAGCTCTGAGACCATGGCTGTGGATTCCCTTGACGCTGCATCACAGACAGGAGCGCCTGCGACGGTGGACTCAACGACGAACCTGGGTGCACGAATGGCAAAACGTCATTTTTTCGGATGAATTCAGGTTCTGTTTACAGCATCATGATGGTGGCATCCGTTTTTGGCGACATCGCGGTGAACGCACATTGGAAGCGTGTATTCGTCATCGCCGTACTGGCGTATCACCCGGCGTGATGGTATGGGGTGCCATCAGTTACACGTCTCGGTCACCTCTTGTTCGCATTGACGGCATTTTGAACAGTGGACGTTACATTTCAGATGTGTTACGACCCGTGGCTCTACCGTTCATTCGATCTCTGCAAAAACCTACATTTTAGCATGTTGCAGGTCCTGTGCGGGCCTTTGTGGATACAGAAAATGTTCGACTGCTGCCCTGGCCAGCACATTCTCCAGATCTCTCACTAATTGAATACGTCTGGTCAATGGTGGCCGAGCAACTGGTTCGTCACAATACGCCAGGCACTACTCTTGATGAACTGTGTTGAAGCTGCATGGGCAGCTGTACCTGTACACACCATCCAAGCTCTGTTTGACTCAATGGCCAGGCGTATCAAGGCCGTTATTACTGCCAGAGGTGGTTGTTCTGGGTGTTGATTTCTCAAGATCTATGCACCCAAATTGCGTGAAAATGTAATCACATGTAAATTGTAGTATAATATATTTGTCTAATGAATACCCGTTTATCATCTGCATTTCTTGTTGGTGTAGCAATTTTAATGGCCAGTAGTGTACTTTCCGAATATCCCTCGCAAGTAGTGCAATTGCCTTTGTGTTTCCCAGGGTGACATTGATCAATTCTCGGTGGTTCTCCAGGGGAGCGGGTGTGGCGGATGTCCTCGACTGTAAGTTATTAATGTAGGTAACCTGACACCAGGTGTCATTGTCTTATCTAATGATATGAAACCAGTTATAGTTAATCCGAGTTTGAGTGAGCCTGGACAACCAACATGGACCTGCAGGCAAACAAAAATATAGTTACGAAACCTCACTTTTTAATGGCGATACTTACATCTTTATAACAACCCGCCTGGTAGAATTTTGCGGAGGGCATAGTCTAATGATCTTTAACACCTGATTTGAGGACCATGAAAGATGGCTGTATACGTGGAAGAGACCAGAGGACACTGGAAAGTTTCAGACTGAGTACACACGGTCCAGTGATATTAAGGTGACCATCTGTCAAAAGCATGACAACCACCCTCTTCAGCGCGTACCGCTGCGAGATGTGCAGGGAGAGAGTCACCAAGGTTCTGGGAGCTACCGACAAGGATGTGGAACCATGCCGACTCCAGTGCTGTGGACAGCCCCAGTGGAGGTAGTCCTGCTGATTGCATTGTCCTGCCGGTTGATATCATCTTGCCGAGGAAAAGCAAACCACGTGTAGGAGTGGACACGGTTCCCAAGGATAGACGTATACTTGTATCGATACGTTGTGGCTTCCAGTACAACGAGATCACTCAGAGAATGCCATGAGAATATTTCCAGACCATAACACTCCCTTCTCCGGTCTGGGCCCCTCCGACCATGGTTCCAGGGTATTTGCTTTCAGGTGTTTCACACAGATGGAGCATAAGTGATTCATTTGAAAAGGGCACCTGTCATCTCTCAGTGGTGGCCCAGTTGCGGTATTGGCGTGCATGTTCCAGCCTTCGTTGCCGCTGGACAGCAGTAAACAAAGATGAATGAACCAGGTGCCTTCTGCGGCGGGCTGTACGCAGCAGTGTTCACAGAACATTTGTTGTGGAGACACTGCTGGTAGCCCCTTGGTTCATCTGGGTGGTCAGTTGCGGAACAGGTGCAAGTCTGGTTCAAATGGCTCTGAGCACTATGGGACTCAACATCTGAGGTCATAAGTCCCCTAGAACTTAGAAATACCTAAACCTAACTAACCTAAGGACATCACACACACCCATGCCCGAGGCAGGATTCGAACCTGCGACCGTAGCAGTCCCGCGGTTCTGGACTGCAGCGCCAGAACCGCTAGACCACCGCGGCCGGCGAACAGGTGCAAGTCTGTTCGCCCGTACACATCTCCGCAGCCGTCGTTCTTCCCCATCGCCAATGGCCACGGTGCACTACACTTGCCTCGTCGCTGGTTTTGCATAGCTCCATTTTGCCATGCATGATATACTTTTGCACGGCGGCACGCGAAAACTTCGCAAATTTGGCCGTTTCGGAGATGCTTCCACCCTTGTCCCAGAAGCCAATGGTCGAGCCCTTTTCGACATCAGATAAACTCTCCGTTTCCGCATTACAACAATGACTGCAGTGTTTTCCGGGACACGCATTACATGCCCTCCACCGCTATTGCTGCCAGCTGCAACCTGTGTGTGGTTATCGTACGTTGACGTCGAACATAGGTGGTGGCAACATCTACGTGCCTGGATCGTGTATAATGTTAAGAAAGAGTATAAGGAACCTACTTTTAAAGTGTAAATCGCAGAAAGGTAGGAAGTTAAAGAGATGGTAACTGGATAAGATAAAAATGTCGTGTGACTAGGGCCTCCCGTCGGGTTGACCGTTCGCCTGCTGCAGGTCTTTCGAGTTGACGCCATTTCGGCGACCTGCGCGTCGATGGGGATGAAATGATGATTAGGACAACAACACAAGATCGAGTCCATGAGCGGAGAAAATCTCAACCCAGTCGGAAATCGAACCCGGGCCCTTAGGATTGACATTCTGTCTCGCTGACCACTCAGATATCGGGGGCGGACACTGGATAAGATGAAAGATCCAGAGATTATTGAGAGTTTCTGATGGAGCCTTAGGCAATGATTGACAACAATGGGGGAAAGGAACACAACAGAGGACGGATGTGTAGCACTGAGAGATGACATAGTGAAGGCAACAGGAGACCAGACAAATAAAAAGAATGCCTAATAGAAATCCTTGGATATCATGGGAGATATTGAATTTAACTGATCAAAGGAGAATACATAATAATGTAGAAAATGAAGGACTCGAATAGGAATACAAACGTCCAAAAAATGAGACTGACACAGGAAGTGCAAAACAGCTGATGAGGAATGGCTAGGGAACAAATGTGTGGATATATATATTTAACTAGGGAGAAAGAGAGATACCTCCTACAGGAAAATAAAGAGATCTTTGGAGAAAAGAGAAACAGCTGTGCGAATATCAAGAGCTCAGATGGAAAGGTAGTACTAAGCAAAGAAGGGAGAACTGAGAGATGGGAAGAATATGTAGAGGGGCTACACGAAAGAAATGAACTTGAAGGTAATATCAGAAAGGGCAGAGGAGATAGATGAAGATGAGATGGAAGATACGATACCGCGAGAAGAATTTGACAACGCACTGAAAGACCTAATTCGAAACAAACCTCCTGTAGTAGACGGCATTTCCTCAGACCTAATGAACGAGTCAGCCATGACAAAACTACTCCACATGGCGTGCAAGATGTATGTGATATGCGAAATACGTTCCGAATTCAAGAAGAACACTATGATTCCAGTTCCAAAGAAAGGAAGTGCTGATAGCACAGAATATTACCGAACTATCGGTTTAATAAGTCACGGTTGCAAAATACTAGCGCCAATTCCATAAAGGAGAGAGGAAAAACTGATAGAAGGCGACCTAGGGGAATATCAGTTCGGGGGTATACTGACCTTATGACTCACGAGTACATTTTAAGATAGATTAAGGAACGGCAAACATGCGTTTGTAGCATTGGTAGACACAGACGAACCTTCTGGCAATTTTGAGTGGAATAGACTCTTTGAAATACTGATGGTATCAGGCGTAAAATACATGGAGCGGTTGGCTATTTACAACTTTTACAGAAACCAGACGGCAGTTATAAGAGTCGAGGGGCATGACGCGGAAACAGTGGTTGAGAAGGGAATGAGGCAGAGTTGTAGTCTATATACGATGTTATTCAATCTATACTCTGAGCAGTCAGTACAGGAACAAAAGGAAATTTTGGAGAAGGAATTAAAGTTCAAGGGGAAAACATTAAAACTGTGCTGTTTACCGATGACATCGTAATTCTGTCAGACTCAGCAAACGACTTCGAAGAATAGCTGAGTGGAATGGACAGTGCCTTGTAAGGAAAATACAAGATGAACATTAACAAAAGCAAAATAAGAATAACAGAATGTAGTGGAATGAAGTCATTAGATACTGAAAGAATTACATTTGGAAACGAGACACTAAAAGTAGTAGATGAGTTTTGTTATTTGGGCAGTAAAACAACTGATGATGACCGAAATAGAAGGAATATAAAATGTAGACTGGCAATGCCACGAAAGGAGTTTCTGAGGAAGAGGAATTTGTTAACATCCAGTATAGATTTAAGTGTTAGGAAGTCGTTCCTGACGGTGTTTGTTTGGAGTGTCGCCTTGTACAGAAGTAAAATATGGATGATGAAACACTTCAGACAAGAAGAGAATAGAAGATTTCGAAATGTGGTGCTACAAGGGGATACTGAAGATTGGGTGGGTAGATCACGCAATTAATGAGGAGGTGCTGAATTGAACTAAGGAGAAAAGAAATTTGTGGCAATACTTGACTAAAAGAAGGGATTGGTTGATAGGACACATTCTGAAACATCAAGTGATAACCGATTTGTGTATGGGATGAAAGTTAAAGATGGAGATCGGGACACGAATATAATTAGAAGTTTCAAAAGGATGTAGGTTGCAGTAGTTAGTGGGAGACAAAAAGAGATGCTTAAGATATAGTAGCTCGGATAGCTGCATCAATGCTGTCTTAACACTGAAGGGCACAACAAGAACGACAACATCAACATAAACGAAAGGAAGCCCTAGTATCGTTTCGTGTGTGGGTTTAGTAGTCACGTAGGCCTAAAATTTATTAACGGACACCAATTCCGCCTTTGAATGTTAAAATTACTTTATTTAGAAGTTCTATGATTTCAGGTTCAGCCGTTCGGCACTTTCAGGCATAACACTGCAAGGACACACTGTGGGCAAAGGCTGAAATTTTAATGGTCGAGTTACAGATAAAGTAATTTTAGCAGTCAAAGACGGTAGTGGTGTCCTCCAAAAACTTTCACTACAGTTATTTCTCGTGTGTAACTTATTACGTGTTCCAGACTTAGAAAAATAAGTTATTTTGCAGTTGGGTGAAGGATGTAGTACCTCGGATTGTGTTCCTCGCCGTCCTGTAAACTAGTTTCCGCACTTCATCCGGAGACAAGTCTGAAAGCCAATTCGATTGTCGTACGTAATTCCTCTCTCTTACTATCGAGAAATTAACTTTGAATCTCAGTTCATGTTCCCTGTTATTAATAGCCGCAACTGTTGTTGGGCATCGCTTCGCGTCCAGTTCTGCAGAAGGCGATAGGTAATGGGGTTCCTACTTTGAGATCATTGTGTTCACCGCATAATTCCGCAGAGCGACATTGCGGTCGGCTTCCGCCCTCACAAAGTTCGGCAAACGTTGCCCTGGAACGAGATCGAAGATACTGCGCGTAGCTTCTGACTAATTGCCAGCAGCGAAATTGGCCCAACTCCAGTTCCCTTAGCCGACCTCATATGTGAAGCGGGTTTACGACATGGAGGTACCTAGTTCTAATATACGTGCTTTAACCACACTAGCCTTGTCTCAGTAATAGAAATGTGGTCTTTCTTAGGCTTCATAAGCCAGAGATGTACTCCTTTCTTCACTTTTTACTATCCTCCTTTCTTCCTAGTCCCACACCATCTAGGCTTCTCTTTTTAAGTAATTCATCCCATTTTGGCAGATTACTTTCTCCCCTCATCTCTAGAATTCTTATCTCTTTCTGATTAATCCTTTTATTCGTACTGGATTACGTTTCCTGCTACTGGCGGAGCGCGCTCAACCCTTGTGAAGTCAATTGAGGGGCTACGTGAGTGAGAAGTAGCGGCTCCGGTCACGAAAACTGACAACGGCTGGGAGAGCGGTGTGTTCAATACATGCCCCACGATATCTGCTTCTAGTTGCGTCTATGGGCTGAGGTGACTCGGCGGCCGGTCGGTACCGGCGGCCCATTCGTGGCCTATTCCGACGGAGAGTTTCTGCCATACTGGCATATGTATCCTTGTTTGTTCTTCTTCTCCATCTTCTCACCCTCCTCTTCTTTCTCCTTTCTCACACTAATTCCAACTCTTGCCTTTAATCGCATACACTTTTTCTTAGAGTGATTATTATCGCTATTATTGTTAATCATATTACTTTTTTCAACGGCAGTACTAATGACCTCAAAGGTGTGTGTTCGTTTCATCGTCCCCTTTGTAATTTTTGCTGATGAACTTCAAAATATAACTATTAAATGAAACAACAAGTTTACTGTTATCAGTCACCGTATTATTTATTTCCGCGACGCGTTTCAAAGGTTATACCTCCATAATCGGGTGGATTTACATTAGTTAGTATGACATTTGTGTGTGTGTGTGTTGTGTTACGATTTTTTGGAGGAAGTTGTGGCATTGCCTAGTGGAGAAAGAAGACACTATTTCAGAACATGGTTTTGGATTTCTTCTGACAAAAAATTAAACTGAAATCTAACGGTAAACATAAAATAAGTAAACTAGAGTACCTCCAGTGGTCACAGGTTCCATTCGCTGTCGTAACACATCACATGTATACTGTCACATTTGTAAACAAATATGGCGTCTGGAATATGCTGGGTGCAAGGTTCGTATAGCAGAAGAGGAGACATAATCGCAAAGTGCAAAGAATATACATCGTAATAACATTATTACAGAATAATTGTTTAAAGCATTTGAGGTGTTTGCTTTGAGGTGTCGAATATATGTGTGTGTACTTCAGGTGGCATATAAATCCAATTTTGACAAGTTAAAACAGCTTAACATTCGTACTCGTTTATACAATCAGGTGAAATGTTAAAATGGCTAAAACTTCATACTTGTTAATAACAATCAGGTGAAATGTTACAGTCTTGAAGTGCAATAATCATATTGGCTACAGCAGTAAACGCAGATATCAGTTTAATTTTTTGTCAGAAGAAGTCCAAAACCATGTTCTGAAATAGTGTCTTGTTTCTCCACTAGGCAGTGCTACAAGTTCCTCCAAAAAATCGTAACACAACACACACACACAAATGTCATACTGACTAATGTAAATCCACCCGATGATTAAGGTTTAAACCTCTGAAACGCGTCGTGGAAATAAATAAAACGGTGACTGGTAACAGTAAACTTGTTGTTTCATTTAATGTCAATAACAATCACGGTAAAGCCCAACCTAAAATGTTCGCTTTTAAACTATAACTATTCATCTTGAGGCAGCGTAGCTCATGGCGCGGAAATCATCCACACTATATTAATAGCGTATTTGCGAATGGTAGCTCTTAGCGACTTTACACTTAATTTCAAATCTTTTCGAAACTTTTTATCTGAGACCACACATTTTGCGCCACATATTTTTCTGACAGTGCAGCTATCTTATCTTTTGTTTAAGAATCACAGAAAACTTTTTCTGGGTGTTGATTTCAACTGCTTGTTGCCTCCAGTTGACCAGCCCCTAACTTTAATTTTAGTAGAGATCTCCGTGAATTGCTTCATACGAAGGGTCTGAGGAATGTTTGGGAACATAAATTTCCGACGTTTTGTCCGTTGTGTTATGCCGGGAGACGTAATTCCTGCGTCTTTCGCTGAGTACTGTGCTGTTGCATCGACTATCGACGTCACCCGAAAAACCAGGAAATTTTGTCGTACTCACTGTATGCTCAACGTTAGACGAATCAAGACTAAGTTGCTGCTGATTAAGATCATCCTCAGAGGAGCATCACCTGCTCGCGCATGCAATTCATGAAGAACGGTACAATAAAACTCATACTGTTCCGAAAGCCCCTCGCCTTCGAAGTACAATACGAGGGTCGTCCACAAAGTAAGCTCCGTTACTATTTCTATCCGCGGCAGCGCTACAATCGCAGTTCCGAGCACGCGAGGCAGTTACTCTGACTCAAGGAGAAGACATGAACGCCATTTTCAGATCGTTGCTGCCGAGTGTGCTTTGCAGTGCTTCTTTATAATGTCAGCTGTAATTGAAAATGCCGCCGCGTGTGAAATCAGATCTGTGATTCGTTTTCTAAATGCAAAGAAATTTAAACCAAAGGAAATTCATCGGCAAATCTGCGAGGTTTACGGACAAAATGCTATGAGTGATTCAATGGTTAGAAGATGGATCAGACTGTTCAATGAAGAACGAAGTGGACTCCCGTCTGTGCTTACTGATGAACTGGTTCACACAGTTGAAGAGAAGATTAAGCACAACCGTAAGTTTACGCTCAGTGTCCTTGCTATGGAAGTTCTGCAAATCTCACGATCACTAATTCATTAAATTGTTACTGAAAAAGTGAGATTTCGAAAGCTTTACTCACGTTGGGCACCCAAAATTCTTACTGAAAAACACACACAAAAAAAAAAGAAACGGATGGAGGGCGCACTTCACTTTGTGACACGCTACAATGAAGAAGGCGATGGTTTTCTTTCTCGGATAGTCACGGGGGATGAAACTTGGGTATCGTACGGCAACCCTGAAACAAAACGGCGATCAATGGAATGGAGGCAGACTTCATCCCCAACGAAGGTTAAGCCTAAGAAAATCTTGACACATCGAAAAGTCATGTGTACCGTTTTTTTGGGACAGAAAAGGCATTTTTCTGATTGATTTCTTACCACGAGGCCAAACAATCAATGCACATGGTTACTGCGAGACCATTAAGAAATTGCGCCTCGCAGTACAGAACAAGCGCCGAGGATTACTGTCAAAAAGTGTTGTTTTTTTCCACGATAATATTCGAACTCAGAAGGCGAATGTGACCAAACAACTCTTACGGGACTTTCACTGGGGCGCGTTTGATCATCCTTCGTACAGCCCGGACCTTGCTCCTAGCGACTTTCATCTCTTCTTACACCTAAAATCTGTCTCTAGATTATTTTGCAATTGGTATTGATTTTACTAAACGGTAAATTATAGCGTCATCTGCAAACAATCTAAGGGGGCTGTTCATATTATCACCTAGATCATTTATGTAAATCAGGAACAGCAGAGGGCCTATGACACTACCTTGCCGAGCGCCAGATGTCACTTCTGTTCTACTTGATGATTTACCGTCTATCGCTACGAACTGTGACCTCTCTGAGAGGAAATCACGAATCCAGTCACACAACTGAGACGATGCTCCATATGCACGCAATTTGATTAGTAGTTGCTTGTGAGGAACGATATCAAAAGCCTTTGGAAATCTAGGAATATGGAATCGATCTGGGGTCCCTTGTTGACAGCACTCATTACTTGTACAAGAAAGATATTTTCTGAATCTGTGTTTGTTATGTATCAATAAGTCATTTTCTTCAAGGTGATTCATAATGTTCGAGTACAGAACATTGTATATTCATATGACCTGTGCTACTTTCTAGTCTTTAGGAACAGACCTTTCGTCAAGTGAGCGGTTGTATTTGATTGTTAAGAAAGGCGCTATTGTGTCTGCATACTCTGAAAGGAACCTGACTGGTATACCGTCTGCACCGGAAGACGTGCCTTTCTTGAGTGATTTGAGTTGTTTCGCAACATCTAAGATATCTACTTTTATGTCACTCATGCTAACAGCTGTCCTGGTTTCGAATTCTGGAATATTTGCTTCGTCTTCTTTCGTGAAAGAATTATGGAAAATGTATTTACTAACTCCGCTTTAGTGGCATCATCATCGGTAACATTTCCATCGCTATCGCGCAATGACGGTATTGATTGTTTTCTGCCACTGGTGTACTTTACATACGACCAGAATCTCTTCGGATTTTCTACCATGTTTTGAGACAATCTTTCGTTGTTGATACTATTAGAAGCATCTCGCAATGACGTTCATAATAAATTTCTAGCTTTCGTGAAACTTAGCCAGTCTTGGGGATTTTGCGTTCTTCTGAATTGGGCATGCTATTTTCGTTGCTTCTGCAACAGTGTTCTGACGTGTTTTCTGTACCGCGGTGGGTCAGTCCCGTCTATTGCTGTCGATACTGTATCTTTGAAGTTGAGCCGTATCTGGTCTGCACTTACATAATTAGCTTGGAAGGAATGGAGACTGTCTCCTAGGAAGGCATCAAGCGAATTTTTATCTGCTGTTTTAAATAGATATATTTTGCGTTTATTTTTAGTGGTTTTGGTTGATATGGTTTTGATCATCGCTACAATGCCCTTGTATCCACTAATACTTGTATCCGTCATGACGCTCTCAATTAGATCAGGATGTTTTGTGTCAAGAAATCTAGTGTGTTTTCTCAACCATTTACAATTCTTATGGGCTCATGAATTAATTGTTCAAAGTAATTCTCAGAGAAAGCATTTAGTACAATTACTACCACGCGGAGCGAGATCTGATACCGTCCATTTATGCCACTATTCAAGAGAAAGTTTGAGAACAAAAATCCACTTCGGATAATTGAGACGTAGGTGACCACTCCCATTACGTAAGACGTGTGTCCCTACCTGACCACTATTAGTACCATAGCCACTATAACCTCAAATCTGAAGACGTGACGTATGTTGGTTTTAATTTACATCTCGATGGAATGCAAACGATTACCGCTGAAGGTGGTGTAGACTAGACCAGCGTTCCCAGCGAGTGCCCTTAGCAGCACCAAATTTAAGCAGCACATCCTTAAGATTTCGACCATCTACTTCTGGTGGCAGGTTGAAAACTCATACGTTGGTATATTCAACATTAGAATTAACAAGGAGTACAACACTAACTGGCAAATCTATATGGCGGAAACAAACCTGATAGCTGTGTTTAAGTAGCTTCTTGTCTGCTTGGAGAGGATTCATAAATTTGACAAAGAAGACACAAAGCTCAGTGACAAAATATATTGTATGAACCTGGTATGAAGTAACACCAAACATTTATATTAACCATTTAGAGGGAACTTGGTTACACATTACAAGCAGACATGTCAAAAAGCAAAATCAACTGTACCTTTGCGTGGTATCAGCTCAGACGATATGTTGACAACAAATCTATCTGAATCACTACCGAAAACACACTCCAACTAGCACAAAACACGGTTCAATGACGAATATTAACTCACTAAAGTCACAAAACACCACGTAAACAACAAAACGCTGCTGCAGACCAACAGAGTGAACGAGTCCGACATATTCCTTCGCTCCAAGCGAAATTAAGCCACTCAGCCACAGTGCCGTTATAACAACTACCCCTCTAAAATTTCTCATAGCCTACCCTCGTGTAATACTTTACGTGCAGTGATCAAAGAAAAATACTGATCCAGTATTGTGATAAATGTAACACCACCGGTGCCGGTCCCAATGACGTCACATCAGAGCATGCGCATTCGAAAATCGACAGCTGCGTCCCTTCTCTTAATTGACTGTAGTGCGTCTGACTGTGATTTCAGCACTCGACAATGGTTTCTAGCTATCGTATAGACAGGTACAAAACATGATTCAGTCCATTTTATTTGTATACCATCACGCAATCGAATTGGTGTAGCTATAGTGCGATTTCTGGCTTGCAATAGAAGAGAAATGGCGTAATTTTCATGCGATTTCCTGCTTACATTCGAAAAAAAATTGGAAATTTACGCTAAGGACAACACCCACCCACGCCGGAGGGAGGACTCCAACCTCCGACGCGGGGCGCTTTCGAAAAGAAATGGCATAAATATAGTGCAATATTTACAGTGTGCCGTAGAACATTTGCACATGATCATTGGCGGCCACTAGGAGAAGGTTTATGACATGTGCACCCTGCTAGTACCAACATTCTGGCTGGAACTACGACACAACAAGGAGCGCAAATCGTTTCTGCGTCGGTAGGAACAGAGAGGGAACAATCCTTGGAGTAAGTCTGATAGACAGGATAAAAAACGAAAAGATAAGGAGAAGAATGGGGGTGAAGTGTCGCAATACATCCACAATATCACAAGTACATGTAATTAAACTTCGCCTCTTTTAAGAAGTAAACTTCGAACACAAACAGTCAGCTGTTTCTGATGCAGTAAAACAAAAGAAAATGAACTTTCTCCAGAAATTATTATTAATAACGTGAACTAAATGTTCGTTGAAACAATTATTCGCCAGCCGCTGTGGCCCAGCGGTTTTAGGCACGTCAGTCCGGAACCGCGCTGCTGCTACAGTCGCAGGTTCGAATCCTACCTCAGGCATGGATGTGTGTGATGTTATTAGGTTTGTTAGGTTTAGTAGTTCTAAGTCTAGGGGCTGATGACCTCAGATATTAAGTCTCATAGTGCTTAGAGCCATTTGAATTTGAACAATTATTCTTCAACGAAACGAAAATAGATTCTTGAGAGCGTAGATTACGTTCCCTTGACCAAAGAAAAGTCTATCTTCAAAACAAAGTTATATCCCATGAGTAGTACGGTTTGTCCGTGCCACAAAACACCAAGGCTCGGAGCATAGGTCGCGCGAGCGCAGTCGTCCGGGTGGCGGAGGCGATATCCTATCCGAGGCGGTCTTCAAACGGTGACAGTACATCAGTCGCTGCCCGGTGAGGACGGGACTCACTTTAACCAGCTCCACGTGGGCAGAAATACTCGCGTGGTGGTAGGCCGCAATTTTCCTATTTGCTATCGAAGTTGCGGCGGATGCAGCAAGAGGTGCACTTCTAGAACGACCCCCATTGCCCTCTGGTTGGTTACCAGATCGCCTCCTGGGGGCTGAACCGGATACTGCGGAAACCAGCCTGAATGCAAGGTTTGAGCTGACGATACTCTCTAAGTATAGATGCGGTGAGTGTTGGTGACATCGAAGGTGAAGCCAAGAGTTACGGCAGGGAGTCTACAGCGTTGTCGAGCGACAAGCGACACTGAAGTGGCCAGGAACAACTTCAAATGGACCAAAACAGTGATGCAATGGCTTCTAGGGGATTCAAAGAGAAGTGTCATATGTTTTCTTGTGAGACGATCCCTAACGACATTCGGGAAGAAAAGTGGATCCAGACCGCTCAGCAGAGATCGAAAAGGAAATCTCTAGAAGAGGTCTATGACCAGGAGTGGATATCTAGAGGCTGAAGAGGAGGAGTAGACACCTTCAAATATTTGGGGAGCATCATCAATGAACAGAATAAAGTGGAAATTGAAATGAAAGCGAGGATAGCAGCAGCGAATGAAGCTTATTTTGGCCTACGAAATGTGTTATCCAGTAGAACTGTTTCCAGAAACTTCAAACTCACGCTATATCAGAGTGTAACTCTGGCAGTAGCTCTATATGGGTCAGGAAGCTTCGCATTTAGAAAAGGAGATGAACAAAAAATTATTATTTTTTGAAAGGAAACTATTAAGGAAAATTTTTGGACGCAAGTGAGACCCAGAAACACAGGAGTGGAGAATACTTAAGAACCAGGAGCTGAAGGAGCTATATCAACAGGCTGATATTAGTCAAGAAGAGGAGGTGACTGATGTGGGCCTGACATCTAATTAGAATGGAGGAGGAACGTCTACCTAAAATAGCATTCTCTGGATTAATAGCGGGCAGAAGGAAGAGAGGAAGGACACAAAATAGATGGAAGGATGACATCGACGAGGACGCGGTGGCAATGGGCCTGAGTCAAGGTTAATGGACTACAAAAGCCAGGAAAAGAGAGCAATGGAAGAGGAATGTAGAGAACGCGTATGTATTTAGTTTTTATATCTGCTTGTATTCTGTCAATAACGCCATATCGTCAGCAAGTTGTATACACACGCTTTTGTATGCTGCAAACATACTTCTCGTTCAATCCAGGTTAACGTCGGCCAGTCATGATCTCTGCCTGACTCGTCTTCCTGTTCCTACGCTCTCTGCTAATCCTGTACCAACTACGACTCTAGATTTTTGATTAAAGTATGATTATTTAATCAAATTTCTCTCTCTGCCCCATTGGTGCCATGTTTTCTTAGGATAAGCCAGAGTCTATACCTGCTTACCCTGTCAAATGTTTTTTTCAAATAAATAAAAACTACATGAACTGTTCAATGCTATTCAGTCTACCTGTCTCCTATGAGTTATAGCAACCCTATATTACCTATCGTGCCTACCCATTTCTCCAACCATACTGCTCTTCACCTCAGATGCTCTTCAGCGTGCTATATACCTTTCTATTCATCACTATTTGTGAAACATTGGCTGCACATTGTAAGGATCCAAAGATCGAATCTAATAAGTAGTTAGGCCATTGAGTATGTATCACTGCGTGTTCCCCACATAATCACGAAACTTGAAACATGAGAACGTCTATTTGCTCCTCCGTAGAACTTTCTTGTGTGACATAATACCGTCAGATTTGAATCACTAATAACTACAAGCCTGAAAATGCGGAAGCAGTGGTTATATCAGATATCTACGGATTTGTCGTGCAGTATTTATTTTGCCTGTGATGTCATGGTTCCAATGTAGGCGCATGACCTTGATTGTTACAAAATAGGCTCACATAAATTTAATAATCTGAGCAGCGTAGAAACGCGTTTCAGCTGCAACATTGATTCAAGTGTCATTGTGAAGAGCTTGCAGAGCTCAACATCGTGGTCATCAGCGCCTGTACAAGTTCCAATCTTTCCATTTCCAGTCTCGTCACTACCCGAATGATAATGAGATGATGAGGACAACACAAACACCCAATACCCGAGCGGAGAAAATCCCCGACCCGGCCGGGAATTGAACCCAGGACCCCTTGAGATGCAGACGTCAACATCGCACAAAGAAACTTTTATATTTCTAGTAAATCTGTTTGCGTGGCCATCCTCCGCAGCAAACAGAAATATTTGTTTGCAAATAAAAACCGTCTATTCTTGCTGCATTGTTATTTATTTCTAGAAGAGACGTTTCGCCTTTTTTACTGTAAGGCATCATCAGTGGAATCTGGAACGATACAATTTTGTTTTGATATGTGTTAGTTTTAGATTGTCGAACAGTAAACGTCGCGTTTTTTATGTAGAGAAGTAATTGCTTACAGTTTGTTGGCGTCTGCATTTGCTGCTATCCGGTCTGGAGGTCCCACTACCACTTCATTTCCGAAACCTAAGCACATTTTTATACTCCGAACTTTTTGCTTCACACTGTTCACCATGTTTAACCTTATGTAGGCGGTGCACAATTACTCTTTTGCCAATGCTTACAGATATTTGTTTGAAAACTGTGCGTTTAAAGACGTAAATTTTGAGTGTTCACTATCTGTTCGCTCCTGTTTGGAGTACGGTTTTTGAACAAATAAGTGGGTTGGAACTTAAACAGTGGCAACTATTTATTCACAACCGTTACAAAAGAGTTAATGTTTGCACCTGTTACTGTTCTTCAAAATCACCACCTGCGTTGTGCAGAACCCGTTGCCAGCGATGTGGAAGGCGTAGTACATCGTTAGCAGAGTCTGTTCTGTTGATGGTGCGAATGGAGCGGTCTACTGCCCGTCGAATCTCTGGAACACTTCAGAATAGAATCCCAAGACGTGGTTCCTTCAACTTCGGCATCACAAGGACTTAAGTCGGGTGAGTATGGTGGATGGTACAGCACTTCCCAGTCCCATAGACCGAACAGAGCAGCCACAGCTTTCGCTGTATGCGCCCGCGCATTGTCGTGCAAAATGATGGGTGGGTTGCACAGGAAGTGTCGCCGCTTCTTTCGCAAATCTGGTCGCAGGTGATGCTCCAAAATCGAACAGTAATACCTTGCATTGACGGTCTTCCGTGGAGGAACGTAATGCGTTAGGATAGCACGATCGCAGTCGTACACGAGAAACAGCATGACTTTAGGCCGCTCCATTCGCTCCGTCAACAGAGCAGGCTCTGCGAACGGTATACTACGCCTTCCAGATCGCTGGCAACGGGTTCTACACAAAGCTGGTGACTACTGGGAAGGCCAACTACTCTTTTGTATCGGTTGTGAAAAAATAGTTGCCACTATTTAAGTTCCAACCCTCGTCTCTATAATTAGCCCGCCCGGTTGGCCGTGTGGTCTAACGCACGGCTTTCCGGGCGGGAAGAAGCGCCTGGCTCCCGGCACGAATACGCCCGACGGACTTGAGTCGAGGTCCGGTGAGCCGACCAATCTGTGAATTGTTTTTAGGCGGTTTTCCATCTGCCTCGGCGAATGCGGGCTGGTTCCCCTTATTCCGCCTCAGCTACACAATGTCGGCGATTGCTGCGCAAACAAGTTCTCCACGTACGCGTACACTAACGTTGCTCTACCACGCAAACGTAGCAGTTACACTCGTCTGGTGTGAGACGTTCCCTGGGGGGTCCACCGGGGGCTGAACCGCACAATAACCCAGGGTTCGGTGTGGGGAGGCGGGCTGGCCGGGGTGGCCAAGCGGTTCTAGGCGCTACACTCTGGAACCACGCGACCACTACGGTCGCAGGTTCGAATCCTGCTTCGGGCATGGAGGTGTGTGATGTGCTTAGGTTAGTTAGGTTTAAGTAGTTCTAAGTTCTAGGGGACTGATGACCTCAGAAGTTAAGTCACATAGTGCTCAGAGCGATTTGAACCATTTTTTGGGGCGGCGGATTGGTGAAGTGGACTGCGGTAGTCGTCGTGGGGTTGCGGACCACTGCGGCTGCGGCGGGGACGGAGCCTCTCCGTCGTTTCTAGGCCCCCGGTTAACATAACATAATGTCTATAATTAGTGGCAAAAGACTAGAAATAAGCGTAAACATGGTGAACAGTGTGGAGGAAAAGTTTGGAATATAAAAATGTGCTTTTGTTTCGGAAATGAAGTGGTAGTACGACCTCCAGAGCAGACAAGAGGAAACGCAGATGCCAACAAACTGTAAGTAATTTCTTATTTACGTAAAAAACCCTGTGTGAACTGTTTGATAATCTAAAAATAACACTTACCGAAACAAAGCTGTATCGTTATAAATTCCACTGAAGAGATCTTAGAGTAAGAAAAAAGACGGCGAAGCGCGTCTGGGAGAAATAAATTACGGTTCAGCAGGAAAAGGTGGTTTTTATTTACAAAAGAAATATTTTATATTTCTGCTGGTAACTCATTGATTCCTGTGGCCTTACCTTTTTTCATCTGCTTAAGAGCTGGATAATCGAAAAGAATTGTGAGTCTGACTGCAAATGCTCAAGATAATTAATTTAATGATCAAAGTGGTTGCGTCGGGTTTAGTTGTTCATTGATTTCAAACGTCCATAACACGCGAGCGTACGTGACGATTAGTGCGTCGCGCAGGCGGTGACCTACTTTCGAAACGAAATTCCTCTTTCAGGCGGCGCTGACACGGCGGCTTGAATGGATTCCCCGGTCGACGGTCATGCGGCTACGACTCTGGCGGGTGTTGGCGTAGGAGCCCAGCGTGGCGAGGCGTGTACCTGGCCTCGCACCTGCCGGCCGGCCCGGAATACGGGCTGCGCCGCCGCCGGCGGCAGCTGCTGAATTGTTAAGCACGCTTGAAACACGGGCCGTGTCGCCATCTCGCGCGCGCATTGACGCCGCCACTCCGCGGTAATTGGACGCTGCGCGCCGCGACGCCACGCGACGCAGCGTGGCGCCCGCCTTAGACGCTGCGCCGGGGTCGGTTTTGCCGGCCGCGCCCGGCTGTGGCGCCGTCGTGAGTTCGCTCTCTTCAGTGGCCGCAAGCACGTACCACTACTCCTACGTCTAACATTCCGTGCCACTGCACACAGCAACGTAAATGAAACCTACACTACTGGCCATTAAAACTGCTACACCACGAAGATGACGTGCTACCGACGCGAAATTTAACCGACAGGAATAAGATGCTGTGGTATACAAATGATTAGCTTTTCACAGCATTCACACAAGGCTGGCGCCGGTGGCGACACCTACAACGTGGTGACATGAGGAAAAATTTCAACCGATTTCTCATACACAAACAGCAGTTGACCGGCGTTGCCTGGTGAAACGTTGTTGTGATGCCTCGTGTAAGGAGAAGAAATGCGTACTATCAAGTTTCCGACTTTGATAAATGTCGGGTTGTAGAGTATCGCGGTTTCGGTTTATCGTATCGCGACATTGCTGCTCGCGTTGGTCGCGATCCAATGACTGTTAACAGAATATGGAATCGGTGTGTTCAGGAGGGTAATACGGAACGCCGTGCGGGATCCCAACGGCATCGTATCACTAGCATTCGAGATGACAGACATCTTATCCGCATGGCTGTAACGGATCGTGCAGCCACATCTCGATCCCTGAGTCAACAGATGGGGACGTCTGCAAGACAACAACCATCAGCACGAACAGTTCGACGACGTTTCCAGCAGCATCGACTATCAGCTCGGAAACCATGTCTGTGTTTACCCTTGACGCTGCATCACAGACAGGAGCGCCTGCGATGGTGTACTCAACGACGACCCTGTGTGCACGAGTGGTCAAAACGTCATTTTTTCTGATGAATCTAGGTTCTGTTTACGGCATCATGATGGTCGCATCCGTGTTTGGCGACATCGCGGTGAACGCACATTGGAAGAGTGTATTCGTCATCGCCATACTGGCGTATCACCCGGCGTGATGGTATGGGTGCCATTGGTTACACGTCTCGGTCACCTCTTGTTCGCACTGACGGCAAATTGAACAGTGGGCTTGACATTTCAGATGTGTTACGACCCGTGGCTCTACCCTTCATTCGATCCCTGCGACACCTTACATTTCAGCAGGATAATGCACGACCGCATGTTGCAGAACCTATGCGTGCCTTTGTGCATACAGGAAATGTTCGACTGCTGCCCTGGCCAGCACATTCTCCAGATCTCTCACCAATTGAAAACGTCTGGTCAATAGTGGGCGAACAACTCGCTCGTCACAATACTCCAGTCACTACTCTTGATGAACTGTGGTATCGTGTTGAAGCTGCATGAGCAGCTGTACCTGTACAAGCCATCCAAGCTCTGTTTGACTCGATTCCCAGGCGTATCAAGGCCGTGATTACGCTCATAGGTGGTTGTTCTGGGTACTGATTTCTCGGGATCTATGCACCCAAATTGTCTGGAAATATAATCACATGTCAGTTCTAGTATAATGTATTGTATAATGTATTTGTCCAATGAATACCCGTTTATCATCTGCATTTCTTGTTGGTGTAGCAATTTTAATGGCTAGTAGTGTATTAGACGGCGAGACGTCTGTGACATAGCAGCGAATGAGGCGAGCCGAGGCAATGAAACAAGCAAGCAATCCTAATACACTGAGGAGACAAAAAAGCCGTTGGATACCTCCTAATATGGTGTTGTACCTCCATTTGCGCGGCGTAGTGCAGCAGCTCGACGTGACATGGACTCAACAAGTCGTCGGAAGTACTCTTCAGAAATATTGAGTCATGAGGACTCTATAGCCGTCCATAATTGCGAAAGTGTTACCGATGCAGGATTTTTGCGCACCATCTGACCTCTCTATTATGTCCCATAAATTTTTGATGGCCGTCCGCTGTGGCCGAGCGGTTCTAGGTGCTTCAGTCGAGAACCACGCGGCTGTTACGGCTTGGTAAGTCTTCCTCATTGACGAACTTTACTCAACAATCTGTCGAACATCTGTTTCGTAAGTCTCTTATTTCGAGCATCAATTACGAGTGGACTTCAAGAATTAAGTTACATGTTCATATGAGGGGCCAAGAATATTAAATTGAATGCTATTCTACACATAGAAGTGACACAGAGGGCGCAGAAAACAGCCACAGGGGTCGCTCCAGACGTACACTTCTTGCTGCATCCGCCACAACATCGATAGCCAATGGGAAAATTGTAACCTTGTGACGCACAAGTGTGTCAGCCCGCACGAACCCGGCTAGAAGCAGTTCCGTCTTCTCCAGGCAGCGACTGCCGCATCGGATCGGACGTCGCCTCCGACACTGTGTCGACTGCTCGCCAGCGACCTGTTCTTCGAGCCTTGGTATTCTTCGCTGTGGACATATCGCGCTGCTCGTGAGATAGATCTTGAATACGTACTTTTCTCTGAAGGCAAACTTTTCATAGGTCAAGAGAACGTAATCTACGCTGTCAAGAATCTATTTTCGCCGGCCGCTCTGGCCGATTGGTTCTAGGCGCTTCAGTCCGGAACCTCGGTGCTGCTACAGTCGCAGATTCGAACCCTTCCGCGGACATGGATTTGTGTGATGTCCTAGGTTACTTAGGTTTAAGTAGTTGTAAGTTCTAGGGGACTGATGACCTCAGATGTTAAGTCCCATAGTGCTTAGAGCCATTTGAACCAATCTATTTTCGTTTCCTTGAAGAACAATTGTTTGTGACGATCTTTTATTTTCTTTTTTTTGTACTGCCTCAGAAATAGCAGACTGTTTATGTTCGAATTTCATTTGTTCAGATGTACAAAGTTTAATTAGACCTGCTGCTGATCTTGTGGAAGTGTTCAGGGTGAAGAGTGTATCAGTTGGCGACGAGGTATTTCAAAGACTTTCACACTACTGTTCCAAGTAGTGCTTTGGTGTCATAGTTTCGTCATGGTTACTGATGATGAGCTAGTGGACATTGCTGACCCAGTCATCCTTCTGCTGCAGCGTACGCAGCACACCAACAAACTATTGTTGGAGAGGATCGCAGAGATCTCCAATTCAGCGCCAGAATTTGCGGGACTCCTGGACTAGATCCACTTCTCAATCCTTAACGTCCGAAAGAACAGATACTATCTTCATATAGTTAAGAATAGCCAACCATTGACCTTTTTCTGTGCGGATGCACACGCATTGCCCGAACTCTTACGGGCCTCGGTAAGATTGTGTCTGGTGCGATTAATGGGTGTAATGGGCAGGGGCACTACGAATGTAGTGTGTGGACATTAAGTTGGGAACGTGGGTCTCACGGGGAGCGTGCAAGGGATAAATCCCTGCTGTCGCACTGTCCTCTGTGCCCTCGGTGGCTCAGATGGATAGAGCGTCTGCCATGTAAGCAGGAGATCCCGAGTCCCAGTCGGAGCACACATTTTCAACTGTCCCCGGTGATGTATATCAACGCCTGTCGGCAGCTTAGGGTCTTGATTTAATTATCATTTCATTCTAGAGAGCTGCACGGTCACCGATCGTTATATATGAGGGCTGTCCAGAAAGTAAGTTACGATCGGCCGCGAAATGGAAACCATTGGGAAAATCCGGTAAAGCTTCGCACAGATCAGGTCAGTGTCTCTAGTATGCCCGTCAATCGTGTCGCACGTTCTTTTCAGTTTTGAGTGAACAGTGAGCACGTAAAGATGCGCAGGGAATAGCGTCTCCCGCCAAGCATGAGGGCCCGGTTAGAGATTTCGCCTGTGTCATGCAGCCCGCATAACACAACTGTCGAGCAGTTCCTTCTTCAAGCCAATTCTCGGCCGCACACTGCAGGGGCAATAAAGACGCTCCTGCAGCGTTTCCGATGAGAAGTGTTTGATCACCCACAGTACAGTCCGTAATTGGCTCCCCCTGAGTCTCATTTATGCTCACAAAAACCGCTGGCCATGAAGACAAAATTTTTCGACAGACAACGAGCTCCAGACCTGGCCGAAAGCACGGACGGCTGCTTTCTATGACGAGGATATTGGAAAATTGATACAACACTACGACAAAACTCGAAGTTGAAGCGGCGACTACGTAGAGAAGTAGGTGGAAGGTATACCTAAGTGTTGCAAATAAAATGTTTCTGGTTTTCACTGTGGTGCGTCTCACGGTTTCGCCTCTGGCGTCGCCAACCCGCAACGCATCTATAGTTAGCCGTATATCGTCAGCTCTCGTCCTATATTTAGGTTTGTTTACTCGATACCTCGGTAACCGCTACAAGGCCTCTCGGTAACCATCCAGAGGCCGCATAAGATAGTAACAGGGTTCGATCCAGTCGTGCACCTCTTGCTGCACCCGCGGGAACTTTGATAGCTAATATGAAAATTGTAACCTTCCGCCCTAAGATTATTTCTGCCTGTGACGGTAGCTAACGGTCACTGCGAAAGTGTTACCGATGCAGGATTTTGTGCACCATCTGACCTCTCTATTATGTCCCATATATTTTCGATGGCTGGCCGCTGTGGCCGAGTGGTTCTAGGCGCTTCAGTCCAAAACCACGTGGCTGTTACGGTGGCAGGTTCGAATCCTGCCTCGGGCATGGATGTGAGTGGTGTCCTTAGGTTAGTTAGGTTTACGTACTTGTAAGTCTAGGGGACTGATGACATCAGATGTTAAGTTCAAAAATGTGTGTGAAATCTTATGGGACTTAACTGCTAAGGTAATAAGTCCCTAAGCTTACACACTACTTAACCTAAATTATCCAAAGGACAAACACACACACCCATGCCCGAGGGAGGACTCGAACCTCCACCGGGACCGGACAGATGTTAAGTCCCATAGTGCTTAGAGCCATTTGAACCATTTTTTGAAATTTTAGATGCGATTCATGGTTGGCGATCAAGGTGGCCAAATTATTCATTCGAATTGTCCAGAATGTTGTTCAAACAAATAGTGAACAAAAAATGGTTCAAATGGCTCTGACCACTATGGGACTTAACATATTAGGTCATCAGAACTACTTAGGTCATTAGAACTACTTAAACCTAACTGACCTAAGGGTACCACATACATCCATGCCCGAGGCAGGAGTCTAACCTGCGAACGTAGCAGCAGCAGCCCGGTTGGCGCATTGTCATCCATAAAAGAGTCCATCTTTGTTTGGCTGAAAATAGTCTCCAAGTAGCCGAACATAGCCACTTCCCGTCAATGGCACAGTCCATTCCATGTAAACCCAGCAAACACCATTATGGAACCACTATCAGCTTGCACAATGAGTTCGTGGGGTTTGCGCCAGACTCAAACACTACAGTCAACTCTTACCAACTGAAATCGCTCATTATCTGACCAGGACACGGTTTTTCAGTCGTCTAGAACCTAACCGATACTGTCACAAGCCCAATATAGGCGCGGCAGGCGATGTTGTGCTGTTAGCAAAGGCGCTCGCGTAGGTAGTTTGCTGCCATAGCCCATTAACGCCAAATTTCGCCGCTCTGTCCAAGCGGATACGTTCGTCCTACATCCCACACTGATTTCTGCGTTATTTCAAGCAACGTTGCCTGTCTGTTAGCATTTCCATCTCTTCGAAAACGCCGCTGCCCTCGGCCGTCAGCCAGTATGTCCGTGATGAAAGGTAATGCCTGAAATTTGGTATTCTCATCACACTATTGTCACTGTGGATCACGGAATATTGAATTTTCTAACGATTTCCAAATTGGAATGTTTCGTGCGTCTAGCCCCAACTACTATTGTGCGTTCAAAGTCTATCAATTCCCGCCGCGCTACCATAAAGACGTCGGAAATCTTTTGACATGAATCAGCTGGGTACAAATGACATCTCCGCCAATGCACTGCCATTTTATACCTTGTGCACGCAATACTACTGCCATCTGTATAAGTGGATATCGCCATTCCACGACTTTTCGTCACCTCTCACTGCGCATACAGGGGGTGGAGAAAAATATGGAAACAGCGCGAGAAATGCATGTTTGAACACAAACGCAGATTCTTGCCAAACCTGAATGTTACATTCTTTTATCTGTGGACGAAAGGCACTTGTGGAATGTCCTCAATGCGTTTCAAACGTCAGTTGTCGTCAGAACAGTGTTCTGCGCAGCTGTAAGTGCATTGTGTCGGAGCTTAGTGCATTCTAACGTGGGTTAATTGATGCTGATCGTGTGGTGGGTGGTTCTGTAACCAAGATGGCCCAATTGTTTATTGTTTAAAGAGGAAACATATCAAAGATTCATACCGCGTACCGAAAAATAAGAGGATAACAGCTGCAAAAGTCGTTGCAGAACTCACGAAATCTTGCAGCACAAAGGAAAGGGATTACCATAAGCTGGGAATTGTACGACGACCTGGAAATGCAAAACTACTCATAAGGGATGACAATGCTAACGTCTGGCCCAGTTTACGTCCCAGTTCGGTGATGAATTGGGCAGCCATATCGTCATATTCCATGGTCCCCACAGTTAATGAGCAAGGTCGCGTTGTTACCAACGTTTATGTAACCATATTGGCCCATCAGGTTCATCCCCTTGTACAATATTTGTTCCTCAGTGGTAATACTATGTCCCAAGGTGACAGCGCCCCTGTTCTCACAGCTCGCATCGTGCAAGACTGACTAGTTTTGTGAGCACGATGATGAACTGTCGTATCTTCTCTGGCCGCCAAAGTCACCAGATCTCATTATTATTGAGCTTTTTAAATTTACTTTGGAGAGTGAGGCGCGTGGTTCACCTCCATCGTCGCCACTAATTTGCAGGAAGAATGGTGTAAAGTTGCCTTGGGAAGTGTACGGTACCTGCTTTTATCCATTCCAAGATGACTGGAAGATGTTCTGAATGCGACCAGTTTTCATACAGCATATTAGGCAAGGTAAGTTTGTATTTGTGGTGTATCCAACTTTTCGTCCACCCCTCTTGTGATAGACATCATGGTTGGTAAATTTAAGCGCTACGGGGCATCGTAGTTAGAGAACGATCCAGATATGATTATGGCTCGGTGTTATACGGGGTGAGTCACAAACTATTGCCATTTAGAATGACTCCAAAAGTATGATGTTAGCTGGAAAATTTGTGGGACAAAACTTGCATGGGACAACGGATACCATAACATTACGTTGGTTTCTTGTTGCTAGGTGGGGCCGCTTCAGATATATGATCGTCAACTTTGTTTTTTTAAATCGGATGCTATAGTTTGGTACATATTTTCTGATAGCTGCTATGGAGACAAATCCACTGATGTGTAATAGTAAGGTCTTAGAAGGTCAACGAAGGTCACAAAAGTGGCATGAACGTCCATTTACAGAAGGTGTTTGAAATGATGAGCATTGGTATCAATGCAGTGCTGCAATCTTCTTATCATGGACTGAGTGGTATTCCTTATCACATCGACACGTATCGAAGCACATGTTCTGACAATTCTCTCTCATATATCGTGCAAATACTAAATATTCGCCGAATACGGCGTATCCATCTAACGTGCCGTTGACATGCAAAACACCATTAGACGTTTTCGGAATATAACACTAGTAGGAACGGTAAGACTAGTAACATCGAATCAAGCGAATGTGAATGATGTATTCCTTCAAAGAACAAGTCGATATGCTTCTCATTTCCAGAGAATGAAACGAAATTCAGAGAGAGCTATATACGCTGAAAGATATCGTCAACGTACTCACCCTACACGTCGTATATCTAGATATGTGTATGATAAATTGAGAACAGTCCGATCTTCAACGGATGGGAAACATATCCGAGAAAGGAAAGTTACTAACGAGGAAACGGAAATTGGTACTCTTGTCACTGTGGTTCGAGATCCTTGTCTTAGTTCGCGTCAAATCGCAAGGGAATCTGGCATCAGACAGAGTAGTGTTGTTCGTGTTCTGCATCGCCATAAATACCATCCTTACCATTTCAGTCTCCACCAAGAATTAACTAGTACGGATTGTATATGTCGCATTGAATCCTGCCGATGGGCTCAACTTCAGATTCAGAGATATGACACATTTATTAATTTGATTTTATTTACTCATGCGGCTACATTCAGGAAGCATAGCATGTATTATTAGGTAACTGAAAATCTATGTTTTCTGCGGCAAGTTGCACACCCGTATGTGGTGTCAACACGATGGGTGTCCGGCACATTTTTCGCTGATGGCTAGAAATGAGTTGCAGAAACAATTCCCAAATCGTTGGATTGGACGCGGAGGAGGTGTGTTATGGTCGGCTCGTTCGCTAGACTTGAGGCCTCTGGATTTTTTCTTCGGGGTATTCGTAAAGGACATTGTTTATAAAGATGTACACCTGAAGATATGCGAGAGAGAATTGTCAGAGCATGTGCTTCCATAACTGCCGATGTGATAAGGAATACCACTCAATCCATGACAAGAAGATTTCAGCACTGCATTGATACCAATGGCCATCACTTGGAACACCTTCTATAAATGGACGTTCATACCGCCTTTGTGACCATCGTTGACCTTCAAAGTCCTCACTGTTACACATCATTGGATTCGTCTCGATAGCCGCTATCAGAAAATCAATACCCAGCTATAGCATCCGATTTAAAAAAAACGAAGTTGATCTTCATATCTCTGAAGCGACCCTACCTAGCAACAAAAATCCAACGTCATATTATGGCTCCCGTTGTCACATGCAGCTTTCGTCCCACACATTTTTCAGTTACTATCATACTTTCGGAATTATTCTAGGTGGCAGTAGTTAGTGACTCACCCTGTATAATGTACTAACAAAGCCAAAAGTCGATGCACACTGAGCTCTGCACCACAGTACCTGTGGAACACCAACTCATTACAATATCTAACATTTCCTCTAACTTTAACATCCCACAGTGTCCAGACGATGAATTTCCTGGTATGGATCCTGTTTTATTAAACGGTCATGTTTTACACACTACCACCCATATCCCTTTGATACAAGTTGTACAATACGTAAGCAACTATATACAGGATAGAGCAGACATCGACGCTGCACTATCATTTTCCGCATTCCCTATTTCGTTACCAAACTGTACTTCGAAAGAACAACTCTCGCTAAGCCTCTATTATAAATTCGTATATGTCTTTTGTTAATGACGTGGTCATTGACCTAGAAGTACGATGGAGGAGTAATATATTACGTGATTCTTCTTGGAAAGTACGCTCTCGTGTATTTAAAAGGGATACACAAACCCTCTCTTGCGTTTTCTGCGACTGTAGTGTTTTCAGTATATCCGTTAAGTATTCGTGCGTACTAGAAGAACCCACTACGAAAGGCACCACTATTCTTTCATCCCCCAACCCTGCACATTAACAGTACTTGATAAGTCTTCCAGATTGACGAACTGTACTCAAGAATCTGTCGGCCATGTGCTTCGTAAGTCTCTTATTTCGTGCATCAATTACGAGTGGACTTCAAGAAGTAAGTGACACATTCTTATGGCAGACCAAGAAAATTAAATTGGAAGCTATTCTACACATAGAAGTGACACAGAGGGCGCACAAGACACCAACAGGGGTCGCTCCAGACATACACCTCTTGCAGCATCCGCTGCAACTTCTATAGCCAATAGGAAAATTGTAAACTTGTGGCGCACAAGTATTTCAGCCAGTACGGACCCGGCCAGAAGCAGTTCAGTCTTCTCCAGGCAGCGACTGCCTCATCGGATAGGACGTCGCCTCCGACACCCTGACGACTGTTTCGAGCCTTGGTATTCTGCGCTGTGGACATATCGTGCTGCTCGTGATATAGATCTTGAATACGTGCTTTGCTCTGAAGATAGGCTCTCAAGAATTTATTTTCGTTTCCTTGAAGAACAATTGTTTGTGTCGATCTTTTATTTTATTTTATTTTTTTGTACTGTCTCAGAAACAGCAGACTGTTTAAATTCGAAGTTCAGTTGTTCAGACATACAAAGTTTAATTACAACTGTTTGTGATCTTGTGGAAGTTGGCGACGACGTATTTGAAAGACTTTCACACGACTAGTGTGCTTAGGTGTCATAGTTTCGTCATGGTGACTGATGATGCGCCAATGGACATTGTTCACCCAGTCATCCTTCTGCTGCAGCATATGCAGTACACCAACAAACTATTGTAGGGACTCTCAGGTGAATGTCGCTTCCAGTGCGCAAATGCTCAGTGCAAATATTTCTGTGCCTCTTCATTAGTGTGGGACATGGTGCTAGTACATGCCCCAGATGAGGCTCTCTGCCACGACTTTATCAGACTGAAATATCCTTTCCTACAGTCTTGCTTCTCCATCATTTGGGTGTCTGAGAAATCCCAGCAAGATGGGCTACCCTCATGTGGTCAATGCTTCATTATCCACCAACAGCTGCAATGTAACTTCCATGGTGCGAAGTGTGCCACATACGGAAAATCAGGCCACAAAGTGGAGATGTTCTCTTACTCCCATTGCATACAAGTCGACTGGGTAGTCCCAGACACCCCCAAATCCGATGTTCCTGATGGGGAGGTCGTATCACCGGACGATTACTTTGTTGACTCCATCGTTACCGATTCTAACAGATCCATGTCTCTCCTGGTGTTCATGGACGGCATCTTGGTCCAGCTACAAGTTCACACTGACTCGTCTGACACTATTGTTTGTCTGGCAGACTAATCAACCAATTGGGGCCCCAAATCTCCAATAATTTTGGATGCCTTTCCATAGCTTCAGTAACGATCTCATTTCTGTCACAGGCCCCTTCTCTGACTGCACCCAGCATGATTTGCCATCGATCACAGGCCGTGTTCTGGTAGTGAAGGCTCCTGAAGCCTCCAGTCCTCTTGGTTTTGGCCTCTTCAACGCACGAGGGATGGAAATTCGTAACCCCCAGTGAGCTAGGTGACAAACAACTCTTACGCTTCTGACTTGTTTGCCAAGTGTTCTTCTGTGTTCTTGGCGCCCTCGTCTGGCGTCCGGTGTTTCGAAGTTCATATTACCCTCCTACCTGCTAACTGTTTCTAAGTTTTGCAAAGCTCGCAAGGTTCCATTTACCCTCAGGGACAAATTGAAGCGGAGCTTCATCGTTTGCAGGATGACAGCATCCCCACACCTGTATCCTATTGTCGTTGGACTACCCCCATCGTTATCGTCGAAAAACCCAATTAGGCATTACGCTTGTGTGTGGATTTTAGTGAAACACTAAATGCTCAGCCTGTCATCGACTCGTATCCCATTCAAAAAATGGAAGAGATCATGCCAAAAATATGTAGGGGCAAAGTGCTCACATTCTTAGTGACGCATGATCCCTCATTACCTCTCACTCTGACTAGGAAATAGTCCTTTCTCATGTGGTAAACGGTGTGGAGCGCCTAGTTGCCTTTGCATCAAAGACTCTCAGTGCAGTCAATGTAATTATAATAAGATCGGAAAGGAAACTAGAGCTATCATCTTCAACATCAAGAAATTTAATGACTATGTCTTTGGCCAGCCGTTCACTCTCCTCGCAGATCATAAGCCTCTGCTGCATCTCCTCAAGTTTACAGCACTGATCCCCACCACGATGGCTCGTCACCTGCAACACCGGCCTCTCTTTCTTCGCAGCTACACTTATGAGACCAAGTTTCGGTGCATCACGCAGCATGCTAATGTAGACCTACTTTCTGTGTTACCAGTGCAGCAAGATCCGTTGTTCAACACTGAGCATGAAGCGTGCTTTCACCTGGACTCTGATGCAAAAGCTGTCATCCTACAGCTTCCCCTCGATGTGGACCTCACCCAATGGCACGCAGCTAGCGACTCCATCCACCATGATGTGTTGCGGCATGTTCAGCAGTGCTGGTCAACTGAACGCACAGTCTTGGTACACCCAGATCTACAAGCATTCTGTGAATGTTGATAGGAGCTCTTTTCAAAGGACAGTGTCGATCTGCTAAAGGGTGATAAAGGTCGCACTCGGTTGTTCATTTTTGGGATTCTACACACCCACATCCTCCAGTTGCTACACGAGGGTAGTAGAGAATCGACTTTATATTTGACCTTTGCTTAAGACAGTATTACTACTCAGTGTGCATACTGGTTGAAAGCACCGATGATGGCTGTTAATCAGTTGAAATCGATTTGCAAAAGTGAATAAATAAAACATGATTTTGCGACTGGTTGCTGCATATTTGGTAATTTTATGGTTCGCAGTCGCTGCACGACTTAGGAATCACATGGAGCCCACCCTTTATGGAGAATCGTCCTCACAAAGCCACTGGCCAGACAGCATGTCTACTGGCAGGGCATATACGTCGACATTACAGACCTACTTACAGCCTGCCTTGGCCAAAGACATCCTTCGACTGGTCCTGCCTCAACCTTGACATTGGCAGAAACTTCCTCAGTTCATCACGGCCCATGATCATGTGGTTTCTGTTTGTCTCCTTTATAACATCTACCTCCTCTACTCAGATCATTAAAACTCTGACTCAGATTTTTGCTCTGGAAGGACTCTCAGAAACCATCGTAACTGACAACAGTCGATTATTTACGTCCTCTTACTTATACTCCTTTTGTACCTTCCATGGTACTTCTTTGATCCATGCTGCTACTTTTCATCACACTTCGAAGGATGTGGCTGAACCTTTTGTTTGGACTTTAGAAACTCAAGAGTCCAAACGCTGTCGTTACCATTGGATGTGGCACTCACTCAAGAAAAGAGTGACATCATATCGAGTTACCCCAAGCATTGGGTCTTTACTTCTGGAGAGGTTGTATGGCCAAACTCTTTGATCTTCGCTGTTCATCCCTCACCCTCTGGAGAAAACCCTCCATGCTCCCCCTCCCTCGCCCCCCACATCGACACAAGTTCATGTGGCAAGACCTGACTGCGTTATGAATTTTGTCCTTGTACAGCCCCAGTGGCTTCCTGCTGCTGTCCCCTGCCTACTTGGCAGCTCCATGCTTCTGGTTGTTCTCCCAGTAGCACAGTGCCCCAAGCATCACAATCAGATTTGCCCCGCCGTAGTTCCCTTCCTCCAACACATTTTCAGTTCTAGATACACATGACATGGGGGGGAATCGTGCAGAAACTGAGGACCTGGTGTTACCTCCTCCCAGTATGTCACAATGCCAGACATCACATCCAGGCATTCCCGTGGACGTCGACCACACAGACAGCGACGTCATCGACGACTCGGACACGTGCTTTCGCCTCTCGTCAGTTGCTTCCGGAGGGGGGCAGGGGGGTGGCGGGGAAGAAATAAGAAATGGTGCCTCTCACGGTTTCGCCTTTGACGTCGCCAACCCGCAATGCATCTATAGTTAGCCTTACATCATCAGCTCACGTCCTACATTTAGGGTTGTTTCCTCGCTAACTCGGTATCCGGCTTAACCGCTGGAGGGCCTCCCGGTAACCAGCCAGAGGCCGCAGAAGATAGTAACAGGGTTCGATCCAGACATGCCCTCTTGCTGCACTTGCCGCAACTTTGATAGCTAATAGGAAAATTGTAACCTTCCGCCGCACGAGTATTTCTGCCTGCGACGGTACCTAACGGTTACTGCTAAGTAGCTACTTTTCCAAACAGCGGTCCATGTGAGCAAAGTAATTGCGAATTTGCCTGATATTGCTTCTACCTTAGGCACTTGGGCTAAGCATGGCTCTATTTCAAAAGAATAGTTCCATGTACTGATAGGGTCGAGCCGCGCACGTCTGCTAACGCTGCAAATAACAACCTGTAGCTCTGACTCTGCAGCCAGATAGTCTATGCATTGGTTAGAATTGTGAATTAATAAAATACACAGAATTAATAAATACACAGAGACATTAAGTAAAACATAATTGAATAATTCAATAAAATTCTAACGTCTGTAATTGATGTAGACGACAGAGAATGATGATGAATAATGTTTATATTCTCACATAAACGGGAAAGTGTCTTACGATATTCAATATAAATACAGACAGAAATTACCCTTTTGTTGCAGTAAAGTTACGCTGAGAGTGATGGTAGCTAAATCCCCAAAGTAAATATTGATCAAAGATACCAAAGTCCATTTCGTGTTCGCAATACACAAGAGTTCACCAGTTCAAAATAGTTCAGAGCTCAACATCATGATCCACAAATTAATAGACGCGATACAACGAATAGTAACTCATACTCTGTCTAATCTCAGTGCCGTAAATCAAACGGAAATAGTCAGAGCCCCTCTCTGGTTTACATTCAAGCCTCTCGAAATATAAAGGCAGTCGAGAAATTAAAGTATGGTAGCGGCCTTTCACCGCCCAGAACCTATCAGCCACACGAACGAATAAAGCACTATATCACACGTAGGTCTGCCTTCTTCAGTAACTCGACATGAAGTCTAGAAACACTCCCTTGAGCTTCTCAGTCGACAAGTCACAGTCTCCACTTCACTCTAGCAGTGTATCACCACTGTGTAACTCATGTAGGCCGAAGGCCATCCCCACCAAATTACATAATTCTCAGGCTCTACAGACATCGTATGATTCAACATGACCACTTTGCCACACTAAAAAAGTATATTACAACAACATCTAAACAAAAAAATTATAAATATTCTCTCACACTCAGATAATTTAGGATAATAATAAAATAAAGTGTTGTCCATAAATAAAGAAGTCAGTA